>NC_090450.1:824271384-824590134 GCF_031143425.1 Pleurodeles waltl | reverse complement strand
ACCCCATCCGAATCCAACCATGGCCAGATGCATGCTAAAACTAAGGCCACTATTCACCTAGTTAAAAAGGTCACACCTAAGGTCCCCACAGTGCTCCTCTCATTAGATTTGGAGAAGGCCTTTGACCGGGTGGAGTTGGCCTTCGCGCATCTCGTCCTCTAGAAGATTAAAATGGGTAATAGGTCTTTGCTTCTTGGACATGTTCTTCTCTAACTATGCTTACCAGTCTGCCAGGGTGGCTCTAAACTGGTGAAACTCTCAGGCATTTGAGTCGGGTTGTGGTGCCAGTTGTCACCCTTTTTTTAACATATTTTTATTGATTTTTCAATTGTGACATACATTTCAATGCGCTCAGTTAACAGCAATACAAGGATATTGTCAGTTACAGTAATTTGTTGGGCGCTTATTATTAAACTTAACAAACAACTAATAACTTCTGTGCACCGCTAGATCCGCGCATTTATGTCTAGACTTTCAGGCAATGCCGGCACGCGCATTTAAAGCTTTCTTTCGTGTGAGGTTTTAATTGCCGGTTAGGGTTCTAGATGAGGGCGCCCCCTATGGAAGGAGGGGGGGGAGAGGGGAGCATGGGGGGGTGGCTTGGCCTGGCTTCTGTAGAGCCTGTATCCACTAATTGGGTATGATGGTCTGTGCGTGCTATTTGTCTTGTATGCGCTTAAGGGTGTGGTGTATTGATATCAGTGCCGAGGTGCTGTTGGTAGGCGTGTGCGCTTCTCCTGATTTACTGCCGCTTTACAGCCAGGGCGAAGCCCATGATTAACTGTATAGTCGCGGCTATCTGCGGTTCAAGGGGGTTTTTCGTCGTTCTTTGCTTCTAATTTGGAGACCAGTGTACCCCAGGTTTCACAGCCCGAGTGTCGCAGTCCACCCCGCGCCAGTTTCGTTAGTACTTGATATTCAGCTCGTGCCCAGCGAAGCGTGAGAGTGAGCCAGGCACCATGGTCGGGGGCCTTGGGGGCCTTCCAGTTCATGGCTATTAGTCTTTTGTACATTGCATAAGCCAGGTCTACGAATCTATGCATGTGTTTGCTTCTTTTGGTTCTTGTCCTAAGGCCAAGGAGACAGGATTTGGGATTCGAGTCTAGGCCCAGGCCAGTCATTTCCGACAGTACAGTGGTCAGCACGGCCCACTCCCCCTGCACCCGCGGACACTCCCAGACCATATGATAAAACTGTGCTGCTGGGGTTTTGCATCTGGGGCAAGTTGGGTCCGATCCAGGGAACATGCGTTTTATCCTGGCTGGCGCTAAATATGTCTGATGTAAGTAATTAAACTGTGTGTATCGGAATCTGGGGTTCCTTGAGACCTCGCGTGTGTGACTCAGGGCTTTCGGCCATTCTGTCTCTGAAATCGGGGCAGGCAGTGCGGCATTCCACCTCTCCCGAGCTTTTTGCAGGCTAGCCTCCGGGGGCTTATTCAGAAGTTTATACGTGTTTGATACTACTTTTTCACGAGCGTCGTAGCTCAGCATATGGTGCAGGTTAGCCAAGATGCTTGGCTCAGCGTTCCCAGACTCCCATGTGCTTCTAATGGCGTGGCATATAGCATGGTATGTCAGAAATTGCCCCAAGCTGATCTCTGTGAGGGCCTGTATGGCTTCGAAGGACATTAGTTTTCCTTCCTCGAAGCATTCTCCCACCGTGCTTATGCCCGCATCTATCCAGGTTACGGACGAGTGAGATCCAGTTGTCACCCATCCGGGGATTCGTTCTAGTGGTAGGAGAGGTGAGTAGGGACGTTTTTTGGCTTCTTTTTGAATGTACTTCTTCCAGTATGCATGAGCTGCTGTCATCAGTGGATTTACACGTGTGGTTTTGGTTTGCCTGTTCATGAGCCACTCAAGCAGAGGGACTCCCCGGAGTCGGGTTGTCAGCCAGGTGGCCTCCGCTGCACCAGGATTATGGATCCAATTTAATATCCACTGCAGCTGTGCTGCTGCAGAATAGAGCTAAAAGTTAGGGGCTCCCAGCCCACCCGCCGCCACCGGGTGGTGTAGTGTGTTGAGTGCTACCCGCCTTCTGCCATCACCCCACACAAGCTGCACCAGTGTAGAATTTAAACTGTTGAAAAAGCTTTTAGGGATTGTGATCGCAGGGCAGCAAAGTAATACAGCAGCCTGGGCAGTACTAGCATGTTGGCTATGGCAACCTTTCCCAGTGGTGAAAGCGGTAGTTTATTCCAGAAACGCAATGAGCTCTTCATAGATGTCACCGCTCTCCCCTGGTTGCCATCCCTGAGGTCTTCCGCACTGTGGTAGACGTTGACCCCTAAATATTTAAATGTGTCAAAGCACCATTTTAATTGGCCTGATGGGGTATTCTCACGTCGCGCTGGGGACCAGCCGACCAACGGGAATATGCAGGATTTCCCCCAATTCACTATTAATCCCGCGATCTCTCCAAACTCGCACAGCAATGACATCACTGGTGGGAGCACCTCCTCTGCGCTGCGTATATATATCAAGGCATCGTCTGCGTACAATGATATGACGTGGGAGGTGCCATTCCTTACCACCCCCCAGTCTTCCGTTTTTGCTCGGACACGCGCGGCCAGTGGTTCCATCGCCAGGGCGAACAACAGGGGGGATAGGGGGCACCCCTGCCTTGTTCCCCTGCTAATCTGGAAGCTCTCTGATATGACACCCCCTGTCTTCACCCTGGCCTGTGGGTTCGTGTACAGAATGCGTACCCATCTTATAAATTTTGGGCCTATGCCCATTCGCTGCATGGTGGTAAACAGGAAGTCCCATTCCAGTGTGTCGAATGCTTTTTCGATGTCTAGCGAAATCACTGCTTCCTCAAATGCACTCGGGGGGGGTGTCGCCCATTACGCTCAGTAACCTGCGAATGTTGAGGAAGGTGTTACGTTTTGGAATGAATCCATTCTGGTCTTCGTGTATCAAAGTGTGCATGTGTGGAGCTAGCCTGTTGGCTAGTATTTTGCCAAGTAGTTTGCAATCTAGATTTAGCAGGGACAGAGGTCTGTAGGACCTAACGTCGGTGGGGTCTCGCCCCTGTTTCAGGAGGACCACTATCATTGCCTCTCTCATTGTGGGGGGGAGAATTCCGTTAACCTCCGCTTCTTCAATAACTTTTAGGAGACGTGCAGTAAGGTGTGACGCAAAGGTAGAGTAATATTCTGATGGCAGGCCATCTGTCCCTGGAGCTTTGTTTCTAGGTAGTTGTTCTAGAGCCTTGTTAAGTTCGCCTAGTGTAATAGGGGCCTCTAGTGACTCCTTGTCAGCGTGTGTGAGTTGGGGCAGGGAGGAGTCCGCCAAAAAAGACTCGAGTTGTTGGGGGGTGCATGATGTGCGTGAAGTGTATAGTTGTGTGTAGTATTCCCTGAACGCATCATTTATTTCTTCCTGTGTGGTTGCTAGTGCGCCTGCGCCTAACCCTATTGCCCCAATTGGAGGGCATTGCCGTTCCTCCCACAGGAGCCATGCGAGCAGCCTGGCCGATCTGTCGCCTTCCGCTTGTAATCTGGTCAAGTGATATTTGTAGTCATGAAGGCGTAGTGTGGCGTCGGCGGCTGCGTATTCTGCGCGCGCATCTTTTAATGACGTGTATGGTGTTTCGCTGCGGGCCACTGCATTTTCTAGTGCTCTTAATTTCTTCTCCAGCTTGCTAACTTCTGCATGGAGCGTGCGTCTTACCCCCCATGTAGTGGAAATACAATGCCCACGAGTCACTACTTTGTGTGCGTCCCACTCCGGTGCTCTTAAGTTTGTGGTGTCAGCGTTCAATTCCCAGTACTGTTTGAGCGCTGTTTTCAGGGCGTCTGTGAATGCAGGGTCCTGCAGTGCTTCCACTTGTAGTCTCCAGGTTGGGATCGCTTGACGCCTCCTGCCCCAGTCTAGAGTTATTTTGAGTGGCGAGTGGTCTGATAGTGTTTTAGCTAAGTATTCAATCCCGTTAGTTACTGTGCAAATGTCCTGGGTGCCCCATAGTAGATCTATCCTGGTGTGCACCTTGTGTGGTACAGAATAAAATGAATATTCTCTGTGGTGTGGATGCTTCATACGCCACAGATCATAGAGGCCCATGTTGTTGGCCCATGTTGCCAGTGGGTGCCTGGGGTGTCTATTAGCCGCTAGGTGTGTGGGGGGGCTAGACCTATCTAATGTCGGGTCCGGCGTATTGTTAAAATCTCCCCCCCATATTGCGGATGTTGCGGGGTTCGCCAATAATGCTGGGATAAGCGTGTTCAGGAACTCAGGTAGTGCAGTGTTAGGGGCGTATATTCCTATAAGTGATAGTTGTTTGCCATCTAATTTACCCTCCACTATTACGTACCTACCCCCCTGATCTATCCTGTATGATGTTTGAAGAAATGGGACACTCCCTGCTATCCATATGAGGACCCCCCTCGCGAAGGTTGAATAAGATGTACCTACAATCTGTCCTCCCCATTTGTTCCGCAGTTCTTGTAGGTCTGGATCCCGCAGGTGGGTTTCTTGTAGGATTGCAATGTGTATGCCCTGGCGTTTGAGTCTTGCGTGCACCCTGGTCCTTTTGCTATGATTCCCGAGGCCCCTGAAATTCCAGGTGACTATGTCATATTTGCGTGCGTTATAGGCTGTATGTTGGGCCATGTTTATTTTGTAGTGATGCAACTAACATTCTGCTCCCTGGTAGGATCCGAGCAGTTTCCTCCCTCCCCTTCACCTCGTCGACCCTGTTCCCCGCCCCCAACCATGTGTACTGTGTTATGCGCAGATCCGCGGTGCACGAACTAGTAATTACACTCCCACCCTCCCCAACTGGATCCCATCCCCAACTAGGCTGTGTCCATGTGGATGTCTGCGGGGGAGCAATAATACTATCCAGGTGCGGCTCATAATAGGGGCTCGCATCCTTCTGCAGACACAGTCTGCAAGTATTGTAGGGCGACCCCAGGTCGCAGCTAACCATCCCTCCCCCCGCCGCGCGCCGCCACCAATTACGTGCAAGTTGAGTACAGGAGTTGGCTCTAAGAGCAGCAAAACAAGGATACATAATGTTAAGCGATATGTCCAACTGCAGCCAACAAAGCACACAATGTACAGTCCTGCTCTCCTTCTATGGCGGCGGATCTCGCCCTGGTGGCCGGTCAGCGGAGCTCGTTTAGAGTATGTCTGCGGACCGGGGGTGATCTCCGGGCCCTTCAGCGACCCGGTTAGTGTGGAATCCGAACTTATTGACTCCGATTCCGAGCCCTCCTCCTGTTGGGTTCTGAGGGCCTCGAAAGAGTTTTGTGTCAGAAGGGGAGTTTCCTTCAGGACCCTGGCTCTCTCTTCCGCAGCCTGTTTCACCGTGGTTTGGCCCCCGGGTCGCCTCTTGGAGCGTTTCCGTGGGGACGCTGTGGACCAGCTTTCGTTGATTCCGATTGCTTCTCGGGGTTGGGCAAAACCCTTGGCATGCAGCCATGTCCAAGCGTCCTCCGGATATGTGAACACGTGGGTGCGCTCATCTGTTAGTACTCTTAGTTTGGCAGGGAATAGCAGAGCATACTTTATGCCATGTTCACGGAGACGTTGTTTTATTTGAGCAAAGGAGTTGCGTTGTCTTTGCACTTCCTGAGTGAAGTCTGGATAGGCGTGAACAGTTGAGTCCTCATACTGAAATTGGCCTTTACTGCGAAATTGTTGCAATATCGCATCCCGGTCTCTAACGTTCAGGAACCTGGTTATCAGCGGTCTTGGGGGCTGGCCCGGTACTGGGGGGGCGCCCGGGAGTCCTGTATGCTCTTTCAACTGAGAAGAATTTCGATGGGACTCCATTCAAGACCACTTCGGCTAACCATTGTTCCAATAAAATCTCTGAATTTTGATCTAATGATTTTTCCGGAAATACAAGAAACCGAATGTTGTTGCGTCGTGATCTTCCCTCCGCCTCTTCTGCTCTTCTCTGCAGTGTTTTTACTTCTAGATCCAGGCGGAGAATTTGTTTTTGGTTGTCCGTTACTTTGGGGCTCATTTCGTTTAGCACCACCTCCGTTGACTTCACTTTGTCAGATAGTTTGCGGTGGTCCGCTCTAAGGATATTTAGGTCTTGTGATACCGTGTCTATTCTATTTTCCAATGAAATTTTTGTTTCCATGATTGCTTGGAGTACTTTCTCAAATTGTGTGGAGTGGGCCAAAAGTGTAGATTCCAGTGATTGTAAAGTGGGTATGGGTTGCTGGTCCCCAGGAGCTGGTCCATGCGTGCCCCGGTCTTGACTCCTTGCTGATTTTGATCTCCCGGCCATTTTGTCTCAGTTTGTGAGTCCCTGTTCCTTCTGCGCCCACGCGAACTCCCACGGTACCCGGGTTGGACAGGTATGGAGGGCCGTATATCCGCTCAGATCCACACCGGAATACGCTTTTAGTTCTTTAGGTTGCCGACCGCCCTAAGTTCTTTGATGTGAGTTCCAGGCCCCTCCACCGGCACTGGCGGGAGGGCGACGGATGGTGGGGCGGGGGGGCGGCGAAGCCCGCGCACCCCTAGTGTTACTGCAGTCGACCCGGACAATTCAGGGCCTGGGTGTGGGCCCCTCACTCTCACGACGTCGATCGCCATGTGCGCGCTCCTTCATTTGAGCTTCCATGCAGGGTTCTAATCCCCGTGCCAGGGGAATGATGGTGTACATAATTTACTGCAATGAGCGCTTCCCACGTGGCCCACGAGCGTTCACAAAAGTTGACGGAGCCACCAGTAATGTTCAGGGGGCGTAGAGAACAAGCCCCCCCCGCCGATCCCGACCCGCCGGCGCCCCAGACGGCCAAGGGGAGGGGGGCACGCCTCGTAGCCGGTCCACGGGCTGGGGGGGGGGGGGAACCACCAGGAGTCCCCGTCCGCAACTTCACCGCCGCTCCGCCCCGGGCCAGCAATGGAAAAAGTTATCAAGCGGTAGGGGGGGGGGAGGGGGAACAGCCCAAAGCGGTGCAGGGCCCAGCGGCGGGCCTGCTGCCCTCCCGCCAAGGGATCCCCTCGCCGCTGCACCCCCACCTCACCTTCGGGGCTCAGGGACGGAGCTTCGGGCCTCGCTACGAGGCAAGATGGCGGCCGCAGTTCCCAAGGCGGCGTCGTCATTCAGGAACCTCCTTTCTCGGCCGCACAAACGCCTCCGTAACCGTCGACGGGGGAGAGAAGTTCTCAGAGCGGGTCCCACTCCTGTGCGAGGATGTTGGCGTCCCCGGGGCGCCCTGCAGTTATTTTGGTGGCGAGCCCGAGACGGAGCGCTTTCTTAAGCGTCCTTCCCGGTCGCCATCTTGGCTCCTCCCCCGTGCCAGTTGTCACCCTTATTCTTTGCTTTCTTTATCAAACCACTGGTAAGCTGTGTTACAGTCTGCATCAGTGAATTGGATTAATTTTGGAGCCAATGAGTAGAAGATCAATCTACAGGCAGACGATTTTCTGCTCACCCTAAGGAACCCCTGCTCTTCTCTTCCTACAACCATGGATATCCACTGTTAACAGGATGTAAAATTAGCTTGGAGAAATTGGAGGCCCTACATTTGGCTGCTAGGGAGGACAAAGTGAATGATCTCAGCCAAGCTGTCCTATTTTGCTGGGCTAGGAGGTCCATCAGATATTTAGGTGTGAATATTCCAAGGGGTTTAGGGCAACTCTTTGATATTAATCCCCACCCCCCACACCACCATGAAGGTGTTGATAAATCAGGACTTTGAGTGGTGGAATGACCATTTTATTTCTTGGATGGACAGGATTAATTTGAATAAAATGTCCTTCTGCATCTCCTATACATGTCCCCGACTCTTGTGATTTGGTTGGATGCTCGATATTTAAATAAATTCAAGCCACGTCTGGTGAATTTCTTGTGAAGGGGCAAATCACCTAGACCTTCTCGAAGCATACTAACTCAGCGTAGGAAACAGCAGGGATGGGGATTGCTAGCATTCATAACTATTACTCTACTGCTCAGCTGTGGGCTGGACTGGATTGGTCCATGCTGGAATCAGGAAAGTATTGGAGGCATCTGGATCATGCCATATTTCGCAGGCTGCATTGGGACTTAATTAGGTTAGAGGAAAAAAATAGACCCCATCCGTCCCAACACATATTTGAGTACCCCAGTGAGCTAGGACATTGAAGGTCTAGGACTCCTTTGTGGCGGGCTGACAGTTGGTAACGTATCTTTCACCTGAAACACCCATTCATTATAAAGATGTCTTCACCCCAGCATGGGATGAGTTGTTGTTTGGGGCTTGGAGTGAGGAGGATTGCCTCATTATCTCAGATATGTTTTGTGCCTGCTCCCCCAAATTCTTTTTGCAAAGTAGAGTCTTGTGTATCTGACAAAGAATGCCTACACTGAGTGCGTATTCTTTTGCTGAACCTTGAAAATTCTAATTGATCATGGGGGGGGGGGGGGGGGTGAGTGAGTTGCTTTTTGTTAGACCGGACAGCCTTAGGGTGGTCACCCCTAACTTTTTGCCTGCCTCCCTCCACTTTTGAGATACTGTTTTGTTGGTTTTTAGACTCTGTGCACTTTACCACTGCTAACCAGTGCTAAAGTGCATATGCTCTCTCCATTTAAACATGGTAACATTGGATCATACCCAATTGGGCCATTTAATTTAATTATAAGTCCCTAGTAGAGGGCACTATATGTGCTCAGGGGCTGTAGATTAAAAGCTACTAGTGGGCGTGCAGCACTGATTGTGCCACCCACTTAAGCTTGTTTCAGGCCTGCCATTGCAAGGCCAGTGTGTGCAGTTTCACTGCCAATTCGACTTGGCATTTAAAAGTACTTGCCAAGCCTAAAACTCCCTTTTTTCTACATGTACGTCACCCCTAAGGTGTGCCCTGGGTAACCCCTATGGCAGGGTGCTGTGTAGGTAAAAGGCAGGACATGTACCTGTGTAGTTTACATGTCCTGGTAGTGTACAACTCCTAAATTCGTTTTTACACTGCTGTGAGGTCTGCTCCCTTCATAGGCTAACATTGGGGCTGCCCTCATACATTGTTAAGTAGTAACTGCTGATCTGAAAGGAGTAGGAAGATCATATTTAGTATGACCAGATTGGTGATACAAAATCCTGCTGACTGGTGAAGTTGGATTTAATATTACTATTTTAGAAATGCCACTTTTAGAAAGTGAGCATTTCCCTGCACTTAAATCTTTCTGTGCCTTACAATCGACGTCTGGCTGGATTTAGTTTACAGCTCCTTGTGCATTCACCCAGACACACCCCAAACACAGGGTACTCAGCCTCACTTGCATACATCTGCATTTTGAATGGGTCTTCCTGGGCTGGGAGGGTGGAGGGCCTGCTCTCACATAAAGGACTGCCACACCCCCTACTGGGACCCTGGCAGACAGGATTGAACTGAAAGGGGACCTGGTGCACTTCTAAGCCACTCTTTGAAGTCTCCCCCACTTCAAAGGCGCATTTGGGCATAAAAACAGGGCCTACCAACACAGACACTTTCTGGAGAAGAGAACCTGAACCAGAACCTGCATCCTGCATCCTGCCAAGAAGACCTGCCTGGCTGCTCAAAGGACTCTCCTGTCTGCTTTCTGTGAAGGACTTCTGCCTTGCAGTTGCCCTGCTGCCTTGCTGCGGTGAAAAAGTGCTCTCCCAGGGCTTGGATAGAGCTTGCCTGCTGTTCCCTGAAGTCTCAGGACCAAAAAGACTTCATCTCTACAAGAAGGACTTTTTGTGCGGCAAAATCCGACGCACAGCCTGCCAGAAACGACGCACAGCCCGCATCGTGGTGAAAATTTCACTACACGTCGAACCGGAACAACGCAGCCCGACTTCGCAACGAGAAGATAGACGCAGCACCAGCGTAGCGAACAGAACTTCGGCGCAGGGCCTCACTGGATCGATGCATAGCCAAGCCGGAACGATGCAGCCCGACTTCCAGAGAGGAATCGACGCAGCGCCTGTTGTGCGATAGAAAATTCAACGCAACGCCTACCGGGTCGACCCAGCTCCTGTGACTTCGTTCTAACAGCGCTGGTCATCCACGCATCATCCCCGGGGTGTCTGAAAACCCCTCATCCCGAAGAGGATTCACGATCGAGCGCCGGAAATCGACGCACAGCCGTCCCTGCGTGAAAACTAAACCACGCATTGCCGTGTGCGGCCCAAGAAATCGACGCATACCCCTTTGTTTCTACGCATCTCCTCTGCGGCCCTTTGCAGAGATTTTTCACGTGAACCAGGTACTTTGTGCTATAAAGAGACTTTATTTGCTTTAAAAAGACTTAAGACACTTTATATCACTTTTCAGTGATATCTCTACATTTACTTATTGCATCTTTGATTGTTTTGACCTGCATTTATCCAGATAAATGTTATATATTTTTCCAAACACTGTGTGGTGAATTTTTGTGGTGCTCTATGGTGGTATTGTATGATTTATTGCACAAATACTTTACACATTTCCTTCTAGGTTAAGCCTGACTGCTCAGTGCCAAGCTACCAGAGGGTGGGCACAGGATAATTTGGATTGTGTGTGACTTACCCTGACTAGAGTGAGTGTCCTTGCTTGGACAGGGGGTAACCTGACTGCCAACCAAAGACCCAATTTCTAACATTGGTGATCAGCGGTGAGGATAGGACTTGTATTTGTGCAGTGACATACAGTAGCTAAGTATTTCACTACCTACCCGAGGTCTGAGGGCCTACTTGGTGTGAGGGTAGTGGGAATAGTTGGGATGAGGGGATCTTTCAGTTTGAGCTAGTCAGCTCGGGAATTGTTAATTTTTGGTTGAATCCTGGGTCTCTATTTCTCAAAGCTGTGCACGGCTCCCCATGTGTGGCTTATGAAACAGCTGGGGCTGCTATTTCTCTTTGTTTTCTAAACTGAAACTTTAGTAAACAGTTAAACAAAAAGATAACATTTTGCAACTTTAACATAAATGTGTCTTTGTATATTCAAGAGGAAAGTGCCAGGAAATAAGTGTGCTAGTGTACAATGGAGAATTTTTAATAATAACACCAGCTCCAGTTTGGCTCATTCCAATGACATTTTCAATGACTTCAGGGTTGCCCTACTTATGTATGCTTTCCTTTATCAATCCTATATATTAATCTTTGTCAGTTGGCTTAAGCATGAGAACATTGCTCTTTTTCCTTCTTTTAAATGTTACATGGGTTGCTTGGCTTAATGGGTAGTCCTATTTTAATTTATGTATGTTTCATTTCATTTGCTAACAAAACCATTAAATGCGACTTCAGGGCTAATCTTTTTTTTCTGTGCTGTGAATGTTCTTTAGAACGTGGATTTCTGTGGTGTTGACAAGCTGTTTGTGGGCTGCAGTGTCAAAGCTGGTGCTTCATCACAAGTGGAAGTAATTGAGTTCATGATCTATTGGATAGCCCTAATTTCACAACACTAGATCTTCAAGGTGTGACAGCTTGAAGTTTTAGAGTTAGTGCTATCCTCTGTGGTCTTCTACATGCAGTGCTCAGTGAGCACACTAGAAAAAGCAAAGTCTCCAAGGTACACCATAGCCGCACCAAGTATTTGTGCAATCTTCACCAAAAATGGCTTTAAGACCCCATCAGCCACAAAAAAAGTAAAAAAAAAAATAGCAATAGCAGTGGGAGCAAGCGTACACAGACAACATTTCATACATTTAAACCACATCATTGGGCTTTGTCAAGTGCTCTATGAGTATGCAAGACAATTGGAAAAATGCTTGTTCCTTCCATGTTCGTCCCCGGGAGATTTTCTTTTTGTTAAAAAATATTGGGCCTCATTACGACTCTGGCGGTCTTCAGACTGCAAGGGTCACGGTGGCAGTTTGACTGCTACATTATGACCGTGGCAATTGCACCATGGTCGGACCGACAGTTTTCCTCCACTGGCGGGACTAGCGGTGCTGACGGTCCTAATCCACAAGGGCAGCGATGCATGCAGTGGTGCCCTGGGTATTACGACCCCTCTCTCCGCTACTGCTTACATGGTGGTTGCACCACCATGTAAAAGCTGGCAGAGACGGGGTGCAGGGGAACCCATGTAGGCCCCTGCTCTGCCCATGCCCATGGACAGCCCCGTCGCGCTTTACACTGTCTGCATTTCAGATGGTGAAAAGCGTAATAGATGCTATTGCACACTACGCAACGCAACATTGCAGCCGGCTCAATTATGGGCTAGTGTCAATGTTGTGGGCTGTTCCCCACTGGGTCAGCGGGTGGAAACACTGACCCAGCGGGGAACTCGTAATGGGACCTGCGAGAAGGCGGCCGACCTGGCAGCAACCTGACTGCTGGAGTTTGGCGGCCTTTTCCACCTGCCAAACTCTTAATGACCCCCATTGTCTTTTGTGCTATTTTGAGGTAAGGTGTAGCAGAGAAACGGGATTGCTGCTTGAGCAAAACATTTTTACTTTGAGATGCTGCTTCCACAGCTAACTATTAGATACGTTTTTTAGCATTTCAATTCATGGAGTCTTTTCTCTCATTTTCTGCAGAATGCTTTTGGTTTAATGTTTTCTGAATAAATGTAGGCGAATTGGTTAGTTGATTAGTTATTAAAGCTTTAGATTTTACAATTACGAGATAAAATAAGATATTATTTCAGATCAACTGAACCCTATTCTTTCTTATTCTTATTTTAAGGACAATTTCTTTGGAATGCAGCAGCTTCTGTAGGTTGCAGCGAAAATGTAAGCTTCTGTTGCAAAGCTAACCATAATTCACTGCTGCAGCAGTTAGTGTCACGTTGGAGCGTGGCCTCTTTTACTCTGTGTTTACGGCTGCCTTTTCCTTCATCGTAAAGTCGGCTTGTTAGTGGGAATAATACGTGTTGTACGGCCTTAAACCTTTCCTGGAAGCAGACTGGGCTGTACATTTCTGTGTATCAGTCTGTGCCTGGTGTTGCGTTCATGCTCTGCCTGGAAATAATGCCACATTGTTCACTGCTCAGCACTTTTAGCTTAGCATTGCTTCTTATGGATGTGTATCCTCTGTGGTTGTGTGCTTTGGGGAGGGGTAGCGTGAAAGGCAGGGATGGGCATGCTTAATGATCTGGACTGTAGCTTAGTGCTTGTTGGGGGCGTTCCCATATGCTCCAGTCCTTGGCGTTGGACGTGATTCATTAATGCATTTTGGCTCCATGGTCGTTATAAACCTGCCACCAACCTTGATTTTCATCGCTGGGCTTTCTAATGAGACTATGCCCTTTCTGCACCAAACCTTTGTAAACCTATACCTCAAGACATTCGATGTGTATCTGATTATTTATGCTAAACATTTCTAAATGTAGTGACCACCTTAATTCTTTCCCCATTCAAAGTGCAGATGGGTCTTTTATAACGCAAATAACTGCATCTGTCAGATGTGGTGCTTAATTTGTAAAAGAATGATGCTGGTGCTGAATGTTCTGCTCATAAACCTGCTGCCAGCACTATTAAATGTCAGAGCTCCGATTAGCAAGGCTGCATACTCTTGAATCCACCCCTGACCTCTTTAATCCACTGCTAGTCATGCTATGCACCTTCAGCTCTTTTGTGGGTTCATGCTTTCTTCCTTAGTGACTTTTCCATCTTTCACATCCTTCATCTTTCCCCTTTGTGTGTTTTTTCCCTCTCCTGCTTGCGGAAAATGTCTGCCATTGGCAACCACCGGATCAAATTAATTAAGCACTGGGTGCTGCCCCTCGTTCACCAGGTCTGTACATCTCCAGTGTACTAAGGTCTCATTCTGATGAGTTTTGTGTGTGTGTAATATGTGCATGTTTGTGTGTGTGTATATATATATATATATATATATATATCTATGTATATAGATAGATATATATATATATATACACATATGTGTGTGTGTGTGTATATATTCACTTAAAAAAAAACAAAGGTTACTCAGCAGTTATAGTTCAGTTCTGAATTTACACGCACAAAACCATAGAAATTTAGCAGTTATGGTTATCTCAAGTAACTAGAACTCGTGCCCTAAGGTAACTATAACTCAGACTCCCACCATACACAGTTTTCTCCTCAATAATTTTACTGCAAATGTTAAATTTATATTATCAATTATGTTATCAAAGATGTCAATAGTGATGTAATATGTTGGGTAATTAGCAGTGCATGGCAAGGGCTAAGTTAACTTAGGGTACGTGTTATAGCTATTTGAGATAACCATAACTGCTGAATTTCTATGGTTTTGTGCGTAAAAATTTAGAACCTAACTATAGCGTCCCTGTAACCTTTTTGTTTTTTAAGTGAATTTCCTTTGATTTTTTTTTAATTCTATTTCCTAACTATAAAAGTCCCTGTAACCTTTTTTTTTTTTGTTTGTTTTTTTCTTCAGTGAATTTCTGTTTTTTTTTTTATTAATGTTAACCGTCTTTAACTACTTTACATTAATCCAACCACCGGCGTAGGGCCTGGTCTGTGTCCAGGCCCTGCAGCCAACCCCGTATAAGAACCAAGCCCCGCAGCCAAACCCCTATAAGCACCAAATCCCACACCACACACGGCCTTTGTCTGTGTTTAGCAGGGGTTGGCTGCAGGGCCTGGCCTGCAGCCAGGCCCTGCGGCCTTCCCCCTATAACTACCCAACCCAGCACCACGCATAACCTGCGGACGTGCGCGGCTGGAGCTGGCCACAGGACCTGGCCTGTGGCCTACCCCCATATGCACCCAACATTGGGCCCCATTAATGTCTTAATGCTCCCACTACAGAAGTGAGTCACTTATCCTTTATATGAATAGTTCTTGCACCCCATCGTCCCACATGTGACTCTCTCCCTATGATGGCATTACTGCAAGAGAAGCAAATCTGAAAAATGCACTACATTTACTTAGCAAGTCTGTAAAATCACTTACCTTGTAAGTTATCTTAATCTGGTCCATATTTGGACCTTACATTCAAGACCTTCTGTTCCTTTACAGTAGGCTTAGAGGCTGTCCAGTGCTTAGCATTGCTTGGCTTCACTCTCACTCATTTGCTTGCATCTTATTTGTCCACTTCATGGTCTTTCGTTCCTCTTCTTGTGTTGTCCCTCTCTGGGAACAAAGCCTCATTACGGTATCCTTTCACTGCTTGCTTTTTCAGGTGTTGCTTTTTTATTTTTGTTTAATCACTCTACAAAAGTGTGTGTTTTCCAGCTTTCTGCATATTGTACTTTGCTCTTCTCTGTGAGCCTCTTCCATTCCCATCCCACCCACGCTTTTTTGTCCGTCTGCTTGTCCCTTCTCTTCCTACTCACCCTCCATTGTCTGTGTGTTTCCCCATCTCCTCTTGCTGGCCCTAGCCCCCTCCCCCTCCATCCCCACACGTGCCCTTCTCTTCTGTCACCCTCGCCCTCTCTGTTTATTCACCCAAATGGAATCACCTGTTCATTTTTTTTTCAGGAGTGGGTTCGGGGATGAGGCAACATGGAGGGAGCTAGAGTGGAAGACAAGAATACAGATGGGGGGGGGTGAGTAGGGGGTATGGGGAAGCAAACAGCTTCATATAATAATCATTAGCATGGGCAATAGATTTTGCCTATGTGAAGCTTGTCAGTGTTTTATTCACATGTTGTAGAGCAGTTGGCCTGCTGGGCAACATGGCCTAAAGTTTTAAAAAAAAATATATATATATATATGGTTTGATGTCGCTGGCTACGTCATAGCGCTATTCCACAGTGTCATAGAGTTTTTTTTTTTTTACTTTAAGCCATGCTGCGCAGCAACTCAACCACTGTACAACAATGTGAAATATAAATCAACAAACCCAATAGATTTTGCATAGGCGAAACATGTTGGCTTTGCCAATGCTTGTTTGAATCCAGCAGCTTTCATTTGCATCCTGAGTGCGGTGATATGTCCGTTTTATGTCAGTGTATGAAGCACTCCGTCCACAATCCCTTTATGTTGCTAATGTGTATGGAGCACGTCCGCACAGAATGAGTCCATACCATGTGCTTCTAAAACAGGCACCATTGGGGTTCACACCACCAAAGGTCACTCTTGTAAACGCATGATAACATTCTGCTGCACAAGAAAAATGCTCATCAGAATAGTGAGTTCGGTGTGAACAAAAGTTATAGTTCAGAAATATCCAAGCCTTGTCATAAAACAATTTCGGGGTTATTTGAAAGTGGATTTTTAAATGAGGTTATATATTGGTTGTATATTATTATATTGTATTTTAATTTACCTAGCTTCCTACCTTGTTCCAAGCATCTAAGAACTTTAAATAGGCCTATTAGTTATTACATAATGCAGTAAGTATTCATAGTACCCACCTTTAAAGGATAAAGGCCGAGTGTACCGTTGTTGGTGTCTCTACTTTCAAGTGCATGAACTAAGCCCCCCTCATCCCTGCCTCTTACAACTGAGATATAAATAGATACAAAGGCAGAGTAGCCTATCGATGAATCGGTTGGTTTGAGTTCCTGACGGCTTCTTGCCACTTACAAAATGTGTATGGTGTCTGTCTCAACGTACTGGCCTTCAAGTACATCAGCCTGTCTGCACATTTGGGGGGCTGGGCCTGTGGCTCTGTGCGATGTGTGTGGGTATGTGACTCGGGAGACTGCAGGCAGATGGAGCTTGCCCTATGGGAATTGGGCAGGGAAAAGAAGGCACAAGAGGGCGCTGTTGAGGACAAGGCAGAGGTGCTGGAGAAAACAGAAGCAGGGGCAGATATGGACCCAGCTGAATTGGTGAGTGAAGCATGAGAGCGAGCCATGAGTGGGGAGGGAGAATGGCACATAAGTGTGGGCAGAAAGAGGAGCAAGCAGCAGTGGAAACGCTGCTGGAAGGTTCAATATATCCATGAGAAAGAGTAGGGTAAAAAGGATGTGTAACAGAGAGTGTTGGTTAGTGGCAATTAAAATGCGACCAACAATTTATGCAGGCAGGTTGGGAGAGACAGGTAGAGACAGCCTTCAAAACGATGCACTCAGATGGAGTGCTACAGGACAAAATGTTTAAAAAGTACTTCTGCATGTGAGCAGCCACAGACAGGAAGAAGTACTTGGTCAAAGCTCAACAGCATAAACACACACAGAGCCACAGGAGGAAGCTGGAGGCAAGGAAGAGGCACTGTCCAATAAGAAGCAAGAAAACGAGAGCGATGTGGGAGCAACCAATGGTAAGTAAACTTAAGTAATGGGCTGGCTCTAAGCCCCTTTTAAAATGTGTAGGTCTCGGCTAGACGGCACATACGCTATCTCTTCAGGACCATTGTAATCTTATGGTCGACTTGGAGCCCGTCTGTTGCTTACAATCTGTTGGCTTGCGTGGCACTCTTCTTTAAAGCTTCGTAATTGGTCACTGCAGGCCTAGCATAATTTTTGTTTCACTCTTAATCAGTCCCCGTCTGCTGCTCCCGACATGATTGAGCTACTATGTTGTTCTTTTTAACTTCTAGTGGCCTGCAAACAGTAAGTGTGTGACGGGCAAAAAGGTGCCCAGTTGGACAATCAAAATTGCAAAGTTTTATTTTCTATAGTTAACGTGTTTGTATTACTTTGCCAAGTCTCTCACTTTGCACTCATGTTTTGTTTTTGCTTGTGGGCACTCTTCTCAAAAGTTGATGATGATCTTGTTCTGAATGTTGCAAAGCAAAATTGTTTCTTTCTTATGTGTAATTTCCAAAATTATGCTTTATTACATAATTGTGCAGTATACCCCAATCCAATCCACCACCCTCTGATCGAGTCCACCCTACTCCAATCCAGACCACTCACCGGAATCCAATTCACCCAAGACCATTCCAGCCCTCCCACCCCACCCAAATCTGCCCCATCTGCTCCACTCCAATCTGCCCACACCATTCAGAAACAAGTTGCCCCACCCCAATCTAAAACAATCTGTCCCACTCCAATTCAAAACAATCTGCCTGCTCCAATCCAAAACAATCTGACCCAATCCAATCTGCCCCACTCTGATCCAAAACAATCTGTCCCACTCCAGTCCAAATCTGCTCCACATCAATCCAAAACAGTCTGCCCCACTCTAATCTAAAACAATTTTCCGCACTCTAATCTAAAACAATCTGCCCGACTCCAGTCTGCCTCCCTCCAATCCAAAACAGTTTTGCCGACTTCAATCCAAAAGAATCTGCCCCTCATAAAACCAAAACAGTCTTGTTCACTCCAGTCCAAAACAATCTGCCCCACTCCAGCCCGTAACAATCTGCCTCTCTCCAATCTGTTTAACCACATTCTAAAACAATCTGCCGCACTCCAATCAGCCTGCTCCACTCCACCCCACTCCAAAACAATCTGTTGCACTTCAGTTCTCCCCACTCCAATCCAAAACAGTCAGCCACACTCCAGTCTGCCCCACTCAATCCAGTCCTCCTCACCCCAGTCCAGTCTGCCCCACTCCACACCAATCCAATCCACCCCACCCAAATCCAATCCACCCTGTCTAATCCACTCCATCCAGTCTGCCCCACTACACTCAAGTCCACTCCACCCTATTCTACCCCTCTTAACTCCAATCTACTCTACCCCAATCCAATCCACCCCACCTCAGTTCGGTTCACCCCACCCCTCTCCAATCCAGTCCAATCCTCTCACTCCAATCCAGTCCACACCACTCTAGTCCACTCCACACCACTCAACTCCAGTCCATCCACTCCACTCCAATAAATCCAATCTACCCTACTCCAATCCAAACCACCCCACTCTTGTTAAATCTAATCCACCCTACTCCTCCCCACTGCAATTAACCCCACTCCAATCCAATTTACCCCACTGCATCCTATCTCACTCCATTCCAATCCACCACACTCCAGTCCAATCCAACCCCCCCCACTCTAGTCTCATCCACCCCACCTAATCCGATAAATCCAATCCACCCCAATGCAATCCAATCCACCCCACTCCAGTTCAGTCTAATCCACCCCACTCCTCCCCACTGCATTTAACCCCACTCCACGGTCCTGTGTTAAACTGGGAATATCCGTTTGGAATCGTGCATGCAGATTCATGTGTTTATGCTTCTCACAGTAATGGCAATGGCTTATTATGTGGGAAGGGACAATGTTTGTGTTTGCTCCATGAAAAGTCATCATTTATAATGACGTGGAACAATGTTATTATAAAGGGAACCACGAGGGTTTATTTGGTGCGTGCGTGATCCGCGTGCACGCATGGGGTTTGAGTGCAAGCAGCAGCAGGATAGCTCAAATTTATCGGAGATTTCATACTCAACTGTGTAAAGTCTCAGGGATACTAACTAGGCTTGTAAAGGAAACCCGGGTCAGTAAGCCAAATACTCTCTTTTGTACTGTCCTGTGCGATCGCTGCAGAGCTGTTTGCCCCCATGCACTGCACTGCATTACCTATTCTTCAGTATTTCGCTGATGACACGGACATTCTGTGTAGAAGCATTCTTGCTCCAGCATGGATGAAAAACGTGTTATGCAGATGTCTGATGCCCGTGGGATTAATCTTCCAGCGCGAGGTCAAATAAGGCCTCGACTAATTCTGCAGAGGTAGCTCCCTTAGGGTTGCCACCACGCCCATGTTATCATGGCACCGTATTTCCTTTCATGGGCTCAGTGTTAAGGTCCATTGTTATGAGGTGGCCTAATCCAGTCGGTTCGGCGGAAGAAAAAACAAAACTACAAATACCAGAGTGCATTCGATTGTTAAAGTCCAGGACTGGAAATATGGTGAACTAGCAGTATAAATCCACCTGTCAACCCTAGACTCGCGTTTTGTTTATGGGAACATTGTCCACATCATAGCTCTTAAGAGTTGTATTATTCTTACTGCTAGTGCCTTAACTAGTGTCGGCTTTGCTTGTGATGTGCTACTTACTACACTGCACATGGGATATGCCATTTGTGCACTCATTATGCCATCTCAGAGGGTTTTCATAACGGTGTGTGCATTTGTGAACGGTCCGCGCTGATGCGACCATGTTCCATTCATTGCTCGACATTCAACAGATGACAAGTCATGCTTTTGACTTGCCTTCCCTTTGTAGAGTTTACATAACATTGCAGTGCATAGACAGCTTGTTTTGCTAGCTTTTTCATGCTTGCGCGTTACGCCACACTGTGGAGTTGATCTTCCCTCAGTGCTGATTGATCAATAAAGATGGAATCTTTCAGGACCAGCACAACCTGTGCAGTACGGTATTTAATATTGAATATATGCAAGAGCCACGCACATATGTAGTCAATACTGCCAAAATGCTACAACTCATTAGCATCAGCGGATTGGATTACTGGAATAGTTGGCTTGTGGCCCTACACCAATACTAATCTGCCCTACTTGAAAACGACCGAATCTTCTCAGCTGGAACCTCGTGCAATCTCTCCAGACAAATACCCCAGTTTGTCACTGTTAAGCTATTGGCTGTCCACCAAAAACTGAGGTACATGAGCTACAAGCAAGCTCCTGATGCTTTAGTTCCAAGCAGAAAATGGCGGTGCCCCCACTAACTCTGACATCCTTCCCACCTACTCTCCAACCCAGAAAGTCACCTGGTGCCACTTTAAAGTTCCAGCCCTTTTACTTTCTTGGAACTCTTTACCCCCAGATGTTCAGACAAGCTACTTTCTCCAAAAGTTCAAGAAGGGACTAAATTTGCATCTCTTACAAATAGAAAGATGTGACCGAGTCACCTGCTCCATACCACTTAAAATATGTGTAACTCATGCCAGCATGTTGTAGAGATTAAATATCTAGATAGGTACTTCAATATCCTTTATTATGATGTTCATATCAAAGGCGCACTTAATCCTTACTTCAACTGGTTCTTCTTGGTAAATTGTCAGCTATTACACCCCTGCTGTTCTTTGTACCACCGTTTTTATAACAGATTTCTGCTCAGAATGTTATGGCTGCTGAGTAAATAAATAAAACTGCAGTGTTTCTGGCTTATTACGGTACAGGTTATTTTAGTTGTTGCTAGAGGATAATTTTTGTGGTCTTTTTTCTTTTGCCCACTTGAGTCTCCCAATTGCAGTAGAATGACAGTGTGTGTAGTCTGGTACGATAAAATTACTAACTTGCCAGGGTGCGTTGCTTGAATTTTAATGGTGATGCTGTTGTATAGAATCCATGTGCATGTTCCCTGCACAACGTTTTATTGTTCCCTCTGCTGTAAGAGACTACCTGGCTTGATTGCTTGAGGGGAGTAATGATGATCACAGGCGTAGGTGCATCCCTAAATCTGTAGGGGACTAACTTGGAGGCTTTATAGCAGCCTGCCCACAGAACATTTGCTTTGAGTTTTAATGGTGAGTCAACTCGTGCAATAGCTTCTCTCTCTACTTGGGACTTCATCGCAGTTCAAAGGTAGTACAGCTGTGACCACTCCTAGACAGAAATATAGTCCTAAATCTTCTCATTAAGGATATTGAGTCAGTGACAGGAACCACTATGTAACAATTGGAAAATCCCTCATGGCTACAACTCCTCCCCATAGTAAATTGAGACTGGCACAGCTTTGCATTGTACTATCTGCTACTGGTATGACTAATAGTTCCCCAGTTTATGCAGTCGTCTCTTCTTTTGGTCTGGCCAATACTTGGCTGACTTCTACATTTTATGTTAAATGATATTAATTGAACAGCATCTTATGAGATACGTTAATCCTGTGTTAAAATTAAACTTCTCAATAAAACATCACATTCAATTTTCTTTAACTCTGTATTCCACGCCCTAATGAAAAAAATGGACAAAAGAACGTTAGAAGAAAAGGGGGTACATCTGCTGTCTCATATGAATGTATTGTCTTCAACCTTTAAACAGATGGAGGGTCACATCCCTGTAGAATACATCTAGCTTGTTTAATTTTCTTAAAAATATTGATCTTGCACTCACTGACCACTTCGACTTTTTTCTGAGAATGAGCGCGATTCTTCATATTTCGTCGCTTGGAGTTCATTCTAAATGACCCAAAGCTCCTTTTGTCCTGAATAGAAAGGCTTAAATCGTGGAAAAGCCCAACCTAACAGTTCAATAGCTTCAATTCGTTATTCTTGAACGCCTGTCATGTGCGACCTCCCGCTGAAGTAGGCTGCCAAGAAAAGCAGAGCAGTGGAGATCTGACGTAATTCTTAGTAATCTATGCCCTTTCTGCATTTTTTAGGAGTTTAATCTCTTATTCAGCGTCGATTATGGAGGATACTGCAAAGTGCTTGACTATGTTGTGACACTGCAACTCATTCTCATGTTGTTGCACTTGCACCTCCAATTTACCCTTATGCTCTTATCTTGGGAAATTTAAAAGATGGGGAAGTATGGCTTTTGGATCCAGCTAGCCAGATAGAGGTCACCTGTTGCATTTCTTTCTTTCTTTCTTTCTCTCTCTCTCTCTCTCTCTCTCTCTCATGATGATAGATGGCTTCTGGCAAGGAAGATATAAATTATTGTTTTATTTCAAGCTTGTGTTGTTCTTGGGAAGCTTATTGTAGGCTGTGCTCCACTGTGAGCCCCTTATGACTTCTCTTCTGGGTAATTAGGCAATATTTAGGGCGGTTATGGGCGGTTTGACAATTTGGGGACCGTAATCTGTGGCTGTAATTCTCAATCGGAGCCGGATGGCATCGGTACATGGGCGAATCTTTCCCACGCCTTCTGGGCAGCTGTCTCAGTTCACCCCACTACCTCGCTGTGATTGGTTTGGGTGAGAAGGCAGTTCCTGTTAAAGTGCCACTCAAATGCAGGTTCATTCTTAAAGTTGCGACTGGGCGATTCTGCGGGCTGAAACTTCAGACTGCTGTGCAGTGCTGCCATCCTCGAATGCGGTGGGAGCCGTCAGGCTTTTCGAGTTTGGAATGCGCTCTTCAGTTCCCAGGAGCATTACTTGTTTAAATGCCAATCACTGCATGTGTCACCCCTCGTATGAGACCCCTTTCAGGGCTATACTTTGACTTGGTCACAGGGCATGTAAGGAAATGCCTCCTTGGCATGGTTACCCCCTGACTTTTTGCCTTTGCTGATGCTATGTTTTAAATTGAAAGTGTGCTGAGGCCTGCTAACCAGGCCCCAGCACCAGTGTTCTTTCCCTAACCTGTACTTTTGATTCCACAATTGGCACACCCTGGCATCCAGGTAAGTCCTTTGTAACTGGTACCCCTGGTACCAAGGGCCCTGATGCCAGGGAAGGTCTCTAAGGGCTGCAGCATATCTTATGCCACCCTGTGGACCCCTCACTCAGCACAGACACACTGCTTGCCAGCTTGTGTGTGCTGGTGAGAACAAAACGAGTAAGTCGACATGGCACTCCCCTCAGGGTGCCATGCCAACCTCACACTGCCTATGCAGTATAGATAACTCACCCCTCTAGTAGGCCTTACAGCCCTAAGGCAGGGTGCACTATACAATAGGTGAGGGCACCAGTGCATGAGCACTGTGCCCCTACAGTGTCTAAGCCAAACCTTAGACATTGTGAGTGCAGGGTAGCCATAAGAGTATATGGTCTGGGAGTCTGTCAAACACGGACTCCACAGCACCATAATGGCTACACTGAAAACTGGGAAGTTTGGTATCAAACTTCTCAGCACTATAAATGCACACTGATGCCAGTGTACATTTTATTGTAAAATACACCCCAGAGGGCACCTTAGAGGTGCCCCCTGAAACCTAATCCAACTATCCGTGTAGGCTGACTGATTCTAGCAGCCTGCCACACTCGAGACATGTTGCTGGCCACATGGGGAGAGTGCCTTTGTCACTCTGTGGCCTGTAACAAAGCCTGCACTGGGTGGAGATGCTATCACCTCCCCCAGGCAGGAGCTGTAACACCTGGCGGTGAGCCTCAAAGGCTTACCCCCTTTGTTCCAGCACTGCAGGGCACTCCAGCTAGTGGAGTTGCCCGCCCCCTCCGGCCACGGCCCCACTTTTGGCGGCAAGGCCGGAGGAGATAATGAGAATAACAAGGAGGAGTCACTGGCCAGTCAGGACAGCCCCTAAGGTGTCCTGAGCTGAAGTGCCTCTAACTTTTAGAAATCCTCCATCTTGCAGATGGAGGATTCCCCTAATAGGGATAGGAATGTGCCCCCCTCCCCTTGGGAGGAGGCACAAAGAGGGTGTACCCACCCTCAGGGCTAGTAGCCATTGGCTACTAACCCCCCAGACCTAAACACGCCCTTAAATTTTGTATTTAAGGGCTTCCCTGAACCTAAGAATTTAGATTCCTGCAACTTACAGAAGAAGAGGACTGCTGAGCTGAAAAACCCCTGCAGAAGAAGAAAGAAGACACCAACTGCTTTGGCCCCAGTCCTACCGGCCTGTCTCCTGCCTTCCAAAGAAAACTGATCCAGCGACGCTTTCCCCAGGACCAGCGACCTCTGAATCTTCAGAGGACTGCCCTGCTTCCAAGAGACCAAGAAACTCCTGAGAACAGCGGCCCTGTTCAACAAAGACTGCAACTTTGTATCCAGAGGAGCAGATTTAAAGACCCCTGCAATCCCCGCAAGAAGCGTGAGACTTGCAACACTGCACCCGGCGACCCTGACTCGACTGGTGGAGAAACAACACCTCAGGGAGGACCCTCTGGTGACTCCGAGACTGTGAGTAACCAAAGTTGTCCCCCCTGAACCCCACAGCGACGCCTGCAGAGGGAATCCCGAGGCTCCCCCTGACCGCGACTGCCTGACTCTAAAAATCCCGACGGCTGGAAAAGACCCTGCACCCCCAGCCCCCAGCACCTGAAGAATCGGAACTTCAGTGCAGGAGTGACCCCCAGGAGGCCCTCTCCCTTGCCCAGGTGGTGGCTACCCCGAGGAGCCCCCCCCTTGCCTGCCTGCACCACTGAAGAGACCCCTTGGTCTCCCATTGAATCCTATTGCGAACCCGACGCTTGTTTGCACACTGCACCCGGCCGCCTCCGCGCTGCTGAGGGTGTACTTTTTGTGTGGACTTGTGTCCCCCCCGGTGCCCTACAAAACCCCCCTGGTCTGCCCTCCGAAGACGCGGGTACTTACCTGCTGGCAGACTGGAACCGGGGCACCCCTTCTCCATTGAAGCCTATGTGTTTTGGGCACCACTTTGAACTCTGCACCTGACCGGCCCTGAGCTGCTGGTGTGGTGACTTTGGGGTTGCTCTGAACCCCCAATGGTGGGCTACCTTGGACCCCAATTTGAACCCCGTAGGTGGTTTACTTACCTGCAAGAACTAACATTACTTTACCTCCCCCAGGAACTGTGAAAATTGCACTGTGTCCACTTTTAAAACAGCAAAATGTGTTTTATGTAAAAAGTATATATGCTATTGTGATTATTTAAAGTTCCTAGAGTACTTACCTGCAATACCTTTCAAATGAGATATTACATGTAGAATTTGAACCTGTGGTTCTTAAAATAAACTAAGAAAATATATTTTTCTTTAACAAAACCTATTGGCCTGGATTTGTCTCTGAGTGTGTGTTCCTCATTTATTGCCTGTGTGTATGTACAATAAATGCTTAACACTACTCCTTGGATAAGCCTACTGCTCGACCACACTACCACAAAATAGAGCATTAGTATTATCTCTTTTTGCCACTATCTTACCTCTAAGGGGAACCCTTGGACTCTGTGCATGCTATTCCTTACTTTGAAATAGCACATACAGAGCCAACTTCCTACAGGGCACCTCTGCAAACTCGCCCCCAACGTTTGACTTTTAGTACACATTTGTATTGCTGTTTTGCATGTTTTACATTGTGTCTCAATGTTGTTGGATTGCCCCATCGCAGAAGACCGTTCCCAGTGATTTGTGAGGTGGTTGGACTTTTGCAGTATGCGTGTGGGCTGTAAAAATAGTGCTTACTTTCAACCATCAACTTTTAGGATCATGCAAAGCCGAGAGAGATGAAAGCGCGAGGTACATTTCTCAATCGCCTTTTTTTCTTTCAATGGATTTCTGTTCTTCAGCAGCTGCCATGGGTTTACTTGTGTGTTTAAGCAGAGTCTCCCGAGAACACAGTAATTGGATGTGAAAAAGTTGTCTATGGTTTACTTTTCAGCGCTGGCACCAACAAAATGTTTTTTCTGTCTACTTTGGCTCAGATCAGATCTTTGACGCTGAACTCTTTGAAAGGATTAGACCATATAAGGGAAAACTCTCTTCTCTCGCTCCCTCACGGCTCTGCCCTCCTCCCTTTCCCCTGGCTCCCTGGTTTCCTTCTTGTGTACCCCCATCGCTCTCACTTGCTCAATCGCACTCACGCGGCTTCCTCTCTGCTGCATGATGCTGCATCTACTCTGCTTTCTTGCTTTACGATTCTTTTGACATCATTTTTCCTCATTCTTTTTCCGTCTTTCTTTTCTGCTTCCCGTTCGTTTTCCGCTGCTTATAGATTCCTCTCCGCACGAACGTCACTGCCCCTTCTTGGCTTCTTGGTTTAAGCCTGTCTTCCCCGCCTCATTTCATTTCGCTCCTTGCGCCCTGTCTTTTCTACCATTCTCTTTTCCATGTGGTAGTTCCTTGTTTGAATATTTTCTACCCGCAATAGCACTGACTTGTGGTGAAATCGTTTTTTAACCCCGATGTTAACTGTTTGTGGCGCAATCCCTTTGGCCAAGAAAGGAACTGGTTTCAGTGCTATGCGTGGGGGAGCCCCACTAATCGCATTGGTGAATGTAAGATGTACTCACTCCCACAAGTAAAGCTGGAAGTTATTACCTTACGAAGTAAACAAACTCCTGCAAAGGGCACTGCACCAGCGGGTTACTCTGCTCAATAGTTAATTACATGAACTAGTAACTGAAGCCCCGCATTCACGGAGGTTTTGGGATTTTTTTTAAATGCAGTGCACTTTCCTCCGTTCCCTGCACAACTGAACGATGGCCTTGTGAGTTGAGCAGCTGCCATTTACTTCTCCCAAGCGCTTAATTTATATGTAAAAAATATAGGCGCTGGGGGCCTCAGATTTTGCTCAGAAGCCTGCAGTCGGTGCAATAGCTGGGCAGAGTGCTGAATATTTAGTCTTGATTCCACCTCGTGCCTCTTTAATCCACCTCCAGACTCTCCCTGCCTCTTTATAGCTCTCTTGCAGGTTCTTTTTAATCCCTACTGCTCCTTTAATTGCTGTTTGTTCGCCTTTCCCTCTTTCTCTTTCTCCTTTATTACTTCTCTGTTTTTCTCTCTTTTACTCTGGACCACGGTGTTGAGCAAAAGTAAGCGCTGGACTCCAAAAAAAATAAAAATAAAAAAAAAAAAGAGTGCAGGGTGGCCCCACCTGCAAGGACCGGTTCAAATTAACCACTACTTACCCCCTCCGGTCTTCTCTACAGCGCACAGACTTAGAAGTCTTTAAATACCAGCACTTAAACGTCTTCAGAGCTCAAGTGCGAAAGAAAAGTGGGCAGCTTTCCAGGTAAACACATTTGAAAAGCACAGCTCCTCATACTGAGATTCAGGTGCAAAGGACCCTAACTGATTTCAGGCCTTATAGACGCTCCATCGCATAAAAAAAAAACCACAGCTCGCACACCCAATGGCTCACCTAGGGGCCAGATGTACCAAAGGATTTTACCCCTTCTGTGTCTATGGGGAAAAAGCTTTCGTACATATGGCCCCTACTAGTGTATAGGTGACGTGCACAACCCCTAAAGGGACGTCACAACATGCTTAACATTCTCCAAGCACATCAGAAAGTAGAGTGAGGATCTGAATCTCCTCCAGCCAAGCCATTTCTTTAATTATAAAGTCATAAGGTGATGTCATTTGTCCCAAAATTCTTATCCTTTCCTTAAGTGATTGTTTTCATTGGTGCAGAGCAACCACCATTTGATGTGCACATGCCTTGTTTAACCCTTCTGTGCTACATGACGAAGCCCAGCGGTAGCTTGTCTAAATCCCTACCAAATAAAATATAATACAAAATGAACTTTAAAATGCAGGCACCGAAATGCTGTAAAAATAAAATTGCACTGTCCCCCATTAGCTCACACTTCTAGAGAAGGTCTTGGTAAATAAGAAAGCACTTGCCATTCCCATCACTTCCTTTGTACTTAATTTCTATCCTGCTATCACCCCCTCTCCCCCCGTCCCACATGCTTTAAAATTATTTTTGTCCTTTGCTCATCCCTAATCTTTCGAGTCCAGTCTCTTCCTCCCTCCTTCCTGTTTTGTTTTCATGACCTTTTTGTGTTGTCAATCCACTTTTTTTCTGTAGTCGCTCGGCTCTGTTTTTATTATTTTCCGTTTTTTGTTGTTGTTGCTTTTGTGGTTAATGTCGTCCGGAGTTTTTCATCTGACGGCACTGCTGAGGGCCAGAACTAGCCAAAGTAAAAAATGTCAACATTCTCTTAGGCAAAGCATCCAGAAAGGCAAGAATGTTATTATTGTGGGGGTAAGCATAGATGGAAAGAACCATATACATTATTTTAAGTTCCTGCTGAACGAGGACATTTAAATTCTAAAGGAAATGATGATTGAAGGTGAAAATGTTTCAGAACTTATATTTGGGAATTTATGTTAGAATGCCTATGTTCTCCATTATCCAGGGAACAACGGGGCAGACACATGCTGAACAATACAGTAAGCCACGGGTTAGAGGATAGATTTGCTCGCTCTATCCTACTGTGGACTTTGATAAATAGAGGCTGTGTAAATTTGGTAAAGCTGCTCCCCTATATTTACACATCCTCGTCCCTTCACTCACAAGTGTAGAACGAATCTGCTGGATGGGGGAGAGTCAGTGAGTAAGCCACGAGAGACGTGGAGACTGCTTGGAATGGAATTATATTCTAGTCCCAACTTCACAAATCCATGGTGTATTTACTCCATTGGTCTACCTGCACCTGACACACAAGAAAGAGCTCTGCTGAAGACTGCTATAAAAGGATGACCGGAGTCAATAACGTATTTGGGATCGCTCCCTATCATTAACGATGAAACAGATTTTTTTTTTAATGTAAAGGTTTGTAGATGGGTGGGAATAAGGGAAAGGAGAGAGAACATAGCTTCTGGTGTTGCTATACGTGAATTAGCGAGCAAAAAACTAACAGTGCCATTGAAGGGACTACATAGGAAGACTGATGAAATGGAGGGAAGCCCTATGAATAGATTCTTTATTGTAGATTAATTAAAACCAACGAAAGTGTAAACAACAAGTAAAACTTGTTACACGCCCTGCATACCGACGACTGAATATTGTCATTCCCCCCGGCTCGCGGAAGAATAAAAGATGCATAATTTGGATGTTTCAATGGCATATGAAAAACAACATAACAAACCAATGTGAAGTCAGTTGATTAGTCCTGAAGAAGTCCTATGTTAAAGGACGAAATGCGTTGGCTGTTGCTGCTATGAATATATGTAGTGTTAGAAAAGAATAAAAAGAAGATTTGTAAATCTTCACAGGATTTGTGCGAATCCCTCGCCACTTTCTTCCATCGCAAGATCAGCGACCTCCACGACAGCTTCGGACACCAGACCCAACCATACACCACTGAACCCGCTTCCCCGGACATCACCCTCAACAACTGGACCCACATCAACACGGAAGAAACCAAATCCATCATGAACTCTATCCACTCCGGCGCCCCTTCGGACCCCTGCCCGCACTTCATCTTTAACAAAGCCGACGACATCATCGCCCCGCACCTCCAGACCATCATCAACTCTTCTTTTTCTTCTGCTACCTTCCCCGAATGCTGGAAGCACGCTGAAGTCAACGCCCTACTAAAGAAACCTACGGCTGACCCAAGCGACCTGAAAAACTTCCGCCCCATCTCTCTTCTACCTTTCCCAGCCAAGGTAATAGAAAAGACCGTCAACAAACAGCTGACCACCTTCCTGGAAGACAACAACCTGCTCGACCCTTCACAAACCGGATTCCGAACCAACCACAGCACGGAAACCGCCCTCATCTCAGTCACAGACGACATCAGAACCCTGATGGACAACGGTGAAACAGTCGCCCTCATTCTCCTCGACCTCTCGGCTGCCTTTGACACCGTCTGTCACCGCACCCTAATCACCCGCCTACGCTCCACCGGGATCCAAGGCCAGGCCCTGGACTGGATCGCCTCCTTCCTCGCTAACCGCTCCCAAAGAGTTTACCTCCCTCCGTTTCGCTCAGAACCCACCAAGATCATCTGCGGCGTACCTCAAGGCTCATCGCTCAGCCCGACACTCTTCAATGTCTACATGAGCCCCCTCGCCGACATCGTACGCAAGCACGACATCATCATCACCTCCTACGCCGACGACACCCAACTTGTACTCTCCCTCACCAAGGACCCCGCCAGCGCCAAGACCAACCTACAAGAGGGTATGAAGGACGTCGCAGATTGGATGAGGCTCAGCCGCCTAAAGCTGAACTCTGAAAAAACGGAAGTCCTCATCCTCGGCAACACCCCGTCCGCCTGGGACGACTCCTGGTGGCCCACGGCCCTCGGCACCGCACCGACCCCCGCAGACCACGCCCGCAACCTCGGCTTCATCTTGGACCCTCTTCTCACCATGACCAAGCAAGTCAACGCCGTGTCCTCCGCCTGCTTCCTCACTCTCCGCATGCTCCGTAAGATCTTCCGCTGGATCCCCGCCGACACCAGAAAAACCGTGACCCACGCCCTCGTCACGAGCCGCCTGGACTACGGCAACACCCTCTACGCCGGGACCACAGCCAAACTCCAGAACCGCCTGCAACGCATCCAAAACGCCTCGGCCCGCCTCATCCTCGACGTACCCCGCAACAGCCACATCTCCGCACACCTGAGACACCTGCATTGGCTCCCAGTCAGCAAAAGGATCACCTTCCGTCTTCTCACCCACGCACACAAAGCCCTCCACAACAAGGGACCGGAATACCTCAACAGACGCCTCAGCTTCTACGTCCCCACCCGCCCCCTCCGCTCCGCTGGCCTCGCACTTGCTGCCGTCCCTCGCACCTGCCGCTCCACGGCGGGTGGGAGATCTTTCTCCTTCCTGGCGGCCAAGACCTGGAACTCCCTCCCCACCAGCCTCAGGACCACCCAGGACCACTCCGCTTTCCGGAGACTCCTAAAGACTTGGCTGTTCGAGCAGCGATAACCTCCCCTTTCCCCCCTAGCGCCTTGAGACCCGCACGGGTGAGTAGCGCGCTTTATAAATGTTAATGATTTGATTTGATTTGATTTGATTAAAATTGTAAATTAGCACTTGTATAGCGCACTACTCACCCGTTAGGGTCTCAAGGCGCTGTACTCATACCGCTATGGAACCCCTCCTGGCTTTTCCCTATGAGGCGCCCACTCCTGAGCACCCCCAGGGTGAAGCCAGGCATCCAAGCGCTGTTGGGGCCGTTGTGGAGATTAAGCAAGCTATTGCCCAGAGTTGCAGAGTGGGACCCATGAATTAGATTAGGCACCGAGGCGAGAATTATCTGGTCAAGGGGAATTGAGCCCAAGACCTGCCGAAGCGGGACTTGAACCCTGGTCTTGAGCCAGATCTCTGCCTCAGGGTCTGCCGCTCTAACCATTGAGCCAAAAATATTGTATAATATCACATCAAGGAATTGGACATTGAAATATTATTGGTGGTGAGGCATTACCATTGTTCTAAATTTGATTTTACCTTTAGTTTAAAGGATTTCACCTTGGCAGCAGGTGTTGGTCTGAGTGCACACAAAGGAGCAAAAGAATAACATAAACTTCCTTATATTTGGGGAACTGTTGGGTTAGGTGCGTTGATAGGTAGCCTGCTGTTGCATCTTTTGAGAATATTGAACAGTCTTTATCGTAGATTAATTAAAACCAATGCAAGTGTAAACAACAAGTAAAACTTCTGAGAGTCATTGATGCAATCAACATATAAGGTACCAATATATAACATAGTCGATCATTAAAAACAAATAAATCAGCACGATCGGTGGGACAGCTTCAAAGTGCATAAGAGAGAGTCACAGTTGCTTGCCCCATCTGCTTTTCCAATACACTAAAGAGTAGAGTAGAGTTATGTGCTAGCCAGGGGCATACTGGTTTGCCAAATGAATGATGAAAAAACCTATAATACCCTGGGTGCTGGGCCTTTGCAATAAGACATATTAATTGCATATGGGCCCACTTTCAAGCTAACAGGTAACCCTATGGGATCACTGTCATTGGTAAAAGACTTTATGAGCGTGTAGCTCAAATTTCAATCAATCAATCAGCAGTTTTGTAGAGCGCAACTATTCACCCGCTAGAGCCTCAAGACGCTGGAGGAGGAATGGGGGGGGGCTGCAAGGGAACAGTCGTTGAGTTGGGGATCAGTCGAAGAGCTATGTTTTGAAGTCTTTCCTGAATTGTGATAGGGTATGAGATCTTCTGAGGTGGATGGGAAGGGAGTTCCAGGTCTTGGCAGCAAGATGTGAGAAGGATATTCCTCCGGCTGTGGTCTTCCGGATGCGTGGGAATGCGGTCGGGGGCAAGGTCGGCAGAGCGGAGCTGTCTGGTGGGTGTGTAGAAGTGGAGTCTGCAGTTGAGGTATTCTGGTCCAACGTCGTGGAGGGCTTTGGAGGCGTGAGTGAGAAGCTTGAATGTTATTCTCTCGTCTATTGGGAGCCAGTGCAGGTCTCTCATTAGGGTGTGGCTGTGTCTAGGGGCGTTTTTGATGAGACAGGCAGAGGCGTTCTGGATGCGTTGCAGTTTATTCTGTACCTTGGGGGTGGATCTGGCATAGTGTGTTGCTGTAGTCTAGGCGGCTGCTGACAAGGGCCTGGGTGACTGTTCTTCTGGATTCGGTTGGGATCCATTTGAAGTTTTTCCGGAGCATGCACATGGTGTGGAAGCAGGCGGAGGAGACTGCGCTGACTTGAAGGTTCATTGAGACTGCGGAGTCCAGGATGAAGCCGAGGTTGCGGGCCTGGTCAGTATGTGCCAGAGTGCTTCTGAGGGCAGTGGGCCACTATGAGTCCTCCGAGGCGGAGGGGTTGTTGCCGATGACAAGGACTTCTGTTTTGTCAGGATTTAGCTTGAGACAGCTATCCTTCATCCAGGTGGCCACTGCCTTCATTCCGTTGTGGAGGTTGGCTTTGGCTGTGTGCGGTTCGCTGGTGAGGGAGATGATTAGCTGTGTGTCGTCGGCGTATGAGACTATGTTGAGTGCGTGGTGTCTGGCGATGGCTGCTAGTGGGGCCATGTAGAGGTTGAAGAGAGTGGGGCTCAGAGAGGAGGCTTGCGGGATGCTGCAGTTGATCTTGGTGGCCTCTTAGTAGAAGGGGGGGAGTCGGACCTTTTGGGTCCCTTTGGTGAGGAAGGAAGTGATACATTCTAGTGCCCTGTCGGGGATGCCAGAGTCATGGAGACGAGTCCGTAGAGTGTGGTGTGAGATGGTGTTGAAAGCGTTGTTGTCTTTGTGTTTAGTGAGTTGTCTGTTGACAGCTTTTTCAATGACTTTTGCTGGGAATGGGAGCAGAGAGAAAGGTCAGAAGTTCTTGAGGTCATCTGGGTCTGCAGTGGGCTTCTTCAATAAGGGGTTGATTTGGGCGTGTTTCCAGATTTCTGGGAAGGCAGCGGTATCAAAGGAGCAGTTGATGATGTGCCGGAGCGAATGTGCTGCCTGCTTTGTTGAAGATGTTGTGGGGGAAGGGGTCGGAGGGTGAGCCGGAGTGGATGGAGTTCATGATATTGAGGGTTTCTTCGTCGGAGATGTTGGACCAACAGAGGAGGTGGCGGTGGTTCGGAGAGGCTTCGGTGGTGGGTATGACGGTAGCAGGTGTGGGGTGGTTCTGAGATCTTGTGATGGAAGTAGGTGGAGAGGTTGTTGCAGAGTTCTTGGGAGGGGGAATGTTCGTGGAGTTCTCTTCGGGGTTGGTCAGTTCGCTGATGATCACGAAGACCTCTTTGCTGTTGTGTGCATTGTTGTTGATGCGTTCCTGGAAGGCGTTCCTCTTGGTGGTCCTGATGAGTTGGTGGTGAGTGTTTATGGCTTTTTTGAAGGCTTTGTGATTGGTGGGGGTCTTGTCGATGCGCCATTATCTTTTGAGGCATCTGCAGTTTTGTTTGGATTCCTTGAGGGCCGGGGTGAACCAATTGGCTTTTGTTGCTGTGTGTCTGTTGGAGGGTTTGTTAATGGGGGCTAAGGTGTTTGCGCTATTTGAGATCCATTTTTTGAGGTCTAAGGCAGCTGTGTTCACGTCCAGGTCGCCTCAGGGGGGTGAATTTGAGTAACACAACAGTGATTAAGCTCTAAAATGTAGTTACAAATGTGCAAATTAACTTTAAACAGTCACTGTTTGGCTGTCATTAAACCCATGTTACCATTCATTGACCAGCATTCACTAAATTGCCCGTGGTGCTTTAGAATTAATATAAGCACAAGCTAATATGTTTTAAGGGTATAAGAGCAAGCCCTGCACTTTAAACAGTATTGCATATGAATTGAATTACGATGTTGAGAGCAGCTTATTCACTTGCACTACGAATTTTGTGGCCCTGCAGGCGAGCTGAATGTTATGGCCATTTAAAAGCACCAGGAGAGCAGGCTGACATGAGTTATTCTGAAGCGCCCTCAGTGTGGGGCATATCAGGTGCTGTCACAAGCGAGAAACCATTGGCCAGATACACAGGAAATTAGGCACCCTTTCTTATAGGAGGCCACACAGGCGACAGTTAGGTTCTGACCAAGTTTGCTTTCAACTCAGGATTTGGTCCTTTTGAAGGGAAAGCGCCCAAATAAAAGAAGAGTGTTGAACGGGCAGAGTCATGAGTTACAAGGTATGGTTGTGGACACCAGGTTGTTTATGACTAGAGAACAGTCCAACTGTGCATCTTCCCGGCCAAGAACGCTTTGTCTGATGTCCAAGAGTGCAGTTTTGAAACCTTGTTAGTGATTTTTTTAAATGAAGTAAAATCAGTGCTGGTCCACTTTAGGGTGGCTAATGCTCCTTGAATTACCAAAGGTCATGAGTTTTTTTGTTTGAACGTAGACTCCATCTCCAAAGCAGCACTGGGCGGCCATTGAATCTATTGGTGCCTATCTAAGCTTCCTGCAGAATTTTAATATTGCTCCCATCTTGACAGGAGCTTGATCAAAAAGGCCAAACTCCAGTCTCACCCGTGCTTCTGAGGAGTCAGGGGAAGTTGGAAAATACATTTGAACTGAGAGGATTGAAGCTTGTTTCGAGCTGATGCGTCTTGGCCTTTCAGTAACTCTGAACCATAAGTGAGGGATGGGAGAAATGTGGCCCTATAACCTGAACCAGGTAATCCGGGATGTGCTTCTAAGCTTCTTCTGCAGTAAGCTATTTGCAGAGGGTGGTTTCTGGGCCTACACTCTCCTATGAAGTAGATAATCCTTATAGGACATTATTGCATCTAAAAGCTCTCCCAGGTATTTATAGGATTTAACCTGCTCCAGCTGGTTTCCAGCCACTTTCCATCTAAATTTGATGTGGAGAACATGCCGGCTGGCTGAAAAACAGATGACATTAAAAAAATATATATTATATAATTGAGTTCCAGGCCCTGAGATTCGGTGTACACGGCCAGCTTGGTTATTAATTGCTATAAGACGATTGGGATCTGACGTAGTAGTACTATATCATAAGCATATTGTAGACAGCTCACTGGTTCCCGGCCTAGCTTGGGTGGATCACACGCAACATCGGACAAGAAAGCAACTAGATTGATTGTGTAGATATTAAATAAAAACGGCCCACGGTCACATCCTTGCTTGAGGCCAATATGTGTTGCAATCTTCCGGGTGAGCCTATCGTCTTCACAGATTTTGACCTGCACTCGGGGGTAGGAGTGCAGATTCACCACAACCTCTAAGAACCTGGATGGAACTCCATACCTGTCCATCTTAACCCACAACAGATGTCTCGAGACCCTATCAAATGCCGCTTTCAGGTCCACAAAACAAGTATAAAGGTTGGCTCATTTATTTATGGCTTTTTTCAGCGAGTAGAGTTACTGCTAGGAGATTAATCAGTGTATTCAAGCCTGCCCTAAACCCTGTCTGGGTTTTAGGGATGATGTTTTTGTCTTTCTCCCAGGCTTCCAGATTTCTTAATAAATTGAAGGCAAAGATTTTGGCATCTACATCAGTAGAAGTGATTCATCTATAGTTCACAAGATCGGCCCTGGTGCCAGTTTTAAAAATGGGATGCAGGATGCTGCCTCTCCAAGATGACAGAATGGAATTGGTGGAATATGCCCAGTTGAACAGGAGCGTAAGGTAGCTGGCCAAAAATATTTGATCATGTTTAAAAGGACATTTGAAATGCTGTTTGGACCAGGGGCCCCATCTGATCTCAATTTCTTTAAAGTCAACTGTACTTGAGATTCATTAAGCCATACGCCTGCTATAGAGGTCAACAGAGGCACTATCACAGTGGGGCTGCCGGCATTAGTAACAACTATCAGTGTTATATTTGCTGTTGAGGGCCCCAAATACATACCTGTGATATGATTTATCCCATCTGCTTCACAAATGCCTACTGTGTGGTGTGCAAACCTGCTGTTTGCTAGTGTTTTAATATCATCCCAAAAATACTTGAACTGGATGACTGAAGGAGCTTTAACCATACGTTGGCCTGATATGACTTGTGCTCTCCAGACGGGTTTCCTATAAGTTAGCCTTAGGTTTTATTACCGGGCAAAGCACTATTTGCGTCATTAAAGAGGCTACATAGGAAGACTGATGAAAAGGAGGAAAGCCATAGTTCCATTTGAACAGACGTACACCTTTATGGTGATGTATCTGGTTCAAAACAAAAATGTTGAAAACAGAGGATAGGGTCACCATCAAGAAAATCGCATGAAGCACTGTCTCAGCAATCACATACATTGAACATTAGCCATATAAGTTACAGAATGTGAAGAAGACTACATACTTCCAGGAACAACAGCAAATGGCAGTCCCAGGGATGGGTTTACTTACTTTGAACTGTTAACTATGGAACCCCCATGAAGACCCAGAAAGATTTCAGCATAGAATAAATAGCACAGATGCAGTGGGAATACATTGATGGTTGTTTTATATTGCAAATATACATTGAGAACTGTTGAGTTGCAGAGAAGGATCCAACAATCAAGATAAGTAGTAACATAGTTTATTTAGGAATTGGTCCCTACAGCCAGAGCGTGGCTATCCCTCAGCAAGTTAGCTGCTAACAGACATCCCTGAAAAGCTGGCTCTGACACTAGAGCTTACAACATCATAGTGCTCTAAGTTCCATGTACATGCACATAACAAAGATAGTAAGCTTATAACAAGGACATGCTGAAAGCTTCATGAGTAATGCGTTCCGCTCATTGCTCAACTTTCAGTTTCTGTTTTGTAGCTCACATTTTCATGCTTTCCATGTTCTGGTTTGGTTTTTTTTGCTGTCCTTCATGTTTTTGTCCCTCCCATGGAGCATAATGGCTGTTTCAGTTGAAAATGCGTTATCTGTAATGGCAGTGTGCTACCACTTCATGCATGCACTACTTTACTCCACAACACTCTATGCCACTCTGTGCCCCTCCACTCTGACACTCTACTCCAGTACACTCCACTCCACAATAGTCTACTCCACTCTGTCACTCCATGTCATTCTACACCACACTACTCTACACCACTCTACTCACTGTGCACCACTCTACTCCATTATAAGTCACTCCACTGTACCCCACTATTCTCTCTATGCCACTCCCCTCCTCTCAACTCTACGCCACTCAACTTTACTCCATTCTACATCACTCTACTCCACTCAATGCCAGTCCACTCTATGCCACTCCATGACGCACTACTCCATGTCGCTCTAACACTACACTGCATGACACACTACTCCTCTCTCGCTCCTCCAGTCTATGCATCTTCATGCCCCTTTGTATTCTCAATGCCATTTAACTTTTGTCCATTACACTCTGGCACTCCACTCTACGACACACCACTCTGTCACTCCAGTCCACATCACGACCCCCCAGTATGCCACAAACCCCCTGTATGCCACAACCCCCGTACACCACGCCCCCGTATGCCACAACCCTCTACACCACGACCCTCTAGGCCGCTGCACTCAGCGACATTCTGCTTCACTCCACGACAGTCTACTCCTCTCTATGACCTTCTACTTCACTCCACAAAGCCCTACTCCATTCCAGTCTGACACCCTACGCCACTCTTTTCCACTCCACAATTCTATGCCACTTTCCACTCCATTCTGCTCTGCTCTACTCCACTCTTCGCCACTCCACTCTTCGCCACTCCACTTTGCCACTGCACTCTATGCCACTCTGCCCTACTCCACTCTACACAACTCCACTCTGTGTCATGCCACTCCACACCACTCTACTCTACACCACTCTAAGCCACTCCACTCCAATCATTTACCCATGCAGAGGAGCAGTCACACTGGTGTATAGCATGGCTAAAATGCATTGGAAAAACCAACAACCCTAGCATTGGTGGCTTTGTCAATGCTTGTTAGTATGTCTGATGGCAAAAATGAAATCTAAAGGACAAATGCTTAACAAAGACATTTTACATGAAACAAGAATGCTGCTGCTTTTACCTACTTTACTTAATAAAGCCCTAAAGAGAATTGTTGACAAGTACTGCAAGGGCTTGGTAGCGGAATATTACGTGGATGTTAGGCATTTTTTAGTCTAATTTAACGTTTATCTGATTGAGATTTCTAGTTGCAGATTCCTTACTTTGAATTTCTCCCAGACGTTAGACTGGATATGGAGATTTTCGTTAAGGAGCCAAGTGAGCGTCGATGTTCTAGGCCTCGACAGAGGTGCTATAACTGGGAGATTCCACCTCAGAACCCCTGTTCACCTTTAATGAGGCATTCACAGACATCCTAGTCCAAACAAAGCAGAGGAGTTCCTGTGAACAGGATGATTTTCCGCCGCTGTCGCCCAGCTCCAGGCGACCCCAGTTTCTTGATGCAACACCCCACCCCTTGGGGGCTTGGTGGTCTAAGCCACTACCTACAGGACACATTCCCTTCCTCGCCCCAGAATAGGGAATCAAAAAGGTTGGATTCACTTGGGAAGATGTTTTCTTTAGTCAGTCTTGCATTGCGTTCTGTGAACACCGCATGACTTTTGGGACATTATTCCCACACGCTCTGGGACACGGTTGTGCATGTGCTGCCATTGGTGTTGGAGGAGGTTTGGAGGAGGTCCGGGCTGTACTCTCTCAGGCTGTTGCATATGGGAGTGATGCAGCAAACACCACAAACTATTGTGGACTGAACACAACTGACCCCCTGGGCAGAGCAGTTTTATCAACAGTGGCCTTGAGATGCAGCACCTGGCTGAGAACTTCTGACTTTTCAGGGGATGTTCAAGCTTCCCTGATGGACATGCTCTTTGATGGCACCTGTCTCTTTGGAGACAAGGCACACTCGCCGCTCGGGTGCTCCAAGGATTCCTGAGCTTCGGACAGGTCTTTGGGCCTCATAGTGCCCTGACCCCCTCAGTCTACCTTTTGTGGCTACGGAAGGGGCTTCCAACTGCATCCATTCCTGGCCAGCCACTATGAGGCATATGATGCCGAACCTCTGTGTGGCCAAGGGGGTGGGATCCACCAGCTTTGTGGATCAGGTGGCCAGCAGTCTGGACAGTACTCCCACACCACCAACCCCACTGCACCCCCTCCCCACAGCAGCCTCTACATTTTCCTAGTCTGACTTTCCCCCACCATGGGCCAGTTGGTGCCAGGATTCACCATCACCTGCTGGCAATCTGTCACATCAGCTAGGTGGTTTTTGCAGATAGTTTAAATGGGCTACACCTTCCCCTTCGAGACTGCCCCTCCATCCATACCACCATCATACAATCGGATGATGGAAGATCACTTCTCCCTGCTCCGTGTGGAAGTTAGGGCTCTCTTGGCCAAAGGAGCTATAGAGCGGGTTTCCATTCCAGAAGTAGGTCATTGTTGGTATTCCCGCTAATTTCTGGTCCCCAAAAAGGACATGGTCCTCCACCCTTTCCTGGACCTTTGATCCCTCAAACTGTTCCTCAAGAAGGAGAATTTCAAGATGCTCACTTTTTTTCAGGTTCTATCTGCCCTGGACCCAGGAGACTGGATGGTAGCGTTGGACTTGGAGGACACTTATTTTCATATCCATGTCCTGTCTGCCTGCTGGCCGATTCACCGGTAGGCCATGAGCACTTTCCCTTTTGGCCTTACCAGCACCACTTAGGTGTTCACCAAGGTGATGGCGGTGGTTGCAGCTCATCTACGGAGATCAGGGGTTTCAGTCTTTCCCTCTACATTGACAACTGGCTGTTGAAGACAGGCTTGCCCAAGCTGTTGCCTGCTGATGACACATGCAAGATGGCACATGAGGGCTCTGCAGTGGGACCTGAAGTTCTAGTGAATGCAGCATCAGGGGAATCTCTACGACCAGGTCCAGATCTTGGACGAAACTGTGAAAGATCTGCAGTGGTGGTAAATGAATCGCAATTGGGTCAGAGGGAGATCCCTCTCCCTTCCCCAGCCAGATCTGACAGAAGTGACAGATGCTTCACTCCTGGGATGGGGCAGCCATCTGGAGAGATGCAGAGCAGAGGCATCTGGTCTCCAGCAGAATCCAGACTCCACATCACCCTTTTGGAGCTCCTTCTGATCCTGCTAGAATTAAAAGCATTTCTTCCCTCTATCAAGGGAAAGATGGTGTAGGTGTTCACGGACAACACCACGCCATGTGGTACTGCAACAAGCTGGGCGGGGTGAAGTCGTGGACCAGTTGTCAAGAGGCTCTTTGCCTCTGGATATGACTCGAACAGCAGGGCATATCCCTGGTGGGTCAACATCTGGCGGGACCCCTGAACACCAGAGAAGATCAACTCAGCTGAAAATGTGTAGTGGATCACAAATGATGTCTCCATCTGGAGACAGCGCAATGTCTATTTCAGCAGTGGGGAGAGTCTTGGTTAGATCTGTTCGCCTCCGTAGAGAGTGTGCAATGTCAGCATTATTGCGCGTTGGAGTATCTAAGATGGAAATTGCTCGGAGATACTTTTTCATCTCAAGTGAAGTTCAGGCCTCCTATATGCCTTTCCACAGACTATTTCTAACCAAAGTTTTCAAGAAGATCAAGAATGATTGGGCCCAAGTAATACTTGTGTCTCCAGACTATGCACGGAGAGTCTAGTATCCTGATCTGCTGAGCATGTCCATCGATCCTCTGATCATACTGCCCCTTTGGGGGATCTTCTGTCAGAGCAGCAGGGGAGGGTTCTGCCCCAGAACCTGCCCAGTCTCAGCCTTCTTGCATGGAGGTTGAACGACAGTTGACAGTTTTTGAACTTCCTCTTGAAGTGCGTTACGTAATCTTGGCAGCCAGGCGTCCATCCACCAAAATGGTGTACGCTTGTCGGAAGACATTTGTGGCATGGTGCACAGACCAGTCTGTTGACCTTCCTCAAAGGTCTTGCACATCCCATTCATTATGCCCCAATGGGATCGGAATTCAGTTTTGAAATTTCTGATGGGCTGTCCTTTCAAGCCTTTCCACAATTGTACTCTCATGCTCCTCACTTTGAAAACAGTCTTCCTTGCGGCCATTACATCTCCCTGCAGGGTGATTGAGCTGTAGGCATTGTCATCTAAGCTGCCCTACCTCTCCATCTATCCTGAGAAAGTGGTGCTTTGCACTAGGGCATCCTTTCTGCCAAAAGTGGTTGCGCCCTTTCATGTAGGCCAGTTCACCACCTTGCCTACTTTTTACACCCCCCCAAATCCCTATGAAGAAGAGGAGAGTTTCCACCACTTGGACCCAAAAAGAGTGTTGGCGTTCTTCCTTGATAGTACAAAAGATTTCCGGTTGGATGATCAATTCATTGTTGGTTATTTGGGTGCGAAGAAAGGTCGGGCAGTGCAGAAGCTGACCATTTCCAGATGGGCCGTTCTCTGTATTAAGATCTGCTCTGCACTGGCCAAGAAACAACCCCCTGAGGGTTTGTGTGCTCATTCTACCTGAGCTAAAGCTGCGATCACTGCATTAGCACACCGATTTCCAGTCCTTGATATCTGTCAGTCAGCAGCGTGTGAATCTCTGCACACATTTACCAAACACTACAGCCTGGACAGTCAGGTCCGTAGGGACAGGCATTTTACCCCTTCAGTCCTGCAGGACTTTCTAGTAGGAAATTGGCTAGCATACTCTCCTCTGGGGATGGTATTGCTTGGGTATCAATGCAAAGGTAACTAATCTGCAACTAGAAGTTTCTATCAGATGAACAAGTATCTTACCTTTGGTAATACCTTATATGGTAGAGACAATATCTAGTTGCAGATTTCTTACTGACTCACCCATCTTCCCCGCTCTGCGTACTGATATCTACGGGCAGGGACTCCCTTTTCAGGGCCTTAGTTTTGACACACCAGTAGTCAGTTTCTCTATGGCTCTGCACTTATGGTGTGGAATGTTGTGAAAAGAAACAGACATCAGTGCGCCAGGGTGGTGCCTATATAGGAACCGCAACGTTGTATCCAGTGCGGATGACGCCAACGACTGACACGGCTCCATGTAACTGTGCGCAAGGGCACTGCTCATGAAAATCTCTGGATGCAGTCTGACGCCTGGGGGAAATTAGAGTGTAAGGAATCTGCAACTAGATATTATCTCTACCAGATAAGGCATTACCAACCGTAAGTAACATGGTTGACAGGGCTAGTGAAGATTTTCTAGAGCTGGATTGAAATCACGTGTTTCAGCATGCAAGCATTGTAAGTAATTGAATTACTGAAAGCTTAGATGAAAGGGCAAATAATTTTGGATCATTGTGGAATTGTCAACAGTAGTGGCTTTCACATTTCCTAAAGTTTATGAGTGTAGTAGGTCAACCAAGTAGATTCAGGGTCCTAGTTGGGCATGAATTTCAATATTCAATGGAATAGAAAGTTTAAGGTAAAACTTAAGGGATGTTTAAAGGATATGCTTCAGGAGAATAAGGACTCTGGAATTCAGAGGCATCTGAAAGACTGTAAAAATGACCGCTTTTGTCAGTCAGGATGACAGTGGATTTGGAAGTTTGACTGGCTAGATTGTAATAGTAAAACTTAGATTTCCTCGAAGTAGGTTACAGTCGCAAAATGACGTCTCAAAATGACTTCTGACAAGTTTACAAGGGTCTAGGTTTAAAATTAGTGTTTTAGCTCTTCACTGTAATTGTAAGTAGTACCCGACCTCCTTCCCCAAAGTACTTTTAAAATGTGTTCAATGGGTAATGCAATAGAAATAATGTATTAGGCAATATAGATGTTTTCCTAATGTTTATAAGGGTATTTTAAAATCTAGAGGCAATTTTGGGGTGTCCGAGACTCCTTGAATGTTGGATGAGTGCCATGGCTTGTTAAGATATGTGACATCATGAGTAGTGATGAAGCTGTGCAGACTCTTTAGCGTTACTCCTTGATCTGAAAACTGTGGATTGGAAAAACTTTCATGGCAGTCCTGGGAGAAAAAGGATAATTGCTCCACAATAGATGGTGCGTGTGGAAGGGACAGGTTATACTTGATGTGTATTGGATAGAACACTTAGCTTAGGAGGCACGAAAGGGACATAGGTTTTATCCCTTTCACCAGCATGTAAGTCAGTGTGCTGCAGTGCTCATAAATTGACCCTTCCTAGAAGTATACCTGATAATAAAAAAAAAAGACAAAATAGACTTCACTATAAGCAATCCTCATCATAAATGTTTAAAAAAAAAAAAATGCCAAGCTTGCGGTTAACGAGCACAGCAACAGCCACTTAAAGACTACATTAATATTAGCGCTGCTGGATGAGGAGTGTTCTATGTCATGTAGCTTGTCCTGTACCTGTTTAGCTCTCATCTGCCAGACAATGCAAGAAGGCTAGTTGCGAAAGACGTATTGTGAACTTAGTGAGCTTACAGCCCACCAATTCCTTACCATTGTCACTTTCATTTGCTTGCTGCTTTTTGGATGGCTTGCCTTCCTTTTCTTATGTTTGTCCTACCCTTTGAGTATAAGTCTCATTGCAATCCCTTTGATTAACTGGCTTGGGCCCCTCCTCTGCTCCCATTTAGGGAAGTACTTTTTTATTTTTTTATTCAGCACTCCATTAGAGAGTGTGTGTGTTTTAACTCTCTTCCTTGTGTGCTGTCTCCCCCATGTTAGTCTCCACCCGTATCCCCCGTCCATGAGCAGGGGGTGGTGCCAAGTGGGAAGTAGTACCTGACGAGAACATTTTTAGTGATTGTCTATGCAGGAACTTATCCTGTTAGCAGGCTGAAGAATTATAAGGGTGTCAATCGTATGCCCCACAATTGATCTAATGAAGAAGAAAGACGTGACTATACAGAAGTTAGATGTGAAAAGAGACATGTAAAAGTGTTTGGCATCAAATATGGCAAAAGAAACGTAACTCTAATTGGCTACTAAAACTTCAGACAAAATAGGCGTACAGGTGCAGCAGGAGAGAGAAAAAACATTCGCACAGGCAATAAGCCTGGCCAGTGAGAGCTATTGACTTTGGCAATGTTTTGTAACCATGCTGTACAGCAGTGCAGATGCTTTGCAGTGTGGCTAAAACTAAATTAAAAAGTGCTGTGACATAGCAAGGGCTAATGCCCTTTTTTTGTTTTTAAGAGTGCGTTAATGCAGTATGCATCCTAGTCGTTTATAAATATTTTTAGCCATGCTGCACAGCAACCACATTGCTATACTGAGTGGATACAAATTATTGCCAAAGTCCTTAGTGTAGGTCATGACAAAAAGCAATGGCTGAACCAGTAGTCTCAAATGTGAGAACTAGTGGCTTTGCCAGTTCTTATTGGTTCTCTGCACAACCCCCCTGTGATTTTGAGGAAATCCGGTTATCCTCTCCCCCCCCCCCCCCAAAAAAAAACCTGCGGTGAAAAAGAATAAAAAATATGATATGTGGCAACAAATCCCATCACATAAAGAAAGCAATGGTGCTCATGTCCATGTCTTAGTGAAAATACATTTGGAAGCAGAAAATAAAGGTTTGTCACAGTGAAATCAGATAGCATCTGTTGTCACAATAAACATACGTTTCAAAAGAAGAAAGGATTTTTTAAAAGTGTGTGGCAGGGTAAAACATAGCTACAGTGGCAAGAATAAAAGTAGTCCCTCATTCACAGCGTAATCAGCGAAATGATGGCAAACAAGCCGAAGCATACGGTACTTGGTCCATGCTCTAGCTAAAAGAAGAGTGAAAACAGCACGTGTGGGCCAATTAGAAGGCAGTAAATAAGTTGTTGTATACAATATCTCTTGCAAGAGAGAGCACATGTGCTGTCGCTGGGAAAACCTAAAAAGGGATATCATTTGGGCTATGTACTCTAATTTTGCCACAACATGTATTTGCCTTATTACTGAAGCAAAATCTCACATTGCTCCATGCTGGAAAGTTTAAAGTGCTGCCCATCTGGAATGTTTCGAAATGGAATTTCTGTCCGCGCTTTGGGTCTTTTTGTTCCATGTAATTGGTCTTTGATAGGTCGCTACCGCGAGGTAGGCTCAAATGCGCCCTTACTAATTTAGCACGTTGTGTTTTCAAAGCGGAATGTAGAAAGCTTTTTCCAGATTGTGAAATGGCCCAATACCTAAAGTATCTGCTCCATCTGAAACCGTTTATGGCCCTATATAAAGGGTCGACTAAATCGCATCCCCATTCTTGTGGCTTAAGTGATTTGTTTGATCCCTTTTTGAAAGCCATCCTGCTCCAAAATCGCAGCTCTTCTGGAACATACATATTGCCAACAAAGCAATCTGATGTACATCAACTCAAGGACACTCCATCCTCAATAATAAGCAGACTGATCATATTCAAGATATGCACCACATATAAGATAACCAAATATGAAGCTTTTGTTGCTATGGAATATTTGCTGGCTCCACTTTTTTCACAGCAGCACTAGGTAAAGAGAAAGGTTCATCTCCTCCTTCTGTTTATAATGAAGAGATGAAAGTAGGCACCCTGGGGCAAAAAGTCATAACAGATGTAGCAGTTGAGTTTGCTTATTAGAGGTAAAAGAAACAAATAAAAACATGGCGAGAACCATGAACAGTTCTCGGTGCATAAGCCGTGGTTTTGAACTTTGTCTTGAATGCGCCATGCAAAAACAAATTGGCATACATAAAATGTGATGGCCAAACTTTATATTCCTGCATCCTTGGTATTTGTTATTCTTAATGTCTGGGGAGCCTACCACCACCATGCATGCGTGCATTACATGTGGCACGCATCTCCTTCCAAGCTTACATATGTCCACCCTGCAGTTTACTTTTTCTGCTAAATGGTGTAGATTCGAACCCACTATTCTCGATCGCGGGGAAATCCTACATGTGTCCTCGGGCTCAATTCTTTTTGGACCTCTAGATCTGTTTTTTCGTTTTCTCACCCTGTCTTCTGTTTATCCTATTGTGCACTGAATGCAGCAGCACTCATTGTGTCATTGATGGTTTGGAAGTGTGCTAATTGCGTCACCATGCCAGTCCTAAATCTCAACTAGAGATACTACGAGGGGTGGTTTAAGGTCTGTGGAGGGGGATTTCCTTTACGGACTAGGTGGTCTCACACACTATATAGTGTCATGCTTCATCATATGACCACCTAGCCCCACCCAGGTAGGGCAATACCACCTGGGCGGACTCGACCTCGCTGTTAAAGGAACAGGAGGGAGTGCGTAAATTAGTTAGATTTCTGGAAAATAGGGATCCAGCTATGCTATGGGAATAAAAACACCTACTCAGATACCAGGGTGAGTTTTAATAGAAGGTTCTGTGTGGTGTGATTAAAAGAAATGGGAGACCAGTGTGAGAACAATGACTCACAAGGTCACCTATCTAGCCGACATGTTTCTGCCCTTGTGATTGAGCTATGGAGGGTCTCTGGGCATTCATCAGGGCGTTGGATCCCTGTTGCGGATGCTAATAGCGCGCTGCAGTTTAATTCGCAATAGGAAAAAACGAGGGAAGGGAAGGAAGGGCCTACCTTAGCCAAGGGAATACCTGGGGAGGACCTATGGTAAATGCAATAACACAAACAGACCAAAATTGGCGGTGAGAAAGAAAATTCACGGCAAACCACAGCACACGTGACAAAATATCATGCATAACACAATAGTAATGGTTGCAGATAGAACGGTCGCAGCAATGCAGGTTATGCGCGGCGATTGGTAGGTCAGGGAAGACAATTCCTTACCCTAACAATAAAGGCTACTAGCCTCTGGTATCCTGGAGAGGGAGCGTCCCCTTATAGTCAGACTCTAGGGTTAGAAAGGGAGAGAGCAGAAGGGGAGTAAAGAAAAGAAAATATATATGAGGGAATATTCCTATTCCTATTCCCTCATATATATTTTATTTTCTTACATAGGTCCTCCCCAGGTATTCCCTTGGCTAAGGTAGGCCCTTCCTTCCCTTCCCTCGTTTTTTCCTATTGCGAATTAAACTGCAGCGCGCTATTAGCATCCGCAACAGGGATCCAACGCCCTGATGAATGCCCAGAGACCCTCCATAGCTCAATCACAAGGGCAGAAACATGTCGGCTAGATAGGTGACCTTGTGAGTCATTGTTCTCACACTGGTCTCCCATTTCTTTTAATCACACCACACAGAACCTTCTATTAAAACTCACCCTGGTATCTGAGTCGGTGTTTTTATTCCCATAGCATAGCTGGATCCCTATTTTCCAGAAATCTAACTAATTTACGCACTCCCTCCTGTTCCTTTAACAGCGAGGTCGAGTCCGCCCAGGTGGTATTGCCCTACCTGGGTGGGGCTAGGTGGTCATATGATGAAGCATGACACTATATAGTGTGTGAGACCACCTAGTCCGTAAAGGAAATCCCCCTCCACAGACCTTAAACCACCCCTCGTAGTATCTCTAGTTGAGATTTAGGACTGGCATGGTGACGCAATTAGCACACTTCCAATCCATTTATATTTCCAAAAAACCCCGTACTCTCTTTTGTGACTTAGTATTGTGTTTGGGGAGTCGAGTACGATAGGTGTCTTTTCTTACTCCCTTATACTCTCTCTTTGTGTATTTTCATTGATGGTTTGCACAATCTGTTCTGCATAAAATGTGTCTTTTGCGTGGTGAACAGACATCTGGTGTACGTCCGGGAACTGTGTGCTACCACCAGTAAAAGTCAACTCGGAACCGGCTGGCCTACATTCAGAGTAAGTGTACATCTGTCAAGCAAGAGATGTTTCATCAGTAAGAACAAGAGTCCAGTAACGACAATAGAGCCTCGGCCACTGGACATTCTTAAGTACCCCTATTGCTAGTGAGGTAGCAAAACTTCATATCCAGGGACCCTCCGCCCTTTATGGTGGAGATCACCCTTTCACCAGCCCTGCACAGTGAAAGAAGCTTTATTAAAGGCGAGGACATTGGGCCCTGAGCAAATAATTTGATTTAGTGGGATCAGGCTGTTAAGGTCAAGCAAAAAGAAAAATGTGTCTTAGAGCTGAGATCCTTATGGCCACGTAGCCCTTCTCCGATCCACACAGTGTTCCTCTGTAGAGCGCAGCTCCTCATTTGGGTGCCACTGGTCCTAAACTGGTATTGTGTTGTGGTTGAGCATGTCTGTCTAGGCATGGTGCTTCTGGCTCATTGCACTGAGGTTTAACAGGCCTTCCTCCTGGGTGTGGATGAGGGTGCCAGGTTTCTATTTACTAAGGAGAATGTGGTCTAGTAGGCCTTCCTCCTGGATTTGGTTGAGGGTGCCACGTTTCAATTTACTTAAGTGCCTGAGTGGTTAGCCTTTGGTGTGGAGCCCAACACTTCCTAGGGGTGCACACCATCACATCCCATCTCGTTTCCCTCCTCTATCCCTTCTATTGAGCATCACTGCACCTGTTCAGAGGGAGAAGGCAGAAGTGTCCATCTGTGAAGAGCATTGTTGAAAGAGAAAGCAAAAGAAACCAGTGTCAGACAATCTTCAGACACACTTAAAGCTCCCTCTTTGAAACAAAAGATTCAAACAAGCAGAGGTATCTTAATGGGATGTAGCCCTGACACTTTAGGTGAACCGAACCCAGGGGAATGTGATCCCTTTTGCCACTCCAGAGCATGAACCAGTAGTCTGTTTCCCCCAGGGGAGATCACAGGTTCAGCATTTCACCATCCCAAGCACCCAAGTTCTACTTTTCTCAGTCATCAATCACTTCCAGAATCCCCCCTTAGTCAGGACCTAAGAGTAAATCAGGCATAGTCTTCCGTCTAATCTGGCTTGGAGCAGCTGTATCTGAACTCACTCTGCACTGCCAGCTATGTTGTGGTGCAATCTTTGCCTCTTGTCTTCCATCCTCTTCTCTGTCTTCTTCCTTGACCTTCTTGAATGCAAAGCTAGGAAGGCTGCTGCAGTCCTTTCTTCTCAGCGTCCAATGCCTGCATTGTTACTGCTGACACTCAGGGCTGGTCAAAGCTCTGAAAGCTCCTTTCATTTCTGCCCCACTGCTTACGGTGAAGAACTCCCCTCTGGAAGAATGAGGGCATTTATGGACTGGTGCCTGTCTTAGGTCCTGCACATACCCCTAACAGACTAGGAGCATCAGATCAAACTGGAATCTTTTGGGGCGCAATAAGTTTTGCCTTCTGGAAAAGTGCTTTTGTACCACTTGGTAAAAGGAGAACCTGGTTATAGTCACCTCTCTTGGAAATCTGACCAGCTTAAGGACTTGTCTTGTAAGTAGCCTTATGCCATCCTCAAAAAAGGCAAAGTAGTTTTTTCAAGAAGGTCCCTTTTCCTTCCATACTAAATGTTCTGATGGAATTCTGTTTGTGATGGAAAATAATTAGTTGGAGAAACAGCCTTTATTACGCATCAATTACCCTGCTTTGCATTTACCCTGCATGATTTAACACACTTTGCATTTACCCTGCTTTGCGTTTACCCTGCCTGATTTAACACGCTTATGCCTTTACCACTCTTTACCACTAAATGGTAAGTATATATAAGGTAAGTGTAGGTATGTGCGTGTGTGTGTGTATATGTGTATGTATGTATGTGTATATATATATATATATATATATATATATATATATATGATTAAAGTAAGGGTGTTTTACAGTTTAAAGTAAGTGTATAGGGTGGTAAGGGTGGTTTCAGGGTTGAAGTGGATAAGGGAATTCGGTGGTATCCCCCAGTTAAAAATAAATAAAATAAAATACGTTTGCCCTATTTGATGAATCTCCACGAAACATTCCAAGAAAGTGTCCCCCCACCCTTTTTTTTAAACGGACAGCCCTGGGGTCTGAGAAGGTGCAAGGAGGGCGCCCACACAGCCCCCAAATAATTTTTTTTTTTTTTTTTTTAATTAAAAAAAAAGGGAATTAATGGCTCTGGGGGATGGGGTCGCCAGGGCCAAATTAGGCCTGGGTGCTGCACGCCCCTCCACCCCTGTTTAATTGTATTTGGCCCTTGTTAGAAATTGGGTTTCTGGTTGGCTAGGGTATGCACCTCAGTCAGGCAGAACTTTTCACTCTAGTCAGGACAAGTAAGTTACACACCCAAGATAACCCCTGTTCACCCCCTTGGTAGCTTTGCACGAGCAGTCAGGCTTATCCCAGAGGTCATGTGTAAAGCTTTTGTACAAAAAAAACACACACACCACACCGGAGACTCCACACAGGGTTATATAAAAGCAGGCTTCTGTATTACATGTATATATATATCATTAGATCAAAGTGACAATAGTCACAAGCAATGTGCGCACCACGCCAATCCTACAGCAATACTCATTATCTTGGCTAGGCAATGACAAGATTGTTCTTTATCAGGGTATGAGACACCGAAGGTAAGTTACGGTAGTAACTATATGAATCCCCATGCATCATTTGGCCAAAGGTATCCCACATCATAAATACTGTGTAGGTATCCAGAGAACATAAATCATGAATGTTGCACATAGAATGACATTGCTGTACGATGACTCAGTATGCAAGAGGACAAATGATAGCCAACATTATCCAGTTAGAAAATATTATGGTACATCCCATACATCCCCAAGTGTCATCATAGCAGTAGGGAACAACCATAGGCCAGAATGACATTATTCACAACAGGGGATACTTGCAATCATGAATAACATCATAACATCTACTGGTATACAATACATTATCCGTGGGTATCCTCAGGGCATGAGAGTTCACAGTAAAAACACATTCATTGCTAGATGTCACCAGAAACACCTTGAGCCCTGGTGATTGTGCACTGTGTGCCAGTATTGAGTCTTATTATACTGATACTACCAGAACCATCACGATACACATCACAATACATTGGTGCTTGGCATGGAGCCATTAGGCTACAGCAGAGTATGGATATTCACGAGGTATCACTTACAAGTGCAGAAAGCAAGTAATTTCACCTGGAACATCAGGCCTAATGAGCCCATGTGGACACAGAGTGTTGCGCTCCTATAAGCAGATTTACGGTAATTTTGTGTGAGCTGTGCTGGGACAACTACTCGCTGCTCCGGAGGGGGCTGTCCCGGCGTTTCCAAGGAGTGCCCCCTGAGGTAAGCCCAAAGGGAGAGAGCACAAAAAATGCCAAAAATCGAAGGGCTAGCTGTTTGCCCGGCAGCAGCATACCTTTGTTGGAGCCAGCCATGCAGGAGACAAAGTGCCGGACTCCTGTCTTCCCCTGCCTCAGAGCTTTCGGGTGGAGGGATTTCACAGGGAGGGTTCCCTCCGACTATGGCCACATGGCACACAGGGAGCTCACAGCACTCTCGCTCCAAAGTCCGCCAAGTTCACAAAGAGGAGCACTCAGCTTGCGCTTCCTTCGGGCCACTGGCGACCAGCATGCGCTGCTGAGTGAACCCACAGCAATGTGAGTGCCCAGCTCCTCTGTTTCTCTGGCCTGGGTCACAACAGTGATTATACTAAAGGCGGTGCCTTCTTGTGTCCCAGGGGCACTGAAGGGTGTGCTTTTTCCACACTGCTGGAGAACGGCGTTTCATGCCCTGGCCAAAACAAAGTACTCACACCTAAGGCTTCCCTGTGCAGTGCAGCACATGTTACCAGGGGAGGGGGTGTAGCCCATAAGTCCTCGCACCTGGGCCCCTCATATGGACAGGAGCAGGAAGGCCAGTCCCCACACTCCTGGAGAGCACTGGGGGCACCAAACGCAGGCAAAGCCGCAGAAGATCAGCACCTAAGGCAGTTGGCACCCTAGTAGTACTCTCTGCAGCCCCACAGTACAGGGAGCAGTCCAGGGCTACTAGCCCTACAGTCCAGATGGTGGTTTCTTCTTGGCAGCCCCACAGTCCTCAGGTGCAGCACATCCAGCCAGTAGTATCTGGAGGCCCGTGCCATGCAGTGTCTCAACTGTGAAAAAGTCCACGAGTAGGCTGGCAGCAGGGCACTAAGCAGAAAAGCAATGCTGATGAGTCCTTTGTGACACCCAGCAGACACCAGGCAGCAGGGCAACAAACAGAAAAGCAGTTCAGATGAGTCCTTTGTGCAGGCCAGCAGTTCCTCTTACAGAGGTTTGGTCCCAGTCAGGCGTGGCTCCTCTGTTTGGGCAGAGGAGTGTCAACCCCAAGTCCCCCTCTCCCCCCCCCCCCCACCACCACCACCACCAGCAACCACTGCAAATCCTTTTACAAGGAAAGGATAATAAACTCTGTTTATTATTCTTTCCGTGTAAATGGGGTGGGGCATTGGGGTAGACGAGCTGAGGGGATTGCAGTGTGCACTCCCCTAAGAGCGCATGTGTGTTTGGCCGACTGTATCGGGCTGGTCACACACATGCGCACAAGGCTCTCTCCAGCCCAGCAACATAGTTGCTGGGCTGGAGAGAGCCTGCACAGGCTCCCAGTCTCCCTTGCTCCCAGCCAATCCTGATGCTGCTCTGAGCAGCGTCAGGATTGGCACAGGGCAGGTTGGGAGACTGTGCCTGCAGCAGTGACGGGAGAGGAGCGGTAGCAAAGCAGGTAAGTCATTTTTTATTTTTTTATTAATTTTCCACCTACACCAATAAGAAGGATTTCTCACTACCATTCCAAACACACTAGATAGATGTCAGGGCATTTCCAATGCAGTCCTATGAGAGGAGCAGGACTCACAGTAGTGATGAAGTAAATAGGATGTTTGTCACTACAAGGACATGTAGTACATAAAGACATATGTCCTACCTTTTACATAACACAGCACTCTGCCCATGGGACTAGCTTGGGGTCTACCTTAGGGTTGACTTAGGTGTAGCAAAAAGGGAGTTTAGACCTTGGCAAGGAGTTTGACTTGCCAAGTCAATGTGGCAGTAAACTGTGCATGCAGGCCCTGCAGTGGCAGGCCTGAGCCTTGTTTGAAAGGCTACTTCTGTGGGTGGTGCAATCTACACTACAGGCCCACTAGTAGCTTTTAATTTACATGTCCACAAGGCACCACTCCCCTTTTTAGTTTAACTGTCCCTAGGGAGGAAGTTCCCAGGGCCAATTAGGGGTCAGGAGGAGTCTTACCCCTCATCCATTAATGTATATGGTTTGCGCCAAGGGATGGGGTCTCTGGGGTCCCAATGCCAACCCTAGGCTGTGCATGCCAATGGCTATGTGCAGTGTGGGATTAGCAGCCTACTAGGAGGGTTTGGCCACAGGGCTTAGCAGCAGGCCAAGCCCTGTGGCCCCTATTGCCAACACCCTGCTGAACATGGCCAAAAGCTGTGTGCAGCATGGGGTTGGCTGCCCTTAGGGAGTTGGACGCAAAGACGTGCTAAAAGCCATGCCCTACGGCCAACCCAATGCTGCATGCAATGAAACACCTTGTACAGTGTGGGGTGGCTGCCTGCAGGAGGTGGGGGGGGGGGGGAGGATTTATCTCCCTTCGTGTGGGTTGTTCGCCTCTGGGTGGGTTGGCCACAGGGCCTGGCCAAAGGCCCTGCGATGTAGCCAGCCCACTGCTGTTCACAATCAAACGCTTTGCGGTGAGGCACTGAGAGGGGTTGGTTTTACGTATGCAATAAAATATTACTTTACTTAAAAAATAAAAAAAGAACCCTAGAAATTCACTGAAAAACTAAATTTTAAAGTAATGGTAAAGTAACGATATAGTTGGGTCTAATAAATAGATCTGTTTTTTTTTAAACTTAGAAATTCACTGGAAAAAAAACAAATGTTAAAGCAGTGTTATAGTTATGTGAATACATCACTGATAACATTAACTTTTTGAACTAAACAAACCACAGAAATTTACCAGTTATAGTTAGTAGAGCTAACTACAGTTTGTGCCCCTGCCATGTACTGCTTATAATCTCACATATTACATAACTCTTGACATTTTCTAAGACATCATTTATGATATCTCAGATGACATCATGGACACTTGCTTCTCATGCTTCATGATTTCAAATGGGGTTTCTTTGATCTCTAGATGAGTCTCTTTTGCAGCCTGGAGAGTTTATTGCGCAACGCTTTGGTTTAAGCCACGCCCAAAGTACCTCATAGTTTTCAGCAGCTGTCGTACATACCTAATGAATGTTCTAGCTAAAAAACACCCATACTTTTTTACAACTTGGACTGTCCTCCTTATGTTTCAATGGACCAACTCACTGCCTCAGTGACTTTTAAGGTTTGCACGGGGAGGAAACCTAATCTCCTCCTGTTGCCGTCCTCCTGGTGATTCCGAACCAGACAAGAACCATCCTGTTATGAACCCCTCCACTATGGTGGTTTTTGCTGTATGAACACCATGAAACAGTTCTATGCTACGGATAAGACACAGCAGTATGTTAGTTAGTGAGTTCACCCCTCCAGTCAGCCAACTGCAGTGGATTGTTAATTGATTGAGTATATGACCTCACTTTTCTCTGTTCCTCATATTCTGGGTGGTGAAAACTGCTTTTAAGGCACCACTGCAACTTCTGTGGTCATAAGTTCACCACTACCCCTTCTGTGTTTGGCCTTTACCGTGATTTGTTGGAACAGTGGCCCCTATCACTTTGTCTTTCCTGAAGCAGTGACTCAATGAAAGAAATATCTAATCACTCTGATCACGGTGAGCGTAGTCCAGCCATTGTCCAGAGCACATGACTAACCCAGAGATGCAGGGTGTAGTTAATCCACACACCATGTGCCATCCCTCCTGACGTTTGAATCAACATTATGAAAAAAAAAAAACTTATATGTATCCTGCCTTTTGTGAGAGAAGGGTGGTGCTCAACATGCATCAGTCTTTGTACTAAAGCTTTTGGATGTATTTCACTTACATAAGACATTCCCCCCCCCCCCCCCCCCCCCCCCCCCCATTTTTGCCCACTTCCCTTCTCAACTGGCATGCTGTATAGCACTCACAGAATTGATGTAACATTCTCAGATTTTATCTTGGTAGAGAAAGTGATTTAAGTTCTATTGACCACCTCCTTGTCACCTATGTTGGTAGAGATGCAGGCTTGTTTGCATCAAAAGCTGCTTTTGGACCATCTCCTGCATTCTTCGTTAATATGCTTTGCGGAGAAAAATTTCAACCATCAAATGTTTAAGCACATTTTACCAGGGAAAGGAGGTGTAATTCTCAAAGATTTGCTAGACTGCAACATGGAACACCACACACGCTTTCTGTTGCTTCTTCTGGGGCAATTACAAGATGAGCAAGTGATTGTGAAGAACTGTTTTGCATAATTCTCTATCTGATAGAAACTTCTAGCTGTAGATTCCTTACCTTTGAATTCCCTGGCATCGGCTTCGAATCCGGAATCATTTTGCTGAGCAATACCCTGTGTGCACCATCAGGTGGCTTTGCTCGGTTACGCGTGCATCGTCCGGCTCCGCGTGGCTTCGTCTGCGTCATTGGAGCTGTCTGTGATGTCACGGTCATCCTATATAGACACCACCTTGGCGCACGTATGTCAGTTATTTTCCTTTCACGCCGGTTAAGCGCGGGTCTGGGATCGAGCTACCCTTTTTTTTATTTTTTATATTTTATTTATTTATTTTTGGCATCTGGGCAAGGATGTCTTCTAGGAAGACTGAGTTCAAGCCGTGCGGTGCCTGTCATCGCATGATGTCGGTGTCGGATCCCCATTAGGTATGTCTCTGGTGCCTCAGCAGGGACCACGACTCGAAGTTGTGTTCCAACTGCCGGGCCATGGCCCCGAAAGCTTTGAGGGACGGTCCCTAAAGCTTGTGGTGGCCCAGCAGTCGACTTCAGTTGGCGCAACTCTTGGGAGGTCACTGTCCCGCTCAAGGAAGAGGTCACAGGAAAGCTCCAGGAGCCCCAAGTCCTCTTCGTCCCACTCGAACTCAGGGAAGAGGTACAAAAAGAAGAAAAACTCCAAGCAGACTTCAACTTCGCTATGCCCGTCAGCCAACGAGGCGCCCAAGGAATGTCGACGTTCCGAGCACGGTTCTGCAGAGTCGTTGCCAAGGCCGACTTAGCATCTCCTGCCCCCCACCCCTTCCGGGAGCCGAAGCGACCCCTGCTAAACTAAAGGAATTTTACGAGGCTATGCACCTTGTTTTTGAGTTGGGCCCCACGGGGTCGGCAGGGGCCCCATCGGATTCAACGCTGCCTGCATCTGCCTGTGCACCATTGGGGACCCCAGGATCTGATAGCTGATCCGGACCGGGTACTCGCAGTCAGCCGGCACGGGCCCGACGTAGACACTCCCTTCACCACTGGCACCCACTGGTGGTGGTAGCCCCATCCTTCTTCCTGATGAGCCGAACAACGTCGTACGATGCTGATTCCATCTTTGAGAGCACCGATTAGACCCAGATCAATGCCTGAGGCTTATTTTGAACAGTCAGGCACAGGTGAGGAGTGGGAGGGGTCTCAGAACCGGATTGGAATACGGATTGGAGCGTGAACAGTACTGGTATGAGGATCTAGGGGAAGCCAGTGGACTGGATACTTCTCCAAATGCTGGCATGCTCTCACCTCCTTCTGTGGCTCTGGAGGAGGGGGCATCTTATGCCATGGTGGTGCATAGGGCAGCCAAGGTCTTGGACCTAGACTTGCCTACGGTGCCAGTCAGGACTAATCTCCTGACAGAGGTGCTTCAGCCTGGGGTTGCTACATCAAAGCCGATTTTATCCTTAGAGATGTCCTTTTGGGAACGTGGTCCAAACCCAGTACAGGGGCTCCAGTGAAGAGGGCAATCTGCTGCCGCCATCAACCAGCTCCAAACCACCCTAGTTTCTTCACCCAACACCCCACCCCGGAGAGCTTGGTGGTCCAAGTTTCCACTTCCCTTGGTGCCTTTCCTTCTGCTCCTCCGGATAGGGAATCCAAGAGGCTGGACCAACTTGGAAAGAAGATGTTTTCTTCCTCCAGCCTGGCATTGAGGTCAGTAAACGCCTCTTGTCTATTGGGCCGTTTTGCCCATACTTTATGGGATACGGTGGCATAAGTGCTGCCCCAGGTCCCAGAGGGAATACGAGACACTCACCCAGGCTGTCAAGGTTGGGAGAGATGCAGCCAAGTTTACCATCAGCCGTGGTTTGGACAGGACAGACTCGCTGGGCAGGGTGGTTTGACAGTGGCCCTCCAACACCACTCCTGGCTGCGTAACACTAGCTTTTCGGGGGATGTCTGTTGAACTTGATGGGCATGCTTTTGGATGGCTCACGCCTTCTTGGTGAGAAGGTAGACTCTGCACTTGAGGATTCAAGGATTCTCGAGCTATGGCTAGATACTTGGGCCTCTCAGCGCCTGCTCGCCAGCAGTCTGCCTATCGCCCCTTTTGAGACTTCCGGATAGGCACGGTTCCACACCAACCACAAGTTAGCCACCGTCCTCCGGCTTCACAGCATCCCATGCGAGGATGAGTTCATGGTACCTTCAGACCCAGAGGGTCTAGCCAGAGGTCGGCAACCACCTGGCCCCCCCCCTTCCGCAATACCCAAGCCCTCCTAGTATGGTTCTGCAAGACCATGTCCTTCCAGTTGGAGGGAGGATCCAATTTCATCTCCCTCACTGGCGGTCCATAACATCAGACAAATGGGTCTTCTGTTGCGTTTGCATGTGGTCCTGTTTCTCCTGCAGTTTAGAGTGGTGTAGTCTGTTGATAAATGGTGACGTTCATACGGACATGTCATCTTTTAACCTTTTATTTTGCCAGCCACAGAGCTTTAAACGAGCAGTTACTCACAGGTTCTGTTTATTATAGAGTACCTGCGCTTCTCAGCGGGCGTTCAGTTCTTTTAATGGGACAGTATCATGACTTTTCATAGCATAGAGGTACTCTGGGACAATGAGTACCTGCTCTTCTGTATTTAAATTTCAGCCTCTAGCCAGCCCCTCCTCATTGCTTCACTTTTTGGCAGGGCAGTACTGGATGGACGTGTGTTTTAGTTTATTTTAGCTTCCTGAAATTTACCAAAAAAGGGTAATGCTACAGAAATGAGCACTACTTACCATTTTTTTAAAACCATGTTTACATCTTCACGAGCTGGAATTAAGAGTCATCCTCTCTAACTGACTTAGTTCATGACGTCAATGTGCTTGCAGCCATTTGCCCTGCCAACGAATGATTTAGGCTCCTGCTCAAAAGCGGAGTACTGCGGCCGACCCTGCCTTGCTTTAACTAAGTGCCCCCGGTCACTTTGACCACTCCGCTCATCAATAAAGAGTTTCTGTCCGAGGTTCCCTATCTCTCTTGGGCGTTTTGCCACCTCCCTCTAATCCTCGCCTACCGCGCTATAAATTACACCCTTTCTCCGGTGCTGACTGGTGCTTGGATGAGAGTCTCTGAAATCTTTTTATTTTTGTAATGACATCCCGGGTCAGTGGTGTGTATGCAGCTTGTTCTCGGATATCTCTGTTCAATAGAATGTCTGCGGGGTGGGACTGAGCTCTGCATATGTTTGGGGAGAACCATGTTAGATAACAAGTTATTTTCATGGCTATGGCATGCGTTGTCATGAGCAGCCTTTGAAATGTATTAAACAAAAGTACAGAAACTGTTATCTTGAGTAGGAGGTGGGATCAGGCAGGATGCTAAACAGATCAACATATTCTGAAGCTATGTTTTATTAGCTTTTTCCTTATTGGGTCACTCCATATAACATATTAGGCATGTATTCTATATTAAAAACATACACCCAAGTTAATACGTGAGAAGTGCATTGGTCGGGTAGGTAGGGTTAGCTGGTTAATTCCATCACTTTATATGTCTGTGGGTGTAAATTGGAGTAAATGAATTAAATATTGATTAGTGCACTGGGTAGAGTGATGTGAATTTGTAGTGCTATGAGGTCCGAGCATGTGAGAGAAAGCACTGTGAATACGCAAGTCTATGGTGACAAATTAAATTCACTCTGTGCATATTTTGTGGCTGCCTATCAAATACTGGGCGCGGCCTCAAATATTCAATGCTTAAGTGCTTGCACTGCTGATAAAAGTTGTATTTCTTAGTAATAAGGAGACACTGTTTCCAGTGCAAACCTTTTTATAGGTTTTCGTTTGCAGGACGCGTTACACATTTGCATTAAATATCAAAAAGAATAACTTTTTGTCACCATGATGCTTGAAGCTAATCTATCAGTTACATTCTGTACCGCCTTCTAGCCAGCCTTTAGGTGTGCTGGTAAACCGATTGCAGTAATTTGCATTTCTTTCAGGTCGCAGCCCTGCGTCCTGGAGAGAAGGCTTGCTTCTTCTTCAGCTGTCTGACCCTTCTCTCCCTTCACGTGCAGGAGGCCGCCTCCTCTACGTTCTGCCCAAGGCAACACAAGGTCAGCATTAACTATGTGGGAACGTATTTTTTTCAACAAAAAGTTTAGGAACTATTTTGGTAAAATGAAAAAAGCTTGGGACCGCCGTTTCCAATAGACCCCATCCTTTTCGACATCTGGTCATGGGAGATAAGCAATATTGAATGAACTACGGGTTTTAAGCAAAGGTTCACTTCCCTCTTTTGACCCTGCTAAATGGTCAAAAACCCACGTCCCACTGAATCCGCTGACGTGTTTGCTTCTGACTCCTGCTATGTGGATGAATGCCCCAGGTGAAAGGCTGTATTTTCTGTTCTGGTGAAGCACGTGATACGCGGTATTTTCTGCTCCAGTGAAACGGTGCGTAAGAAAACGAGCCAGGGTAGGTATCTGCAGCAGAGGCACATCAACAGTTGTGTGTTTCTTGGAGTGAAAGTTGTTTTTGTTCACACACTGACTTGTGGGTCGAGGGCGTGATCGTGGAGTAGGTAAGATGTAAAAGTGTGATAGCGCTACTCTAGCACAGGATATATATATAGTGAGCTGGAAAGGAGAGCGTTTGTGGGATAGTAGGATAGATGAGCACACGTTAATTCAGGAGAAAAGCATTACATGTGCAGAAAGATAGGGAGGTGAATGTGCAGAACTGTTATCAGAAAGAGTGAGAAAGGGTGCAGTGGGAGATGGACACCACAACCATAACCAATAGAAAGTAAGTTAATGTTTGCATAGTCAAGCATTGCATTACATGGCACTGATAGAGGGATGAGTAGAAATATGCCAGAAAGCCACTGGAGCGCGGTTCACTGAAGAGGCCTCAAGGAATAGATTTTGGACCGAGGTGTCGAGGGAAACATGTCTTCAGGCATGAGAGGCACTCGGGAGAGGGAGTTGCAGTGTGGATTATGCATATATTCATGTTTGCAGAGTTCTTGTATCGCACTTGCCCTGAAGCAGCAAAACACTGCACATGGTTATAGAAGTCATTGGGTGCAGATCAAATTAGGTTCAGTACTAGAAAGGTAGAGTTATTTCTTAACAACTTAGTGTCCCTTGAAGTGGCGGGTCTTTCCTTCCTTCCTGAATAGGAGAAGTAGGGATGGAAATCAAATATTCGTTGGAGTTTTGTTCCCAGTCCTTGGTGCTTAGCAGCACGCATCTTGCTTCGGTTCTGTTTGCAATTCATCATCTTTATAGGTTTTGATTTTTGCGGGCAGGGTAGCATATCGTATTTCCCTACATTGAAGACACCATAGCATACTGAAGGTAATGATAAGCGTGCTGAAGGAGCCATGCACTGATTGAAACTACAGACAGTAGCTCGAAGTCGAGGGACACATAAAGTCCACCCCCCTTTTGCAGAAGACGGCTACTGCTTCCGTTACCCCAGTTGTTAGCCTGCCAGTGGTGGTACTACAAATCTACTGGGCCCTTTTACTTCTACCCCTTTATAAGAGTTTGTTTCTGTTTTCCCCTGATAAAGTCTGTGCAGTCTCCCGTATTTTGTTACCCTTTAGTCTTCATCATGTCTGGGATATGTATTGAAGTAGTTAGTGCTCTGTAAGAGGAGAGTGTGTTCACTTAGTGATTTTGGATTGGTAGGCCTGTATGGTTACTGCAGACCAAGCTGATAACCATCTAGCTGGGCGTTCCTGCTTCGTCGTCCCTTTCCATAGTCCTTGAAGAAGCTTAGCAGGCTTGGGAAGTAACCATGCATTGTAGGATCTTGACTGATAGTCATAAACATAGTATAGTCCTTTCTGTGTGCTGGGATTCCGGAGCTCTTCTTTTTTTATTAAGAAATTTAAAATGATCATCTATACCTTGAATAGGAGGTGAAAAGTGAAAATTTTCAGGAAAAAAAAAAAAAAAGGTTTGACACGCTATAGAAGAAAATGGCCCTGCATCTTCGAGTTTTTGTCCACAGTTTCAAGCAAACCATTGTCAAAGGCTCACAGTTGGGCATCTCGACTTCAAAGTGTTTGACTTTAAGGCCCTCTTAGAGATCAGTATCAAAATATTTGTCATCAAGATGCTGAGGCTGTCAACTGCGTCTGACTTTTAAACTCTTCTTTTCAGATGCCTTTCCTTGTCTGTTTCATCATGGCATCAAATAGTAAGTATATGATGCCTCTGTAGTTACCTTACGTCAGCTTGGAATCTGGAACTTTTGCAGAGCACTACCTTTGTGCGTGTCATCAGGTGGCATCGTTCGGATCCACGTGGCGTCATCGGAGCTGTTTGTGACATCACCGTCGCCTATAAAGGCACCACCCAGGCACGCTTACGTCAGTTCTTTTCCTTCTGCGCCGGTTAGCACTGATCCGGAATCAAGCTACCCTCTGTCTTTTTTTGACTGGCCTTTTTTGACCTTTTTGTCGAAGAATTTTTTAAGTCTGTTCGAGAATGTCATCTAGGAAGACTGGGTTCAAGCCATGCGGCGCCTGCCACCGCACCATGTCGGTGACGGACCCCCATAAGTTATGTCTCTGGTGTTTGGACCGAGACCACGACTCAGTCGTGTTCCGACTGCTGTGCCATCGCTCCGAAAGCTTTGAGGGAGCGGTCCCTGAAGCTCATGGCAGCCTGGCAATCGACGTTGGTTGGCGTGACTCCTCGGAGGTCACAGTCCCGGTCGAGGAGGAGGTTACGGGACCGCTCCAGGAGCCCTAAGTTATCTTCATCTCACTCAAGAGCCTCTGAACACTCACTCGGGGAAGAGGCACAAGAAGAAGTACAAGCAGATTTCGACTTTCCCTCGCCTGTCGGCTGACTAGGCAAGTTGGGAACATCTACATTCTGAGCATGGTTCTGGAGAGAGGATGCTAGGGCCGACTTTGACCCCTCCCCCCCCCCCTTTCCAAGAGCCGGAACCACCCCGTTCAGTTTAAAGAGTTTTACAAGGCCATGTGTCTCATATTTGAGCAGGCTGCCCCCACTGGCGCCACACTGGTGACTTCAGCCTCAGCACCAATGGGATCTCTTGTATCAGATATCGGATCCAGAATGACACAGTCGACACCGTCATCCTCCTCTGGCGTCGTTCTCGACGTCCATGCTCCTTGCGCCACTGGCGCCCACCAATGGCACGAGCCCTATTCACATACCTGATGATCCAGAGCTGGAACAGCATTGCGTGATGCTGGTTCTGGCGCCAACAACTCAAACAGGGGCCAGATCATTGCCTGATTCTTATTATGATCAGCCAGGCATTGGTGAGAAATGGGAGGGGTCTCTGGAACCTCTTGAGTATGGGTTGGAGCAAATGGACTGGTATGAGGAGTTAGGAGAAGCAAGTGGACACCTCCCCAAATACTGGCATGCTCTCACCTCCTACTGTGGCTACAGAGGAGGGAGCATCTTGTGCCATGGTAGTGCGTAGGGCAGCTGAGGTCCTGAACCTAGATCTGCCTATGGTGCTGGTCAGGACTAACCTCCTGAATGAGGTGCTTCAGCCAGGGGTTCCACATTGGAACCGATGTTAAGCTTTAATGAAGCCCTCACTGATTTCCTGCTGGGGACGTGGTCCAGACCCAGCACAGGTGCTCCTGTAAATAGGACAGTTGGCCACCTTCATTGTCAAGTCACCTATTGTACATAGATTTCTCAAAGGGCTTGTACATATGCTTCCCCCTACGCCCTTTGTTATGCCTCAGTGGGACTTAAATCTAGTTCTCACGTTTCTCATGTGTGCTCCATTTGAGCCATTACATAACTGTCCTCTCCATCTGCTCACCATCAAGGTAGCCTTTTTAGTGGCAATAACATCGGCCAGGAGGGTGAGTGAGATGCAGGCTCTCTCATCCAAGCCGCCGTATCTCACCATGTTTCCAGACAAGGTGGTACTCAGAACTCGTACCTCTTTCCTCCCCAAGGTGGTGACCCCAATTCAGCTGGGTCAAAACATCACTCTGCCCACCTTCTTTGCTCCACCGCATCCCTCTAAGGAAGAGGAGCGACTCTACCGACTAGACCCGGGTGAATGATCAACTCTTTGTGGGGTACGTGGGAGCAAAGAAGGGTTGGACAGTGCAGAAACTAATCATTTTGCACTGGGTTGTTCTCTACATTAAGATCTGCTACGCACTGTCCAAGAAGCAGCATCCTGAAGGCCTGAGGGCTCATTCCATCAGGGGCAAGGCTGCTACCACTGTGCTAGCACGAGGTGTTCCAGTCCTGGATATCTGTCAGGCAGCAACATGGGCATCATTGCAAGATGTTACTTCCTGGACAATCAGGTCCGTAGAGACAGACACTTTGCCCATTTGGCCCAGTGGGACTTTTTAGTGTAAAGAAGATCCGTCCGCAGCCCACCACCAGTAGGTTATGGCTTGTGTATCTATTCTAAGGTAAAGAATCTGCAGCTAGAAGTCTCTTTCAGATGAACTAGTTACGATATTGCATTATCTGGCAGAGACTCTATCTAGCTGCAGATTTCTTACACCCACCCATGCCTCCCCGCTCTACGGACACGTCTAATAGGGTCAGGGATTGTCCCCTTCAGGGCCCTAGTTTTTGCTCCAACAAACTGTTGTTTTTTTCCATGGCTCTGTGCTTCTGGTGTGGAAGTTAGTGGAAAAGAAACTGACGTACGCGTGCCTGGGTGGTGCCTTTATAGGTGACCGTGATGTCACAAACGGCTCCTCTGCTGATGCCACACTGATCAGAACACCACCACCCGGCGGTGCGCACAAGGGTTTTGCTCTGCAAAAGTTCCGGATTCCAAGCTGATGCCAGGAAATTCTAAGGTAGGGAGTCTGCAGCTAGATAGTCTATACCAGATAATGAGTTTTCGCAGGTAAGTAACTTGTTTATTTGCACCAGTATGCAGTCAAACATGTATGTTTTTGAATATATAAACACCCCACCGTACTAACACAAACAATGAACCTATACCCCAAGCCCCTTATAAGCTCCACCACACAACACAAACCCCCAACAAAACATCCAAACATTCTGCACCATCCATTTCATTCACCTTTCTTTCATACCTGACCCAAGCACCACTCCCTTGAAATCCATCTGCTAAAGTCCCCCTGCCAAGGTCCCAACCATTCTTATCTAGTGAGCTGTGTTTTTTGTCTATCCAGAAAAAACCTTGCACGGGAGTGATTTTCTACCCCTCTTTTTGTTTTGCTACTGGCTGTTGCTCCAACAGTCCCGCTCATGTGTCATCTTCCAGCCTGTTGCCCAACAGCCAAAACACTGGTCACCACCATTGGTAGCCCACTAATTTAATTGCTAACCGATCTTGAATTTCAAACAAATAGAATTTGTAGCCAAGAAAAGATAAATGAACCCATCTTATCTAAATAAAGTAAAATCTTCCTTCATAATATCAACGTGCTTCAGCACACCAATCCCCCTGTTTTGACAGCACCGTTGCATTTCTCTACTTCCTTTGCACCAAGCTGTCTCTACAGCATTTAGTTGTACTGCACCAATCCAAACTCTCCTCTGAACCCAATCTGCCCAAAATATGTAAGTCTCTGACCATGACCTACAGATCTAAATTGTTCTTCATAACCATGAAAAGCCTGACAATCGCACCGAGGCATTCTCCCTTAAATGTATAAGTAACACATTCAGAAAGAGGCACACTCGTACTAGCTCAGAAAACCAAGGTCATAACTGTCCCCATTTCATACCTCCTGTACCCCACCAATCAAACCTAAACTTAAAGTCTGTGGATTTAAAAGTCAAATTCCATCCATAACGTCTAGCTTAAGCTTTCTTCAATGCCCATTTGACTAGTGGTCAGTAATCCATATTGAACAGAGTGCCACACTTGGTCCTGCTACACAACCTACATCAAAAGAGAACCAAATTACAAATAGAAACACTGCATTTCTTCAGTGTTACATATGTATCCCAAATCGACATGCAGATTACCAACTTCCCATCCTTTTATTGTCTTGCAAAGTGAACCTCAACCTGTTGTTCTCCGGTGCCGCCCCGATCCTAAAGGAATGGGTCCCAAAATATTTTGCTTTTTCTCCAGTTTTTGCCAGAATTCTTCTCATTGCACCTAATACCGGTGGCGCTTTAAGCATTTTACCATTTTGATGGCAGAAAACTTGTCCTGTCTTAATCCCATCCACTAGTTTGAATTGCTTCCAAGCCTTTACCGGACATACCAGACTCCTGTGGCACTCAATGCCACGCACAAAACTTTTTCTGGCTCTTTCCCACTTTCCGCACTGTGAGCTTGTACCCCCAAAAGAATCTCTCATAGAAGCTGATTCCTGTAAATTTCTCTGCAATAGTCGACACTGATAATTCCTTGTTATTGTTACGCAGGAGAAAAAGTATGACATTCTTCCTCCTCCATGCTCTTTGCACTGTGCCCTCTCGTCTTCACCCCACTAGCCCCCCCACAAATTCCTCCCACACCTGTCTGTACGCTAACCTGGTCGAAACTGCCAGTGAATGGTCCACTACGCCCAGAATTCTCAATCCTCCACCGGAACTGCTGTCTTTTGTAAATATGCTCCAGGTGCAAGCTCACAGAATCTCTGCCACTGTGGACGAGACAATGAATCTGCAAAATTATTGCTCACACCTGGCACATGTCTGTCTCTAAACACAATATTGTACATCAGGCAACCTAGCATTAACCTTTTCAACAACTTCAATAACTTTGTGTCTTGCTTTCTGCCCACTATCCAAAGCCACAACAGCTAAATTGTCTGCATTGAAAGTCATTGTCCGATAAGGAGATCGCTACCAGGAAAGGAAAGAACTCTAGATATGCAGTACTCTTTCTTTCTCTCATCCATTTAGGTGGTTGCATTTCAAAGTACCACCATCCTTCCCAAAACAATCCAGAATCATCCATGTAAAGTCCAAACCCAGAGACCCCATCATTACTCTATTAAATGTCTTCAAGAGCTTCAACCACACTTCCGGTCAGCCTTCACAGCTTTTGTTATTCTCACTGGGCAATGGGGTAGTTTTGCAACAAACATTGCAAAGTCTAACCTTCTAGAAAAGGATCTCCAGCACTCACCACCGGCATGCAAAGTTGATATGCCCTAGCAGATGCTACATCTGTTTCAGTTGGGATTTTGTAGCTTTTAGAACCTCTTCAAGCAATCTGATTATTTCCTGTGTTTTGATCTGTGGTATCCTGGCTTCCATTTCTATTGTGTCAAGCTCAATGCCATTAAAAACTAACTTTGTGCAAGAGCCTTTTGTTTTTTCTGGGGCACATGTTACTCCTAAGTCCTTTGCTACTGCCTGAAACCCCTGCACCACCCTACCACACTCTCCTGTGTCTTAGTGTCAAAAAACAACAAAATCGTCCAAATAACGGGTCACCAAACTCAGGGCCAGATTTCACTGTGAAACACCATTGCAAATATGTACTGGAAGTCTCAAACAATTTCCACTTTATCGCACAGCCCATCAGCAGCACCTTTTCCAGGCTAAGGCTTCCTTCAAACGTTATACCCAAAAGAGGGAAATCCTAGGGATGCACCAGCAGAAGCTGTGAGCTGATTTATTATTGCATTTTGCTAACTCTGTTATATAAAATCATTCACAGAGGAACCCTCGGGCCATGACCAGTGATGGATCATACATTGCCTTCTTGAGAACAACAACTATCAGAGAAAACGTAAGGCCATGCAAAGGCCGATAAGCAAAAGAACCTGCCATCCTCCCCCTGCAACTTCTTTCTGTAGTTTTAGTCCGACTACCTGCGGCACATCTGTGACTTAGCCCTTGATACCTCAGCCTAAAACCCTCTGTAAAACCCATTTTCAAAGTAAGCCCATCTTTTCTGTCCGGGTAAAAATCAAGGTGGAAAGAACGTTTTTCAACATTAATTGACGTAAAAGCCCTTGTTACCAGATTGTTGCTGTCCCACTCTCCCTCTCTGAAATGTTGCAAAAACAGAAGGTTTCTCCCATACTTGGCGTGCTCATGCTTATACCTACATTGATTCCTTGTGCAGTAACCCTTGTTAAGCCCCCAACAGGCTCCCTGTTTAAGGCTTTGACCTCTTCCCTCGGCAACCACCCTGGCCCCACAGGGATGGGGCGTCCCAAAAAGGGCCAGTATGATGCCACTAACTCACAAGCCATATGTAGTTCTGGTGGAGGGCACACTAGGTGCATCCATTGTAGCCAGTGCTTATTGTCCACTTCCCACAAGGTTTGTATGGTTTAACTCAAAATCTAGCCCACAATTCCTCATCATAATGTAGTCAGGCCATACTTTCAAAATATGTTAATGCCTTTCTAAAGGAATACATGTATTTAAAAGTAGTTACAGACCTGTCTGGGAACTTTTCACAGTATACACTGGCATATATGAGAAATGCAGATGTCCATGTGTCAATATCGGGGGGCATTTGGCCTACACACCAGTGCCCACGTCTCCTCATTTGAACGCCTCCATTGAACATTCCTTTACCGTATACTTCTCTATGTAATAATTTGTATACATCAGTAAAGTCCCCTTTCCATATTTTCTTTTGTTGCTGCTGCGTGATGTGCCCCCAGGAGCATATCTACCCCTCATATACTGCACTTCTTTGGGGACACTTGTTTTGTTTTTAGTGACACAGTCATTTGAGTTACCTTTACCATCATCTGTCCCTGGAGCCTTAACAAAATTCCCCCAATCCTCTTTTCTTTCTTCTCCCCGTCCCATTCACCATCCGTGCCCACCTCTTTGTCCAAGCAGTCTAGCTCAAACCCAGTCTAGCAGGCACCAATGTCTTGCATGTACCTTCTTTCAGTGCCTCACCACTGCCCCAATACCGCCTCTTATCTGTGCTTCTCTGCTTTGGAAGGCACACTTTGCTTCCTCTTACCCTCACTGAGATTCACTTCCTCACTCTGCAGTACCGCCACCTCTTTTACTTGGAAAAAACTCTTGGGTGTAGATGCATTAGTTACTTTCCTCCCCCACCATCTTGCTCTGCTGCTCTGGCAACCATTGTGTTTGTAACTGTTGTCACCAAGGACTCTCCCCTTCCTCCAATTCCTTATCCTCCTCTTCATAATCTAACTCCAGCCATTCCGCACCATTAAACTTGTCACCATAAATCCTGCTCACACCAGGACTTTCTTCACCTCCCCACACATCCATCAAATGTCCAGTTTCTCCTTTAGATAAATAATGCTGTATGTCCTCTTCTTCCTCCCTCGATGTGAGGAGGAGCACCTCAAACCCCTCCTTTCGACACAGTATGAACATCCTGGCCTGATTCAGCTAACTGTGGCTGGCCTCTGATACAAGGCTTAGCCCATCAGTGTCTCTCAGGTAGCCCCAGTCTGAGAGGGCTGTTGTCTTGTTCCCTGATGCTACCTTCTTTCCCCATTTCTGTTGGTCCTTTTCATCAGGGTTCCCATATCGATTGTCCATCCTTGATCTTATCAGACCTCTGCTCCCACTTAGTCCCTTTAGCCTGCAATCCAAATTTGTCCCCTTGACCATGCACAAGAAATTAGGATGATTAGTACTTTACAGAAGTGGACGTTGAACTTGGGAACCTGCTTTGTTAATGTCTATAGAAGTGCTGCCCGTTGAGGTTTGATGTCTATTAAATGAACTTCATGCCAGAAGGAATCCTGCCCTGTGTATTTATCCAGGAAGAGGCCACCATTTTGTGCAGAATGTCTACTCACCTAGAGTACATCCTACTGGGTAATCAGTAAGTGCTACCTCTGGTATATGCATATAGGTCATCTTCTACACTACAACTGCTTAAAGGATGTTGTGGTAATGTCTCCAGTGACCTTGGGTGTCTGTAAGTTTGCCAATGTTACTGTTCCTCGAGCGCCTTTATCAGATAACTTTTCAAGGTGGAACTACAGATCTGCCTTGAAAAAAAAAAAAAAAAAAAAAATATACATATATATATATATATATATATATATATATATATATATATATATATATATATATGTATATATGTATATATGTATATATATATCTCTCTGGGACCACAGGGGGAACAGAGGGGAGCCTCAAGGCCCCCGTGGTCCCAGCAGGACCTTGTCTCCTGCAGGAGCTGGCATTGCTCCTACAAACAGGGATCTGCATTAAATAGTAGCTCCCTGCTTCTGGGAGCAATAGTTTCATTTCTTTCCCCGCAAGCATATTACAGTGCAGAGAAAAAAATGAAAACGTCACTTTCAGCAAGCGTGAGCTATTTGACAGTGTAGTGGGGTTATTTCAGTGAGCTTTTATGGGCACGTTATTTTAGCAATAGGCCTGCCGCTTGTGCCGTTTAGTCTAATAATAATCCATTTTTATTAATTTTAATTTCTGAGCAAAAGCTTCATTCTGTGGTGATGTTTTATTTTCCATCATCTCATACACTTTTAACTTAGAAACTGTTTTCATTCTTCTTAGTGGGACATTCCAGTTGTGTACCCTGCTCAAGGCTGTACTAAATATTATTGTCAGTAAAAGTAGGACCACCACAATCTTTGCCACTTCACAGGAAACATACATGTTCTTACGTTAGGACATTTTTCTCAGAACACCAGCTGTTTTATTATAAAACATCCCTCTGCCCCCTTATACATTAGAGGGAGTGTTCCAGCTAGAAAATTGCCAGAGCATGCTGATGCTTCACTACAGCTGTTTGCTGAGACTTGATATCTTTTCCGCCTACTTGAGAGAGGACTCTCAGTAGATCAACAGCCCTCTTCGCTACTACCATATCCAGCCATGGGGGATGGTGACTTCCTAGGGAACCTGAAGGGCAGATTGGGGCTAACACTGCTGTGCTTTATAGTACCTTATTGGCATAGGTAGGAATTCTAACCCATTGCATTCTTATCGTGGGACTTTTCATATGTTTCACTTCCCTTGTCACCGCATTACTATTGTTATGATTTATCATCCTAATCATTGCAGTACATGCTATTGTATCTAGAACGCAGTTGATTCAATAAAACACATTGAGACAATTTCTGCTTCTGTTTGTCTTCGCGTGTGTGAGACAAATGTAACTGAGAGAAAAAGCTGAGATCTGCTGCACCACAATTTCCCTGAGAAATCAGAATGTCTTGTGCACGGCTGCCACAAATCCCTGCCACTTTCAGGTGCTCGTGAGGTTCTGCTAGCTGCCCGGAAGTGTTAGGCCGACAAATCAGCTCCCCACAACCTGCTGGTGCTGCCACCCAAACCCAGCAGTCTCATTAGTTTGAGAGCCAACACGACAACAGCTCCCACTTGCTGAAAGCAGAGTTATATTTGTTTTTGCTTGGCGGTCAGCTCCTGCCAAGCAAAAGCAAACGGATCCTTACAGACCCACTCAGACTCACACACACCGACTCACAGACTCACACAGACACTGATGCACCCACTGACAGATCCACTAAGACCCTGATGCTGCCACTCTCACACGCAGACACGCTCTCACAACCATTTTTACATCCAGATACACCCTCTCACACATATTCTCACACCCAGACAGACAGGCCATGGCCAACTCCTGCTGTGCACCGCCAAAGGCCAAAGTGTGGGTCTGGGTGGTTAGGGGAGTTGGCTGCAGAGTGTGGCCATAGGCCAGGTCTTGCAGCCAGCCCCTGCCGCGCAAGGCCAAAGGCCATGCACGTCGGTGGTTGGATTAACTTATCATAATGAAAATTATTTTACATTAAAAAAACATAAAAATTCACTGAAAAAAAACAAAGTTTACAAAGATGTTAGCTGGGAAACAGAATTCTTTTTAAAAAAAAAAGTAGAAATTCACTGAAAAAAAACAAAGGTTACAGGAAGGTTATAGTTAGGCACAAAACCAGTGAAAGTCAGCAGTTAGTTACCTTGGCTAGTTATAACGTACACCTGTGTTGCACTGCTTATGGCCTCACATATTACACCACTCATGGCATGGTCAGTGACATCACTGATGACATCAGTGACATCTCAAATTACATCACTGATGACACCATCCACAAAAACGCTCAGACACCCACTCAGACCCCTATACAAACAGTTGTACGTCCACACATACAACTACTCACATACTCATTCATAGACCTATAAGATTACTGATACATGCACTCACTCACACAGCCACTAATATAAAGACTTATTCACCCATACATTAGTCAGCTATTCATACACTTACACTGCTACTCACACACCCACTCATACACCAACTCATACACCTGTACAACCACTCACAAAACAAATAACATTCCCACTCACTCACCCATACAAGCAGTCACACACTCAACTACCTAGTCACACACAGCCACTCACTCCCCGATACAGACATTTACACACAAAGTAGCTCACCTGTATAATCACTGACACACCCAGTCACTCACCCATGCAGATTCTAACACACCAATTCTCTTATTGATACAGCTACTCACACAATCACTTACTGTTCCATACAGTCACTGATAGTCTGTCACTTATGTATACAGTCACTCATATACCCACTCAGTCACCCACACAGTCACCCACCGATAGTCACTAACACACCCACTCACTCATCCATACAAGCATTCACACACCCACTCACTCACCAATGCAGAAACTCATACACCCTCAACCACCAATGCAGATACTCACACACCCAGTGACTAACCAGAATCTACTCACACATTCACTCACTCTCCCATAAAGTCACTTATGCATAAACAACTGATACATCCGGTCACTCACCCGTACACTCACTGACTCACCCACTTGCTCACTGATACAGTCACAAACACACTCAGTCCCTTAACCATACAAGCACACACACACACCCACCCACCCACCTATACAGCCATTCATTCTCGCACATCCATACAACCATTTACATTCACTGAATGATGTCATCAAAGATTTTATCAGGGCTGTCATTTGAGATGTCATCAGTGATGTCACTGACCAGGTCATGAGTGATGTAATACATAAGGTCATAAGCAGTGCTTTATGGGGGCGCAAGTTATAGTTAGTTGAGATAACTATAACTGCTGAATTACACTGGTTTTGTATGTGTGAAATGTGAGCCTAACTATAACATCCATATGACCCTTTTTTGTGTAAATTGAATATATATATATATATATATATATATATATATATACACACACCCACGCCCCCGTCCCCCTTTCTACTGGCGTTGCAGTAGGTAATTCTAGTTAGGACCTAGTTTGCATAGGAAAAACACTTTTGTTTTGCCAATAATTTTGGCGCTGCTTGATTAATCTTTACGAAATGCCAAAACTAGTTTGCCAGTCACTTCTGCTGCTGTTTGGAAAGTTTTGGGGAGATTCATCAAGTGGGGTACAAGAAGGAGGGAGGGTGCAAGGCTCTTTTTCCCCCTGCAATTTCCCAAAGACACAGCTACAGCCTGAATCACTGGGCAGAGTTACACCAAATTTGGCAGAAAGTTAGCTCTTGGTCCAGAGAACTTGCTTTTTGTGATTTGCTGTAAATCCGTTCAGTAGTTTTAAAGACATTTACTAAAAACATTTTTGTCTAGCTAGGAACATGGATCCTCCGTGGATCAGACAGTCCCCTTGCTGAAACTTGGCTGCCAAGACTTGAACCAGGAAGTGTTGGCAGCCATTTTGAGATTTAGACTCAGCTGAGTCCTAGACTATAAAGGTAAAAAAAAGAAAAGGGGACAGGGTAGAAATACTGAATGGATTTACACCTAAGTACAGAAAGGGCTCTTCCTGGACCAAGAGCTGCCTTTTTACCAAAGTTAGTGTAATTCTGTCCAGTATTTCGGGCTGTAGCCATGTTCAAAATCCCTATGGAAAAATGCATGGTGAAAATGCGTTTTTGGGATCTCCCCCCCACTTTTTCTCTGCCCCTGTTTGACGGATCACACTCAAACTTTCCAGAGAGCAGCTAAAGTGAGCTTTTGTATTGTTCTGGAAAATGTTGTGAAGTTTCATCTACCAGCACAAAAGATATGGGCAAATCCAAACATGTTTTTTTCTAGAGAAACTAGGTCCTAGCTATACCTAGTGGCAACCACCACTAGAGGTTGGGGGTGGATGGGTGTGTGTGTGTGTGTGTGTGGGTGGGTGCGTGTGTGTGTTTGTAGATATATATATATATATATGTGTGTGTATGTATATATATATACACACACACACACATTTGTAACACCTTAAAGGCATATGCGTGGTCAAGGCATGCTTTGTATAAAAAAAAATGAAAGTGGTAATTGGCAGCGTTTAATGTCATACAAATAGACGTGGGCTGAGTCGGCGCTGGCACGTGCCCCCACCTTTGCTCCTCTTGCCGCCATGCACCCTACACTCGGGGACCTCTTCCTCTGCCATACACAGGTGTGCTCCTGCTGCCATCCGAACAGACTCCTTTCTGACATGGTCAGCCGGTAAGTGCAGTTCCCCCTTTCTGCTTAACAGTCTTCTCTCCCCTCGTTCAGAAACCTTCATAACTGCCTTCGATCGCTTTCCTTTAGTTTTTTGTTGTGGGGAAGAACATGCAGGTATGGAAATAGCCACCACGCTCGCCGCCTCTTGGTTCGGCCTACCCAAGCCTGGGTCATAACCCCAGGCTTTATCATATCCTCCCACACTGCACCACACAACACCTTTAGTACCTTTCTCACAGCTGTACTCTGCACAACCATAATAGAAACTTGGCAGTCAACCAGAAATTGAATCCCAGGCAGCAAAAAAATGGTTATAAGAAAACTACTAAGACCTCCTAGCTAAACTACCTTCCAGCACCACAGCGCTCTTGGGAGTCTGTCACCCAGACTCGTATGCCCTAACTGGCACCTAAAAGCTCTCCCCCAGGCACAAAGTGGTTAATCTGGGCACCCCACTGGCCTGGACTGCACCATCCACCAGAAGCCTATTGGGGCAGAAGCATCTTGGATGTGGGAACCTCAAAGGCCAACCCCTCTCCCCACGCAGCCGAAATTCCAATAGTACTTCAGAAAGATAAGCTTAGTATGGTGGTAACGCTAACCCTGCTCCAATTAAGTGCAGCTCCTGTTGTGGTGTTGGAGCAATAAGGACAGCTCCCAATATGTCATCTCTACAGTAAGGGATAGCTGCCATTGTGAGGTCACTTGATGTTGTTGCAGCAAGGTGACCTCAGTTTGAATTGCATTGCATGTGTGCCCAGCGTGAGTCCTCTGTTGTAAGTGATGGTACTATAAGGTCCTTGTTACGTTATCTCTCGTCACGGCTCGTGGCGAGAGATACCTAGAAAGAAGAGCGGGTTCGGGAGTGGAATGAGTGTAGTGAGGATAGAAGGTAACGGGAGGAGAGAGGGTTGCTGGACTGGCCAGCAGCTCCTTCTTCATGTAACTTTGGAATTATAAATACATATCAACTTCATCTAATCTGTGTGACCACCGTTCTTTCAGTCTTATAAGTGCAGATCCAAATGTGATGGTGCTACCACCAGGACAGATCAAAGTAATGCATCTGTTGTAATAACTCCGAGAGTATTACTACTCTCAGAATTCTTCTGTGTCCATTTTCGTTTGGAGTATATGGCTGCTGCTTGGGATATTCTTGCGTTATTTTAACTATACATCCCTATATATTGAAGCAAACAGACTATGTATACATAAAATCCACGTGTAGTGCTTATAAGTTTTCATCACTTTCCCTGCACGTGACGTGGGTGGGTCTTATTGTTGTGCATTACAGAATTAGTTTTTTTGGCTACAGTAATAATACCAGAGGCGTTCTATTACAAAATTATATTGGCTTCATGCATGCTTTTTTATGTGAGCTTTATTCTTTTCGTCTCTAACCTCTTTGTATACAAAATGTTAGCACGGGAAACAACCTCTAAAAGATCTTAGAAGCATTTATGATAGCGTGTGTGTATTTCCATTCATCAAGTTGCTTTATTATTGTGCTTTCAATAAAGATTGACAATGTCATCCCTCAGTGCTTTGATGGAAGGACAATGGCTGTGTGTGTAAACAGACACAGGGAGCAAATATTGTTCACGAAACAAACCTTGTAATGGAAATCGTTCTTCTCAAAGCTGCCACTGGCAAAATATCTTTAAATGATTAATGCGCTGGAGAACTCAGTTAAGGGTTATATAAGGTTAGAGAGACTTAATTCTCTTTGACATAGCACGTAAACAAGCATGGGTAAAGTCACTAGACCTCGCCTTTGGGCTTCGCCCCTGCAGACCTGTTTATTTTGCCAATGCTTTGTTTCCTATTGCTATTCAGCATTGATAAAAATGTTGATACATACATGTGCATGCCTCGTCATTCATGCACATGGATTTGTCATGATGGACCGGTGTGCCGTCGTCACCATGCATGTAAGAAATCACATTCACTTACATGAAGTGATGAAAGATAAAAGTAGTTAGCTGATTGTAAGCAGTGGAAGGATAAATGTCATTCAATCAAAAGGATGTTAAAGAAGGTATGCTTCAGGAGGTGGGACAAACATAAGAGGAGGGAAAGTAATTCAATGAAAGAGAAGTAAATTACATTTACAACAAAGCCAACCAGTGGTAAGCAATTGGCTGTCTAAAGCCTGCTGTTAGCATTTGTACTGTCCACAGCAGGTGTTTGACAATAGGCCACTGTCTATAAGTAAGACCTAAAAAAATGAGGTCATGATAGAACAGTAAATAACCACCACACAGCAGTAGTGAATAATACTACAAATGTAAAGATACAAATGGTTGTGTAAAATGCTATTGAAGTCATCAGTTTTAATCAGTGGTGAGTTGATGTCATCTAATTGATTTCGCCTCTGACGTCATGTAACTCGTATTTAAGGATAAGTTATGGTTTATCGACTGAAAAACCCCTCCATGGTATATCTGTTTTTTTGTTTTTTTTTTAAGCGTATGTCGGTCTCAAAACAAATCATAACATTTAAGATTTTTCTTTTTCTGATTGATTTTTTGTGATATGCTACATCAAGTTGCCATATTTTTATATTTCACTATGCCCAAATCTCTGCTGTAAACCCTCATTGCACAAAGCCTTCGGCCTTGCACTGTGGTGGCGATTGCAGGACATGGTTTGTGCCTGGGTTGTAGCTATAACAAATCATGTAGCTAACATCACCTGCTACTCCGGCCATGCACAGAGAAGGTAGACGTAAAGACATGGCCTGTGGCCTGGCACTGTGCTCAACCCATCTTGTGGCTAGTTTACTATGTGAACAGCTTTCGAATGAGTGGAGAAGAAACTGGTGCACCCCACGTCCTATGTAGTCATCTTCTGCTACACATCCAGTTCGAATGCTAAGTACAGTTCTGGTATCACAACGTTTGTTTAGATACTTAAAAAGTTACTAGTAAATCACAACTTTTTGGAGCCTCACACCTTTAACTCAGCCCTCCCTTATCGGAGTGAAGAAATCCTGAAATCGGCTCAATTTATTAAATGTTTGTCGATTTTGATGCATAATTATCAAACTGTGTCAATAAATTAGGAACGTTAAGTCTTACCCGTCCCTTTGACTTGTCCTCCCATACTTTGGCAAATTTACGTGTAATTTTACACACAATCAGTATGCTAAACATGCTATATTTCCGCCAATTATCATGCAAGCTGCAACATAGTTATAGGCAGATCAAAACCTCCTTTACAATGGAAATTACATATGAAACACAGCGCTCGCATATTTAAAATAGTGGCACAAGCTTCCATAAACCAGGTCTCCCTAATTCGTGAGTTCAGCTTTCTGAAATACTTTTTCTCACAACCAAATACATTTTGCTGGCTCCTGGAGACCGCCCTGTCTTCCTCTGTATTGTATTAGTTTTCTTCATGCCTCCTCATTCTTTGGCTAATAATGCTTCCACCACACTGATTCAAGCATTTGCTCAAATTCGCAAATGTCTACATGGTGGAAAAAATATACTGAAGCTTTTCACAAACCAATTACATTTCTCAAACTTGATAGCATTCACGAGTTGCAAACTCACACATTCAACTCTTCCAAGTCTACCTTAACCCCTTTTGTAATGCAAATCACTCAAGACCTACTGAGTGCACTTATACAGACTTAGGGCCTGATTATGACCTTGGCGGGTGGGATACACCGTCACAAACGTACAAGCGCTGTTCAGGCGAAATCTGAAAAAGCTTCTTTTTTTAACACATGAGCCACCCCAAGTTTTGGCAACTGAAAGGGACTTTTTTGCTGCAGTGCACTTTGTGCTTTAGTAGAATTGCTGTCACTCACTGTGGAAGGAGCCAATGGCTGACATGCGCTGAAACTTTGCTCCATGCTGTGTTGTGTAGTGTCCGAAAGCAAACAGTTAATAGTACTGCAGTTGTTTAATGCAGTGGTTCCCAACCTGTGGTCCGGGGACCCCTGGGGGTCCGTGAAGCCTCAGGGAATGCTTAGAAAATTAAATAATATTAACAGATTAAGCCCCAGCAGTCAGTGGAGGGGGTCCTCGGATTCTAAAAATGATTCAATGGGGGTCCCCGGGTTCCAGTAATGATAAAGTGGTGGTACACAGAAGTCAAAAGGTTGGGAAACACTGGTTTAATGGATGAAAAGAGCTGGTTGAAAACCCTTTTAAGTGATTAATATTTATATTTAAATATGTATGTGTGTGCGCGCATGTATAATACAACTCAAAACTTTGGCTAACACAAGACCTAATGACCCAAAGTAACTATATCCGGAGAAAACGTCCATTGATTTACCTTTAATTTCCATGTATATGAGGAAATATTTTCCTCTTTGTAACCACTGTCATTTTTGTTTTAGCAATGATAATTTGTAATTCCTGATTTTTGAGTGCTTTTTAAAATTTGTATGTACGTTTGTTAGAAGGCAGTCCGTTGTAATCATATAATTCGCATAAATGTATGCATCAAAGTTATGCTGTTTCAACTCTGGGGAATAATTTCTTATCCCATGACGAAATGAACAAAATTTGCCATGTAAAATGAAAAAAAACGTAATGAAGCTAAAAAAAAAAAACAAGTGCGAAAAACACCTTTTTACTTATCAATTCCTACAGATTAGGCATTTGTAGTCCACATTAAAACGTTAATCCAGAAATCAGTGCCAACTTCCCTATTCCACTGACTGTACTGCATTGAGAGAGCTGGTATTTAACTGCTTTGGAAGAATAAGTCTTTGTGAATGAATGTGTGGAAAAATGCCTTTCTAATCCGACTTCCACGTGTTTTCGCCCGGTCCTTCAGAGTGACATTTTAGTTAATATCTCCGTGGGAAAAACAAACACTTTAAATTTACCGGCCACTTGAAATTTGCCCAGGGACGGTTATAGTTGTAAATTCAGTTCAGTGCCAGCACTCCCATGGAGGCAGAAAGATACCCCGAACATCTAATCAATAGCAATAGGGTAAAAATGAATAATCCACCAAGTCATGAATAAAATGTCTCCAGCCAGTGGCTGAAAGGGGCTGGTCGAAGAAAGCCAATGGTTGACCTAAAGAACACCATGTGTATTGTTAGCAATATGTCTGACAGTTGCCCTGTCAAAAACCAGAACTAAAACAAGCATTGGCAAAGCCAATAGGTCTCGCCCATGAAAGAGCTACTGATTTTGCCAATGGGTTTTAGCCATGTTGTACACCTGAGTGGCTGCTGTTCAGCAAGCATGGCTAAAGGTTAGTGGCATAGAGGAGAGTGGCATGGAGAGTTGTAGAATTGAATGGGCACGAGTGGAGTAGAAATTTGTAGAGTTGAGTGTCAGAGAGTCATGTATTGGAGTGGCATAGTGTGGAGTCATGTAGACTGGCATACACTGGAGTGGCATAGAGTAGAGTGGACTAGTATAGAGTGCATTGGTGTAGAGTGTTGCAGAGTATAGTGGCGCTGAATTCAGCAGCGTACAATGCAGTGCCAAAATTTCCAGTGGAATGGCGCAGACTGGAGTGGCGCAGACTGGAGTGGCATAGAGTGGTGTAGAGTGGCTTAGAGTTGTTATGCAGAGGGCAGTAATACAGAGTAGAGTGGCATAGTGTGCAGTTGTGTAGAGTGTAGTGGTGTATAGTGCAGGGGCACAGAGTGGAGTAGTGCAGAATAGAGTTGCAGACATTGAGTAGTGCAGGGTAGAGTGTCTTAGTGTAGTGGGGTAGATTGGCGCAAAGTGGATTAGAGCAGTGTAGAGTTCAGTGACATAGAGTGGAGTGACACAAATTGAAGTAGAGTTAATCAATCAATCCATCATGGATTTGTAAAGCACAGCTAATCACACATAGGGTCTCAAGGTGCTGTTTGTGGGCGTGCTGCTCAGTCGAAGAGCCAGGTCTTGAGGTCCTTTCTGAACTGCATCAGTGATGCTGTCTGCCTGAGCTTGAGGGGCGTGTTCCATGTCCTGGCTGCTAGGTAGAAGAAGGATCTTCCTCCTGCTGTGCTTTTCTGAATCTGTGGGACAGCTGCAAGAGCGAGCTGGGAGGAGCAGAGACGTATGTTGGGTATGTAGAAGGCGAAGCAGTGGTTGAGGTATGCTGGTCCTATGTTGTGCAGTGCCTTGTAGGTGTGAATCAGGCATTTGTATGTTACGCGCTTATTGACTGTGAGCCAGTATAGGTCTCTGAGGTGGGAGGAGATGTGGCTGGGTCGGGACTGTCCAGGATGAGTCTGGCTGCTGCATTCTGGACTCTTTGAATTCTTGATTGAAGTTTCTTGGTGATGCCGACATAGTGCGTTGCCGTAGTCCAGTTTGCTAGTGATGAGTGCGTGGGTGACTGTCTTCCTCGGGTTGGAGGAAATGAGGAGAGATGGCGTTGACTTGGCAGGTCATGGATAGTGAGGAGTCCAGGATAATGCCCAGGTTGCGCGCATGGCCTGTGGGGGTGAAGGGCAATTCCCAGAGCGGTGGGCCACCAGGAGACATTCCTGGCCGAAGGGGTGGAGCCGATTACAGGGATCTCTGTCTTGTCCGAGTTGAGCTTGAGGCAGCTGGTCTCTATCCAAGCGGCGACTGCTCTCATTCCGTTGTGGGAATTTCTCTTGGCTTGAGCAGAGTCTTCTGTCAGGTGGAGGATCAGTTGGGTGTCGTAGAATGTGTCGAATGCAGTGGCATAGAGTGGAGTGGCGCAAAGTGGAGTAAAGTGGCTTCCAGTGAAGTGGCTTATGGTGGAGAGGTGCAAAGTTGAGTAGAGTGCAGAGGCATGGAGTGGGGGCAAGATGTGCACTCTGTGATATGAGCCTGAGCCCAAAGTTCTGGTGTAAGATGAGTTTAGTCTACTAGTTAATTACTAGTCAGACATTCACAGATAAGTATTACACACCACAAACTAGGGCTGTGGTTGAAGAATCATCTGTCTTGTCCAGTATGGCACTCTTTACGAATGCTAATATCCCAGATACCCAAATGCACAAAATGATTGATGAGCAGGCATTAAACATCACTTTTCCTTACAGAGGTAATGTTTTCATAATGTTAAACATAACAGAGGATCGAAAAGTGTAATGTTAGGGTTCCCCAACACCAAGAATTTATAACACCCATTCCTCAAATCAAGGATTAAAACAACTCACCGGCTTAAAGAGGCTCTCGTGCTTGGGTTAGCTAACTTAATAAGAATGAGCATTGACAATGCCACTACGGCTGACTTTAATGTGCTGCACTCTGCATTCACATTGGCCATGGCTTTTATCTTTGGGGCACTAGAATAGGAGCGAGAAGCAGATCTGGCTGATCTGGAGGGATGGGACATGGGTGCAAGGGGACTCTGGGCAGAAGCCTATATATTCTGGAAAAGTGCCAGTAAGAGTTTTGTGGCCAAGCAAAGTGACTTAAACAAGATCCTTGTGCTTACTGGTAATGTGTAGAGAATTTCCAACTAGGAGTTAACAGAAGCATACTGAGGAAAAATAAGTTACAGACTTTATAGCTTCATTTTGTACAATCTGTTGGCGAGAAATAGATGTTTAGGTAAGCAAGCAAGATATCATTCCAATAAATGAAACAACTTTTATGACCAACATTCTCTCTTCTACTTAGAGGAAAGGAAACATTTTCTTTAAGTTCTTTAGCATGCATTGATGTGTACCAACATTGTGGTTGACGTGGGCAGGAAATTTAGATCAGAGTTAAAAGTAACACCATGATTTTTGGTGAAGATCATAGCAGCATATAAGCACCACCCAAGCACAGACATCAGTTCCTTTCTTTCCGCTCCTTCAAATGCGTAACTGGAACCCCACTGCTTCTTTCTTTACCCTGTGAAAATATTCTTCTGCACATCTTCCAGCATGCAAGGGACATGTACCCCACAAAAATGACAGGATTTGAACCTTTTTTGAATCAGTCACTAACAGATATCTGTTACAGATCCCCAAGAAGTGTGCCTCTGGTACATTTATTCAATGCACGTCTCAAACTGACGACTGCACTCTAGTCACCCCAAAGGCATTCCTAGCAGCACCCAGCAATTCTGTAGGAGGCAGGATCAGCCACTTCCTGCAGAGGTTTCAGAACAATACTTCTGAAAAGCAGGTCCTGCAAATCATCCATGTGGGATGGGCCATGCCATTCCTATTCAGTCATCCGCACTTCCTGACATTTGGAGCACCATCAGTCTGTTTTACAACTTAAAGTGCAAGCTCTTTTGGATAAAGGAGCCACCGAGAGGGGGTACTGGCCATAGAAGTGGGGGGAAGGATGTTAGTTCTGTACTTCTTTGTGCTGAAGAAAGACAGGTGCCACTGCCCTATCATAAATGTACTCCCTTTCAAAGGCTTCTTGCGCAGATAAAAGTTCAAGATGTTCACTGGCAAGTGCCATGGGTCCTGAAGACTGAACGGTGGCATTGGACCTTCAGGGCTCTAATTTTCACATCCCTTCCTTGAAGCACAGAGGTGCTACCTGCTGTTCAATGTGGGCCTTGAGCAATTTCAGTTTGCTGTGCTCCCTTTTGGCCTCGCCAGTGCACCCCAGGTGTTGATAGTCGCTGCACACTTGTGGAGGTTAGAGATTCCAGTCTTCTCCTGCCTTGGCTAACTGACTGTTGCAGGTGGGCTCACACACACTCAGTCCTGGACGAAAGCAAATCTTTTCAGATCAATGGGGTCTCAATCAACCTGTCAAAGTCATATCTGACTCCTTCGCAGAGGCTCACCTTCATAAGAACCATCCTGGATATTGTGGATTTACGTGCCTCTTCTCTGGACCATCAAGTCCAGGACACTTGGGCTATGAATGGATGCTTCAACCTGTGTTCTGGGTCTTAGTGACCATGATTAGCCACATGCGTTCTGCTTTCCAAGCACACCAGATGGTACATGCAAGCTTTTCAATGGGTCCTGAAGTTTCACTGGACTGAGCACCAAGGGAACCTATTAGATTACAACCAGGTGTTGGAAAAGACTCCAAAAGATCTGCAGTTGTGACTGCTGAACCGCAGTTGGACAGGGGCAGACCCCTCTCCCCACCCCATCCAGGGTTGATGTTTCTGACAGATGCATCACTACTGGTTTGGGATGGCCATCTGGGAAAGATGGTGATTAGAAGATTCATGCTTGCAGTAGAAAACCTCTTTCACATCAATTTGCTGGAGTTGCGGGCAATTTGCTTGGCTTTGAAGGCCCTCCTGCTCACCATCAAATGCAGGTTAGTGCAGGTTCTCACAGATGGCACCATCGCCATATGGTCCCTCAGAACATGGGGGGGGGGGGGGTTGTTTTGGGCCCTGTGTGAGGAGGCTTTAAGCTTGGCAATACATATAGAATAGTCTTAAATTATAGAAATGTAAATGCCCATACATGCACACATGCTGTAAAAATGCTCACCTTACTGGGCTATTGATGAAAATAGTGAAAAAGTAATTTAAAACTACCTGAGACATATCTGATGGAATCTTGAATCAAAATATAGCGCCTGTATCCCAGTATATGGCCGCTTTCTCATGTGGCTTTTTTTTTAATACACGTATTCATGATTGCAACAAGAGTATATGGGTAGCCCAGGGCTTTTTGAAGGAAGAGTTATGGAGAGCTCATAAGATAGCGGGGCACGATCATCTATTGATTATGTATACATAACGCGCAGTGACTTGACTCATCCCTGATTAGCATGGATAGGTTAGTGACTATTAGTCCAACATGGGTTTAAAATTATTTTTAAAAATTAAAAAATTTAATTTTTCAATGGGATTTTCCTTGGATACAAATAATCCAATGAGGGTAAAGGCCTGGCACCGGATTTCCTACAGGAGTTTGCTACTTTACAACCTACGGATATGTTAAAGAAGTTGCAAGACCTGATCGGATTTTCTTTCTTCAGTAGAGCTTACTTCATACATTATGCTGAGTGAGTGAAATCCTTGTATGAATTCATGACTCCTACGTTTTCTGAAAAATATTGGATGAAAGTTCACCCAGCTATTTTATGAGGATTGCAAGCAGATATGTAAGAGTCAAAATATTTACAGACATGAGACAGCAAAACAAACGTAATGATTAGAGTTGTTCCCAGCACTACAGGCTACACTTCCGTGGTGTACAATGAAGGCCAGACAACTCCCATAACTTACAGATCACATGTGTATTCCTCTGTTGAGAAAGCTTCATTCCAATTGAGAAAACTCTAAACACAGTTATAGTGAAATAGCACCCTGTAGTACAGGGGAAGCAAATTATTATAGTCACCCCTACTACTATACTGGAAGCAGCAGCTAAAAGTAGTATCCTTATATGTGTACTCTGCACCTGCATTGTGTGCATAGGGCAGTTTATGTAATGCTACTAATGTAAACTCTGAATATGTACCTCAAACTCTGAATGTCTTACCCCCATACATGACTATGTAAGCATGTTCTACACAAAAGGCTCTGCACAGCCTGCAATTGGCACTAAGCAGGAGTATTCTGCTGCTTGTGCTGCAGTGCAGAGAATGTGTGAAGATGACAACTTCAAGGCACTACATACACACACCCTAAAGTGGTAGGTGATTCTATTCCATTGCATGCCCTGTTGCTTGCTTAAAAGAAGACTGAGCTGTCAGTTCCTACTATCATTGTGTTGGATTCAACATTCTGTGTTCAAGAATATATTGTAGATTTGCCATACTGGTGCTTAAACAGGTTCAAAGACTCATAGTGGAAGTCAATACAAAGTAAACTGCTTTGGGGAAAGGTAGCTGTTCTACAGGATAAGCATTGTTGAAGTAATTTAGGTTAAAGTGAACTGCGCAGCAGACTTGGCTGCAAAGAAAGCAGTGTACAAGTTTAAGGTAGCTGTTGTAACTTCATTTCAAACTAATATCAATGCAAACAGTTTGGTAACAATACAAGCAGTGTTGAAAGGGGAGAAGTCTCCTGATAGTTTTCCCTCCAACACCCTTACTGAAGATAGCATTCCTATGGTTTTTATACTCCGTATAGGAGGTAGACATATTTCAAATGAGCAAGCTGGATTAGATTTAACTAGGGCAGGTAATGAGGGTCAACGTCTGCTGTAGCTGGCATCAGTAATACAATATCAATGCTATAGGAATGATACTGGGGGGCATATTTACCAATGCTTACAAATAAATATATGTGCAGCAATGACATGGTTGCCATCAGATAAAACACTCTACTGTTGCAAGACCAGGGCAGACTGCGACCATATCGGGCCACTCCAGAATGCTAACCAAAATAAATACATATTGGTTGTGGCTGATTTTTGTTCCTGATTCCTTTGGGCTTGGTCACAAAAGCCTTCCACTGCTAGAGTGATCATAAGAGACTTACGGGGTCATTACAACCCTGGCGGTCTTCGACTGCCAGGGCTATTTTGGAGGAAGCACCGCCAACAGGCTAGCGGTGCTTCCAGGGGCATTACGACCGTGGCGGAAGCGCCGCGGTCGCACCACCAGGACCGGCAGTTTAAATCCCCCAGGGCAGCGCTGCCCAGGGGATTACGAGTCCCGCTCCCACCAGCCTTTTCATGGCGGTAAGAACCGCCATGAAAAGGCTGGCAGAAAGGGGAGTCGTGGGGCCATGCAGACAGTGAAAAGCGCAACGGGTACAACTGCACCCGTTGCACAGCCGCAACATCGCTGGCTCCATTTGAAGCCGGCTCCCATGTTGCGGCCGAGATCCCCGCTGGGCCGGCGGGTGGAAACTAGGTTTCCGCCCCCCGGCCCAGCAGAGATCTCATAAGAGACCCCGCGGGAGTGTAGCCGCATTGGCGGCCGCCCAGCGGTTCAACCTTGGCGGGCGGCGGTTGCCGCCCGCCAAAGTTGTAATGAGGGCCCAAGTATCTAACAGCAATGAGAGCAATTCAAACCTTCCACTTAGGCAACAGTCCAGTGTTCTCCGCTAAGGCATTTATGGATGCTCTGTCTTCTCTGGGAGTACAACTGCAACATTTGCACCTCTTCTATCCTGACTCAAATGTGGTCATAGAATGCACCAAGGGTACACTTCTAAAAGCTTTGGCTGCTCCGGTACTGGATATAGGATTAAATAAACTGTGTAAGAATCAGAAACCACAAAAAAAAAAAATCCCTTTTGAAGTACTAGGTGGTCGCACACCATTTGAGATGCTCTTTGGAGTACCAATATATGTGCCCAATTTTGATGTCCATGGAAAGGTGGCAGAATCAAAATCACCTTTTGCGATTTGCTTTCTTGCAGAATGTTCAAGAAACTAGAACCAAGTTATTTAATGTGAAAAACTTAGACGCCATTGGAAATCAGATTTTTAAAGCTGCTAACAGGCGGCTCTGCAAAGTAGGAGAACTAGTGCAAGTGCAGATACTTTGACAGACAAGCCATTGGCCCCATCTTAGAAGACCAACTGTTCCAGTTATGGAGTTAGAATACACCCAAACAGTAACTTTGCTGCCATTGTCAGGTGCAAAGAAAAACAGGAAAGTGGTGATCTATCATATCGACAAGCATTATGTGAACGATTCTGTTTAGCGAGTCCCATTGACACCAGGGTGCTTTTGGAGTAGACCATCCTCTCCCTACTTTGAAAGAACTATTTCCAGAAGAGTACAGTGAGGTAAAATCCTAAGTCCAGAGCCCTATTCCCAGGGACTGAGGAGCCTGCTGTGTCTCCAGCTTTACATCAAGTACCAGTTTTAACAAGTGAACCTGATGTTGCCATTTCAACTATTGAAACTACTGCTGTAGTTTATTATGAACCATCATCAATTTAAATGATCCTTCTTTATGCAACTGCACTGTATGAGAATGATTCTAATGCAGAGTTTGAAGAGAAAAAGTTAATCAAGGCTACAGATAGCTTATTGCTTGCATTTGGTTTTGTGATCGATACCTTTCTCCAACATGTTCATATATCATTATCGTTGCTTGGATTTGCTCCATTCTAATGTGGATGATAAATTTTTGTGTGGATTAAAATGTTGATTATAATTTTGCTTTTGGTGAGTGGGAGCTACATTCCTGATAAGGCAGTGAATCTTTCTGTGGTTCAGGAATTGCAACCATTTTTTTTTCACAGAACATGTCAGGATCCTCATGCTATAAACTTCACTGTGTATCCTGTGCTGGCCAGACTTTTTTTAGTAAATGGTTCCCTGTCAAATCATGGGTCCTACAGAAATGAACCAAATTACTTATATTTTAATAATATTCCAAGGTGATATTATAGTTATTGGCCCCTTTGAAAATTCATGACATATAATTGCTGTTCAACAACTGATGTAGGACTTAAAATCTTATGCCACAGTAGATAATGATGATTCTTCTTTGAATGCTGAAAATCATAAAGAGCTGTTTTGTTTTAATTGTTATGGACCTCATCATATTTATAGAACAAATAATATTCCAGAAATATATTATACGTAGTGGGAGCATTTTCAGGTCCACACATAAGTAGTCGCAAACGTTTCCAGGAGAGGTTCCCTTATTTTAACAGTGATGGCAGGTCAGACATTTAATATTCCCAAGAAAAAGAGATTCACTTGCTATTTAAGGTTATGAATATTGGAAAGAAAATGTAAATGAAAAAAGTATTTGTCCAACTGCATTTTGGTAAATGAAAGGTTCAAAAGCTCTATTTAGAGTATGCATGATTTCTGTGGAAATATTATTTCTGGACAAAGTGATTCAGCAAATGTCATGCATAGGATTCGCGTCTACTAGGGATCTGAAGACACCATCCATTGAAAAAGCTTATTTAACACAATTCCCAGGCTGACAATGGACAGAAAGTGTTACTGTTGCTGAAATCAGTGATTTGGTGCAAAATAGGACATATAATTTTGCTATATTTAATACCCATAGAATTGCATTGTCACCATTAGATAGCAGACTATATTCCTTATACAACCTATATTTCCCCATCACAGTAATCATATATAGTGTTTGTAATTTGTGTCAAAGATGGCTCTAGGTTTAGTGCTGTGAAAGAACACTTATCCAAAAAAGACAAGGATTTTAATGATTTTGTCTTGAGCCACATCCTGTGAAAAATAAAAGGTTCATAGCCACTTAAATATATTCAATCATTTTCATAAAAAGAAGCCACAGAAGCAATTAGGAGAACAGAAAAGGAAATACTACGGACCATAATTAAGGTCATAGACAGTGGTTCCCTCAAAAGAAGCATACACAAGTTTAACCATAATTTCCTCAGCCCTCAATTTTTTGAAAGAAGTTTGCAGGAAGGACAGGATCAGAGTTATGACATAGTTAACTTGGGCATTATGAACACTTACAGCTAATAAAGTGCCCTTGCCGTTTATAAATGAAAGTGCTATGTTTGACTCTTACAATTTGACCACAAGACAGATAATAAGGGGTAGAAAAAGTAGCATTGTACACCCTCCTGTCCTTTGAGGAGGAGAGACAGCACCCCATTTTCTGTTGCATAGAATCTACATATTATGTGTCCTTTACATGGAGTAATCTACTTGCAAATCACTGCTTTTCATTTTTATGATTGTCAGAAACATACGTCCCTCGGTTAAAACACAACACATTCCTTTAAATGAATGGAAATTTCCATTTGAAATTCACCACTTGACAAACTACAATCCTGCAGTTATAAGCACATCTGCTTGCAGTAATCCACTAGGACATTCACTGTTCTGCAACTCCATCCTTCTTCCTGGGGTTTGTAACCCTTTGAATCCGGTCTTGTGTGTAAATTATATGCACCACCTGCTTCATTCATTCTTTCTTATCACATACTCGTAGGGAATGGTTCTTATGTAATAGGATATATGAGGCCTTGTTAGACTTGGCATCCTTAGGGTGGTCTTACCCCAGACTTTTTGCCTTTTACCTCTCGTTTTGTTGCTTTATTTTTTGTTGACCTAATGACTCTGCACTTTACCACTGCCAGCCAGGGCTAAAGTGCATGTGTTTCTCCTCTAGACATGGTAACATTGGTGTATCCACAATAGGTGTATTTAATTTACTGGTAAGTCTTTTGTAAAGTGGTATACCATATGTCCAGGGCCTGTAAATTGAACGTTCCAGTGGGCTGCAGCACTGGTTGTGCCAGCCGCTTAAGTAGCCCTATGGACATATCTCAGGCCTGCCACTGCAGAGCCTGTGTGTGCAGTTTCACTGCCACTTTGACTTTGCATTTAAAACCTCTTTCCAAGCCTTAAACTCCTCTTTTCTTGGATATAAGTCACCTCTAAGGAAGGACCTAGGTAGCCCATAGGGCATGGTGCCATGCAAGTACAAGCACTAGCAAAGCCAATAGGTCTTACCTATACAAGAGCTGTTGGCTTGGCAAAGTGTATTTGTTTTGCCATGTTGGACACCGGTGTGGCCGCTGTTCAGCATGCCTAAAGTTAGTGGTGTGAAGTGTTATAGTGGAGTGCAGGAGTAGAGTGGCATAGAATGGATTTGTTGGAATGTCGTAGAGTAGGACGAGTAGAGTGATGTAGAATTGAAGGGAGTAGAGTTCAGTGGCAGAGAGTGCCATAGAGTAAAGTGGAATGGGGTGGGATAGGGTTGAGTGGGTTGGTGTGGATTGAGGTTGTGGGGGTGAATTGGATTGGAGTAGAGTGGGGTGGGTTGGATTGGGGTAGAATGGGGTGGATTGAGGGTAGTAGGGTAGATTGGAGTGCGGTGGATTGAAATGGGGTGAGGTGGATAGGATTGGGGTGGATTCGTTTGGATTGGGGTGGGTGGTTTGGATTTGAGTGATAGGGCTGGGATGGGGTGGATTAGAGTGGGATGGATTAGACTGGACTGCAGTGGATCGATTGGAGTAGTGTGTGGTGGATTGGAGTGAGTGGGTGTGGTGGATTGAATTGGAGTGGTGTGGAGTGAAAAATGTACTGGGGCGGATTGGACTGGGGTGTGGTGGACTGATTGGAGACAGGTGTACTGGCAGCAGTGGGAAGGATTGGGGTGGGATGGCTTGGATTGATGTGGGGTGGCTTGGATTGGTGTAGGGTGGACTGATTGGAGACAGGTGTACTGGATTTAAGTTGGGTAGATTGAGGTGGTTTGGAGTGAGGTAGATTGGACTGGAGTAGGGTGGACTAATGTGGACTGGATTGGACTAGAGTGGGGTGGGTTTCAACCTTTATGCCGAATTTTTTATAACGAAGTCCTAGTTAACGAAAGCGGAACAACGCTTTCTTTAACCACGACTTCGTTATTTTGTGCCTTAACCACGCATGTCCTGAACAACGAACATGCATGGTTAAGGTACAAACAAGGGAGTCGGCTGAGGAGGACGACGCAGATGACAAGGTGACGAATCAGGTAAGTGGGGGGTTTTAGGTTTTGGGGAGGGGATGGGGGTCAGGGGGTTTTAGGTTTTGGGGTGGGGTTGGGGGGGTGGGGCGTTTTTGGTTTTGGGGAGGGGGTGAGGGGTCGGGGGTTTTAGGGTGGGGTTGGGGGGTGGGGCGTTTTTGGTTTTGGGGAGTGGGTGGGGGGGTCAGGGGATTTTAGGTTTTGGGGTGGGGTTGGGGGGTGGGGCGTTTTTGGTTTTGGGGAGTGGGTGGGGGGTCAGGGGGTTTTAGGTTTTAGCGTGGGGTTGGGGGGGTGGGGTGAGGGATGTAGGGTGAATGGTGCCTATTGCTAATGATTTTATCAGGAATGCCTTTACAACGAAATATCGTTGTTAAGGCATTCGTGGTAAAATCATTAGTAGTAAAGACAAGGTCGGTGTTCCGACCTCGTTGTTAAGGTTAGTAGTAGTTTAAGATTCGGTGTTCCGTCATATAACCGTTTCAGGTAATTGTATTGGAGTGGGATGGATTGGGGTGGTGTAGGTGGATTGGGTAGTGGTGGACGTGATTGGGGCTGGCCTGGAGTGGGGTGGGTTGGACTGGAATGGGGTGGGTTTGGGTGCTTTGGACTGGACTGGAATGGGGTGGGGGGAGGGGAGTGGGATGGATTGGACTGGAGTGGAATGGGTTGTATTGGGGTGAGCTTTTTGGGATTGGAGTGGGGTAGGATGGGACTGGACTGGACTGGATTGGGGTGGATTGGATTGGTGTGGGGTGGATTTGGGGTGAGGTGGACTAGATTAAGGTGAGGAGGACTGGATTGGAGTGGGGTGGACTGGATTGGAGTGTATTGTTTTGGATTGTAGTGGACGGACTGGATTAGGGTGGATTGTTTTGGATTGGAGTTGGGCAGATTGGAGTGGGGCGAATTCAAGTGGAACAGATTGTTTTGAATTGAAGTGGGGCAGATGGGAGTGGGGCAGATCGTTTTGGATTACAGTGGGGCAGATTGGAGTGAGGTGGACTGCTGTGGGGCAAATTGTTTTGGATTAGAGTGGGGCAGATTTATTTTGACTGGAGTGCAGCAGATTGCACTGGGGCAGGCTGTTTTGGATTGGAGTAGATGGGAGTGGGGCAGATTGTTTTGGATTGGAGTGAGGCAGATTGTTTTGGAGTGAGGCAGATTGTTTTGGAGTGGGGCAAATTGTTTTTGATTAGAGTGGGGCAAACTGAAGTGGGGCAGATTAGATTTGGGTGGTTTGGGAGGGTTGGAGTATGGTAGGATGGAGTGGATTGGATTGGGCTGAGTGGTTTGATGTGGGGTGGATTGTTGTGGGGTAAAGTGAGATGGATTTTAGTGGGTGGATTGAAGTGGGGTGAATTGAGGGTACTGCACAATTAATAAAGCATTATTTCAGAAATTACACACAATAAAGAAACAGTGTTGCTTTGCAATATTTTTAACAAGATATTAGTCATCTTTTGAGAAGAACTCCCACGAATAAAAACAAAAGAAAACATGAGTGGAAAGTGATAATACGACTTGGCAAAATAAAAAAAGTTCCCTTTAAAAACCAAAACATTGCAATTTATTTTTCCTGCTGGGCACATTTTTGCCAGTTGCAAACCTTTCGTTTGCCGGCCACTAGAAGTTAAAAAGAAAATAGAACCTTGATCACGTCAGGAGCAATGAACGGGCACTAATTAAGTTGAATCAATCATTGCTTGATCCCTGCTCCCCACTGATGAACGGAAATTATGGCAGGCTTGCCTTGATTAATTACGAGGCTGTAAAGAAGAGTGCTACGCAAACCAACCTGCTGTGAGTGATACGCGAGCTCCAAGCCCTTTACTGTTCACAGCATGCACTCGCAGGCTTGACCTTAAAAAGGGAGGACTTGTAGTTTTAGTTTTACATGTCCTGGTAATGAAAAACTCCCAAAGCCATTTTTCATTACAGTGAGGCCTGCTTCTCTCATAGGCCAACTTTAGGAATTCCTTAAAATACTTTTAAGATGTAATTCCTGATCTGAAAAGAGTAGCTGCATCTTATTAGATATAATTGGAATGATAGTGATAAATCCTCTTTATTGGTAAACTCAGATTTATTGTTACTATTTTAGGAATGCCACTTTTAAAGAGTGAAAAAAGGAACTAATGATGGACGGAATAACGAACAAATCAAATATTTAGTCACAGATCTGGATGTAATCCATCAGTTTTTATTTCTCGCCATGCCATTCCAGTTTGGACTCAGCTATATGCAAATCAGTCTTGACCCTGCTCCACATTGGAATAGTCCAGCCCAAACTGCCAGGCCAGGTCCTCTCTTGGCCAGAAAGAAGCATCCGAGGACCAGCTTTTTTTTTTTTTTTTTTTTTTTCAGGGTTTCACTCCCACATCAGCCAGGCAAGCTTGAATCTGACGACATAGCGAGCAAGGGACCCATGTCTGGGCATACCCTTCACACTTAGGGCAACAAATGGAAAAAGAACAAATGATGGATGGACTGTGAACAAATTAAACAATCACCCCCAGTCACAGATCTGGGTTTAATCCATCAGTTTTTATGCTTGTCATGCCTTTCCAGTTTGGACCCAGCCATATGCAAATAAGTCTTGACCCTGCTTCCCATGGGAACAGTCCAGCCCGAAATGCCAAAACAGGTCTTCCCTGGACCAGAAACAAGCATCCTGGGTCTGGTTTTTGGGTTTCACCCCTAAGCCTGGCTAGCTTGAATTTGGTGGCATAGCGAGCACAGGACTGTTTGAGTATTACCTCTAGCGATTGTGGTGCTTCCCTGCAGCCCTCGCGCTGCTCTGCCGAAGTGGGGCTTTGTCCTTTGAGTCCTCCCAGCCAGTGCAGTGACTCCTTTCAGCCCCTGCGCTGCTCGGCTGTAGTGGTGGCTGCCGTTGAGGATTCTGAAGCAGAGCTAAGTTTAAGGATTTCCCCGAGTGAGTGTGATGCTCTCCCACAGCCCTGAGCCGCTCTGCCCAAGCTGCACCGATCTTTGAAGATTCGCTCAAACCAGTGCAGTGCTTGCCCGTAACCACCTCCCCACTCTACCATTGTGAACCCGCCTTGTGGGACTCCCCGAGCACGCTAGGATGAGTGCTTCTCTCACCTTTATTTCGGAGCTGGGCCACTGCGTGATTTGCAGAGCAGTGGCTACTGTCCACCCACAAGGTACTGTACTTCCCGGGTCCATGTGATCCACTATTGGCCGCAGGCACCCCTGGCTGTTGACACATTCCGGTCTCTTCGAGATTGTAGAGGGCCATTCTGACGCAAAGAAATAGACACTGCCCCCCTGTGTAGACAGTACTGTATAAACCTTGATGGGAGTGTACTAGATTTCTAAAGCACTGCTTTTTGCATTTATTAATTTAAAAATGATATCTCCTGATCTACTGATTGGATTTTTGTTGTTTTTATCTTATTGTATTCAGACAAATATTTTCTATTTTTCTTAACCTGTGTGGAGTCTTTTGTGGTGTTTCATTGTGGTTACTGTGTGCGTTTTGCACAGATACTTTACACATTGCCTCTTACGTTAAGCCTTACTGCTCTGTGCCAAGCTACCTGGGGGTGAGCAGTGGTTATTTAGGGTGTGTATTTGACTTACCCTGACTAAGACAATGGTCTCTACTTGGACAGGGTGCATACCTCTGCCAACTAGAGACAAAGTTTCTAACAGACCTCGTCTGGAACAAAACTCCTGGTTTCACTCCCCCCGGTAAAAGTTTAATTATTTTTTTTAAAGCGTAAAATGTGGTATTATCCGACATTCTCCTCCAAAAAAAATTGTTTGAAAGTGTTCCTTGGCCAAAGATAGTCGTGGTAAATAAGCTCTTTGAAAAGCCAAATGAGTTTGCTGCAATATTAACAAGGAAACTTTGCCTTACAAAAAGTTCGGTCTGCATCTGAAACCCAAAGACTCCAACAGATGCCCTTTGCAACTCATTTAGCTAACTTGCACACTATCTTCCATTCATCTAACACAATTGGTATAACCCAAGTTTTTTTCAAAAACATTGGCTTTGGCTGTTGCTATGCTTTGAGACTATTTCTGGATACTTTCCTTTTTCTTCAGTTCATTCTTTCAAATACACCTCTTTCTGATGGATACAACTACCTGTGGATTCCTCACCTCATGAATACTCCCATGGCGCCAGCATTCTACGGAAATCTTCTTACTAGTCTCTGCACGTCGACGAGGACGTCACTGTCTCGCACGCGACGCCGTCTGACGTCATACAGGCAATAAGAGGTCCTCGACGACGTGCGGACGTCAGTTCCCTTTTTTCCGTGCATTCGAAACGGTTATCTTCGAGGGAGCAACTGTTACTCTTGCGGTTACAGTGTATATCTTGCTGCGTACTCTTTCTCTGTGGAAATAATGTCGCAGAGAAAGTCTGGATTTAAGCCTTGTCGTGAGTGTGGAGGCAAGATGTCGGTGACGGATCCTCATTCCGATTGCCTTTGGTGTTTGAGCTCCGACCACGACGTCTCGACTTGTGATTCGTGTCAGCACATGAATCCGAAGGCCATTAAAGAACGCGAGGCGAAGCTGTTTATGGCCAAGTCAAAGGAGAAGCATCACAAGAAAAAGTCTTCTCCAAGATATCGGCGTCATCGAGACTCCCGGCGCCGTAGAGAATCTCGGCGTCATTCAAGGGAGGCTCGTTCCAGGTCTCCGGATCGGCGCCGGAGGACATGGGAGGTCAGCCCCACGGTGACGCCGCATCCTTCGACGCCGTTGCTCTCTCCGACGTCTCCAACTTCGCCTGGACAGGCGTCGGTGATTGAGGTATTGGAGCCTCAGGTGTTTTCTCCGGCGCAGACGCCGAGGCCGGCGTCGGGGTCGCCTCCGAGTCAGGCACCCCAGTATCCGGCTTTTCCCACCCCTGGAGCCGATAGTTCCGCATTCTTGAATGCGATGTATGCCATCTTCCAACAGATGGCTCCAGGGGGTGCTCCGGCTGGGCCTTTGGCCTTTTCTTTGGGTGATCCTGCGCCTCTTCGGCCGGCACCCTTTATGCCCTTTCTCCCGTTTGGGAACGTGGGCTCGGCGCCAGTGTCGGCGCCGGTGGCCGCTCCGATGGCTTCGGAGGGATTGGCCCCAGGGATTTCCATCCCGTCGACGTCGAGATTTCGGCCTGTGACTCCGGTGGGTCCATCCGTTTCATCTGCTCTTCAGTCGACGCCGAAGTTACCTGTGGCGCCGGATGCGGCGTCGGTGGCTTCGGAAGATCGGCGCCGATCTCCGACTTCGGCGGAGGTGTTGTCGACTCCGCGGATTGAGCAACGACTGCATTCAAGGAGGCGTGCTCTCCGGGTACTAGAGGAGCAGGAGTACCAACGAGCCCTAGAGGAAGGAGAGCTAGAGGACTCGGGTGATGGGCTGCGTGGACTGGAGTCGGCCAGTGGGCTGGACACTTCCCCTGAGTGGGACCTTTCGTCCCCGGGGGAATATACCGAGGAAGCTGCTTCCTTTCATACAGTGGTACGGAAGGCAGCTAGTTTTTTGGACCTGCCTTTGCCGGTGGTGGAGGCGAAACAAAACCTTTTGACAGAGGTGTTGCATCCGGCCTCAGCCGCGGCGGAGCCTCTATTACCTTTTAATGACGCTCTGCTGGATCCGGTTTTAGAGGTGTGGAAGAAGCCGGCATCTTCCCCAGCAGTTCACAGAGCCGTGGCCAGGAGGTATCGGACGGCTCCAACTGATCCTGGTTTCCTATCTAGGCACCCTACGCCGGAGAGCTTGGTTGTGCAGGCCTCCTGTTCGTCCAAATCAGCGCCTGGTTCTTTCCCGACGGTGCCTGGGGACAGAGACTCAAAAAAGCTAGAGGCGCAGTCGAAGAAGATTTTTTCGTCCTGCAGTCTGGCGTTAAAAGCCACTAATGCGACCTGTATCCTGGGGAGGTATATTCATGCTCTGATGGATGACATCTCCTCTTCGTTTACAGAGCTTCCCCAGGGTCTTTTGGATCTTGTCTCTGATGCCCAGGCTGCTGCGACCCAAATTATCCAGACGGGACTGGATACCACCGACTCGGTAGCCAGAGCAATGGGCACAACTGTGGTGGAAAGGAGACAGGCCTGGCTACGTAACTCGGGCTTTTCGGCAGATGTACAGTCCACATTGTTGGATCTCCCGTTTGATGGGGACAAACTGTTTGGGGCTAAGGCTGATTCGGCCTTGGAACGTTTTAAGGAGAGCAGGGCCACGGCTAAGTCGTTGGGACTCCAAGCTCCTTCTTCCACGGCCTCTTCCAGATTCTTCAGGAGGTTTCGTGGATTTGGGCGTGGCTCTTCCTCCTCTTCCTTTCGGGGAAGATATCAGCAACCTGCCTCTTCCCATCCCTATAGATCTTTTAGGGGGAGGGGTAGGGTCCGCACCAGGGGAGCCTCTCAGCAGCACTCTGCCTCTTCCTCATCCTCTGGCGGGGTGCAGCAGGGGAAGCAGCCTTAGGCTTCCACCATTTCCCACTCACTCCTCTCCTGTAGGGGGAAGATTACAGCATTTTCTCACCAAATGGGAGACTGTTACGTCGGACACTTGGGTTCTCAGTGTTGTGGGAAAAGGCTACACCCTTCCCTTTCGGGAGTTTCCGCCCCTCATCCCGCCCCGCCCTTCGTATTGTTCACAAGAACACCTCCTGTTGCTAGAACAGGAGGTAGAAGTCCTCCTTTTAAAGGGCGCGGTGGAGTTGGTCCCGGAGCAGGAAAGGGGTCAAGGAGTTTACTCAAGGTATTTCCTGATTCCCAAGAAGGATGGTCGTTTGAGACCAATTCTGGACCTGAGGATCTTGAATTGGTTCCTCAAGCAGGAAAAGTTCAAGATGCTGACCCTAGCACAGGTGCTTTTGGCGTTGAACATGGAAGACTGGATGGTGTCTGTCGACTTGCAGGATGCTTACTTTCATATCCCGATACTCAAGTCACACAGGAAGTATCTCCGGTTTGTGGTGGGATCGCAACACTACCAGTTTGCGGTCCTTCCGTTTGGTCTTACTTCAGCACCTCGAGTCTTCACGAAGGTGATGTCGGTGGTTGCGGCAGAGCTCAGAAGGAAGGGGATAGCAGTATTCCCTTACTTGGACGATTGGTTGATCAAAGCCAAGTCCCCGGAGCTTGTGTTGCGTCATCTGCAGTCAACAACCCAGTTGTTGTTCGACCTGGGCTTTTCGGTGAACGAGCCCAAATCTCACCTGGAGCCCTCTCAGCGCCTCCTGTTCATAGGGGCAGTACTGGATACGACATTGGGTCGGGCCTTTCCTCCGCCTCAGCGGATTCAAGATATTCAGGATTTGGTTCCAATGTTTCGAAATGGAGCGGTAGTTCCAGTCCTCAAGGTCCTTCGTCTGCTCGGTCTTTTTGCCTCCTGCATTCTGTTGGTCACGCATGCTCGCTGGCACATGAGGGCTCTTCAGTGGTGCCTCCGAAGGCAGTGGTCTCAACACAGAGGGGATCTAGAGGGTACTGTCAAGATCTCCAGAGATGCTGCTGTGGATTTGAAGTGGTGGATTGCAAGCAACAATCTTTCACAAGGAAAACCGTTCCAGCAGTCGCCACCAGTGGCCACAGTCATAACGGATGCTTCCACTCTAGGGTGGGGAGCTCATCTGGGGGATCTGGAGATCAAAGGTCTTTGGTCTCCAGAGGAACAGATTTTTCACATCAATCTGTTAGAGTTACGGGCTGTACGTCTGGCTCTCAAGGCCTTCCTCCCTTCCCTTCGTGGTCAGTCGGTACAGGTCCTAACGGACAATACTACCACGATGTGGTACATAAACAAGCAGGGAGGAGTGGGGTCGTACCTTCTCTGCAGAGAAGCTCTTCGACTATGGTCCTGGGCAAAGGACCATCGGATTTGCTTGATAGCAAACCATCTGGCCGGAGTCTTGAACGTGCGTGCGGACAGTCTCAGTCGCCACTTCTCGGCAGACCACGAGTGGCGTCTCCATCCAGATCAAGTCCGTTTAATCTTCCAGAAGTGGGGGTTTCCTCGGGTAGATCTGTTCGCCACTCGAGAGAACGCGCATTGTCCGTTGTTCTGCAGCCTTCAGTATCCGATGCAGGAAGCATTGGGGGACGCGTTTCAAATGACCTGGTGCGGCCAGTTGCTTTACGCGTTTCCTCCCATACCCTTGATTCCTCGAGTATTGAGGAAGATTCGCCAAGACCGGGCTCTAGTAATCGTAATAGCTCCGGATTGGCCAAGGAGGGTGTGGTACTCCGACCTTCTCCAACTCTCAACGTGCCCGCCGCTCCGTCTCCCTTTCAGGGCAGACCTCCTCTCGCAGTCGCAGGGGCAGGTTCTACACCCCAACCTCCAGAGTCTGCACCTACATGCCTGGAGATTGAACGGGGCAACCTGAGTTCCTTCTCTCTCCCGCCTGAGGTAGTGGATGTTATATTAGCGGCCAGGCGACACTCCACTAAATCTATCTACGCTAATAGGTGGTCTAAATTTGTTGCGTGGTGTGGAGAGAGGCAGATTGATCCTTTACAAGCTCATCTATCGGACGTTTTGTCTTTTGCTCTATCTCTGGCGCAGAAAGGTTGTGCAGTGGCTACCATTAAAGGTTATTTATCGGCCTTGTCAGCCTTCATATGTCTTCCAGACCAACCATCTTTATTTAAATCCCCTATTGTTATCAGATTCTTGAAAGGTCTTCTAAATCAATATCCTCCAAAGCCATTCGTTATGCCGCAATGGGATTTGTCCTTAGTCCTGACTTTCCTTATGGGGTCCCCTTTTGAACCTATGCATTCTTGCCCCTTGAGGTATTTGTTTTTAAAAACAGTCTTCCTGATAGCTATAACATCAGCAAGGAGAGTGAGTGAGTTGCAGGCCTTATCAGTAAAACCCCCTTATACAACTTTTTATGGGGATAAGGTGGTGTTGAGGACCAAGGCTGCTTTCCTCCCGAAGGTTGTTTCACCCTTCCATTTGGCTCAGGCAATTACTTTGTCCACGTTCTATCCTCCGCCTCATCCTTCCAAAGAGGAAGAAAGACTGCACCGTCTGGATCCAAAGAGAGCGTTGAGTTTCTTTATCGATAGAACAAAGGATTTCAGGCTGGAGGATCAGCTGTTTATTGGATACGTGGGCAAGAGGAGAGGAAAGGCAGTCCACAAGAGAACACTATCCAGGTGGGTTGTTCTTTGCATTAAAATATGTTACTCTTTGGCAAAGAAGGATCCTCCTGAGGGCATTAGAGCTCATTCCACCAGAGCTAAGTCGGCCACTTCGGCCTTAGCCAGAGGTGTTCCTGTGGTCGACATCTGCAAGGCCGCAACTTGGTCGTCCCTTCACACTTTTGCAAAACATTACTGTTTAGATTCTGAGGTTAGAAGGGACGGCCATTTTGCACGGTCAGTGCTGCAGGATTTCTTGGTTTGACCATTTAGGCACCCACCGCCGGGCGTGGTACTGCTTTGGGACTCTATTCATGAGGTGAGGAATCCACAGGTAGTTGTATCCATCAGAAGAACGAGTTACTTACCTTCGGTAACGACTTTTCTGGTGGATACATTAGCTACCTGTGGATTCCTCACGGTCCCACCCGCCTCCCCGTTGCCTTTATGGTCTTGCCAAGTAATCCTTGAGTGCGCTCCTCTTGATCTTTGAGGGTGCAGTAGATGTATATATATAATATGTTTATATATATATATAGGTATATGTGTATATATCTTTATGTATATACTTGGTGTGTGTATATATTTTTAAAAGAAAGAGTTTTATATATATATATATATATATATATGTACATAAAAAAAAAAAAAAAAAAAAAAAAAAAAGATTTAGTTATTCATACAATGTGGTGTATTTTTACAATATAATGGATGTTGCTTTGTTCTTTCATTGCATTGCCTGGTTGTTCTCATGCACGTAAAAAATGATTGGTACTGACGTCCGCACGTCGTCGAGGACCTCTTATTGCCTGTATGACGTCAGACGGCGTCGCGTGCGAGACAGTGACGTCCTCGTCGACGTGCAGAGACTAGTAAGAAGATTTCCGTAGAATGCTGGCGCCATGGGAGTATTCATGAGGTGAGGAATCCACAGGTAGCTAATGTATCCACCAGAAAAGTCGTTACCGAAGGTAAGTAACTCGTTCGTTAGTTGGTTATACAATTCTAGTGAAGAAATAAAGTTGTCATGCCAACATGAATGGAAATGACAGCTACCTGACTGACCAACGTTGTGAAAATATGGCGTTCTACTTCAGGGGAGAATTATTCAGAGGAGAATTATTGAATGCAATAGGTTCAAACTGGACTTTGAAGTTTCTAGACTGAGACCTCCTTTTCGGTTTATGAACTGTTTTGAAACAATTTACTTGTATGAACTGTTTTGAAACAATTTACTTGAATACTCTATTACCACCACCAATATTGTTGTTAAGCATGAGAGAAGTATTTCGTCCATTAAGCGTACATCAATAATACTTCATTGCAGTGCAGTTAGAAGTTGATAAATATGTGGTACAATATGATCCACCAGTGCCGGCAACACCTAAGCCATCACCAGCTCTTTATGCTTGAACCGCATTGAAGAAGCGCTTCAAGATGTACACACACCCCATCCTCCATAACAACAGCAAGACCGACGCTGTTGAGTTCAGCTGATACTGGTTTCAAGCTAATACAGCACCATTGTCATCAATGCTCCCTTTTCAATCTGTGGCTTCATTTTTGTTGAAAAACGTATGGCGACTACTGCATCTAGGAGAAAATAGCAATGTTTCACTGAAACAAGTTTTGCTTCATAGGATCTCCACTTATAGTCATAAACCTAGAATGTTTCTGTGCGTTTGCGGAGACCAGGGAACACTTTCTCTTCAAATAATCAAAGTCAAACTTGAGATGGAGGTGGGCACCTCTCAACCCTCCTAACGTACAAGGAATGCAGGGTTATTTCGGAATACTCTTTGTGGAACCTCCATTAATGACAGCAGGCCTGCTATTACTGAATTTTTCTGAACCATAAAATGACATTTTGTAATAGAATATGACCACATGACAGCACCTGACTGAAGGCAATACGTTTTTTCGTAAATAATGTAGTACATAATTACAATGACAGAAAAATTAAGGAAAATGTGCCTGTCAGGTCAAGAGTGCAGAAGTAAAATACGCTGTTAAAGGAGCTGGCAGCTTCCCTCCCATCATGCACTGCACTAGCAGTTTGCCTCATAACGTCAGTTCTTTTTGAATGGCACCATGAGATTTGTGTGAACTGAATGAGAAGGGGTAAGAAGTGGGCTCCATTGGGATGTCTGCACTTCATTAGATCTTGGATAAAGAAACTTATAATTAAAACACATTTGGAGTCCAAGAATAGCTTTTTTCAAATCTTAAAATATGTATTTGAGCCTCCCACCCCAGATGTTATAACAGACACATAGCCGGGCAATGAAACAAGGAAACAGGAGGCTGCAGACTATTAAATAAATGCTCCTACAAGGTCCTGTTGTGGCATACACAAAGGCCGACAAAATATGTCCTGGTATGACAAACTCTCATGCCGAAAACCGCTAGTCATAGTTTTGTTGAATAACTTACACAGACTGTGGATTGATGGGTCCTGAGAACTGCCATAATCAGGATTAAGATTTTTTTCTCTACAGCTGACAGGGTGGCTGCCCTTGTCCTGTGCCTCCTCCCTCACCCTAGAGTCTTATTGAGTGTTGGTCCATCTCTAAGTTCCCTGAAGAAGGTGCATGGTCTTTTGGCCATGTGGCACTGAAACGCTCGTCGGCACTTATACAACAACCCCTCCGGACAGAATTAGATTATTATTGAAAAAAATGAAGTAAAAAAATATATGTATTAAATTTGTATTGATTGCAAGTAAAGAGGGATTCTGATGGATACATTAACTACCTGTGGATTCCTCACCTAAAGAATTCTCCCCTCGCGCCAGCTTCAATGGAAATTTCTTCTAGCTCTGCACGTCGACGATGACGTCACAATAGCCCGACTCCACGCGACGCCGTATGAGGTCATCTAGGCAATAAGAAGCCCTCGTCGACGTGCAGACGTCGGTTCCCTTTTTTCCGTGCCTTCGAATAACGGTTTTTCTTCTAGGCTAACAGGGAGCTACAGTTGCGTCTCCGGCTTCACCTTTGTCGGTGTTTGAAGTTGAGCCTCTTAAAGAGCCGGCGGCTTTTCCGGAGCAGGAGATGCCTGGTCCATCATCGGCTTCTATGCCGCCGCCAACATCGCAAGCATATCCAGCTTTCCCGGCGCCGGATACGGATCCTGCGGCATTTTTAAATGCCATGTTCAATATCTTTTCCACCATGGCGCCTGGTGGAGGGCATGCGGGTCCGTCAGGTCCTTTGGCTTTTAATTTGGGTGCTCCGGCTCCTTACAAGCTGACGCCCTTCATGCCATTTTTGCCTTCTGGAGCCGCTGCGGCGCCGATGCCCTTGGTGTCACCCAGGAGACCTGTGACGCCTACAACATCTGCTATTCCGGCGCCGGTGGATTCTCCACGGATCCAGTCCACAGTCAAGGTGCCTGTGGCGCCGGAGGGTCCGGCGTCGGATGGATCCGAAGAGCGGCCTCGGCGAAGATCTTTGGCGTCGGCCGACGCCTTATCGACGCCGGGACTCGAATCCAGGCTCCGGTCCAGAAGACTAGCTTTGCGCCTCCTGGAGGAGGAGGAATATAGCAGACAACATCTGGAGGAAGGTGAAATCTTGGAGCCTTCAGGTGATTTTCAGGGCCTGGACACTGCGAGTGGTATTGACACTTCCCCTGAATGGGATTTGGCTTCCCCTGGGGAGTATACCGAAGAGGCTGCATCTTTTCATGCAGTAATAAGGAAGGCTGCAGACTTTTTAGATCTTCCTCTTCCGGCTGCTGAGGTGAAAAGGAACCTTTTGACGGAAGTGCTGCATCCGGCTTCAGTGGTGGCCAGATTATTTGTGTTAGTCTAGTATGTTATTTGAATCTGTTATCTTTGTAAGATATAATTTGTTCTTTTCATTATGAATTATGTCATGACAGTTTGGGTGGTATGGTACCACACAATTTTATAGATTAGAGAGTGTGCAAGGTATCAATGGTATGGTTGATGTTGGTGAGTCCGATATATTTTAATGTGTAAGGTGAGGGAGTTCTCTGTTGATGTATTACATTTAAAAATATATATGTTATAACATAATATATTGAAGCCATATATCATGGTCAGTGATCAATTTCAAAATGAAGAAAATTTGTTTAGTTTTAAGGATTTATAAAGCGCGTAGTTACCCTAAGGCATCCCAGCACTAACGTAACACGACTAGTGCCAGCAACAGGAGAATTCAGAAAGTTACCTACAGAAAAGAATAGTCTTAAGTTTTTTTCTAAAAAGCTGCTCTAAGGGTTCATGACGAAGCTCAGAGGGAAGATCATTCCAAAGGCGTGCGGCCTTGGTGGAAAAGGAATTGGCTCCCCAAGCTCTCTTGGACCGCAAGATGATGACATGTCGGGAGGAGGAAGACCTCAAACTTCGAGAGGGGGCATAGAGATATAGCCGCTTTCTAAAAAACATCGGACCCTTATCCTGAAGGGCTCTGTGAACAATGCACAGGGCTTTAAAATGGGTACGCTGCTTAATGGGGAGCCAGTGAAGTGTTACAAGAGCAGGCTTTGCGGATAAATGTCTGGGAAGATTAATAAGAAGCCTGGCCGCTGCATTCTGGACTGTCTGCAGCTTCTTTATGACATAAGCCGGGGAGCTGAGAAACAACGAGTTCCCATAGTCCAGGCGGGAAAGGATCAAAGTTTGAACGAGGATTCTTCTGGCCGTAGAGGGAAGAAGATTAAAAATCTTCCTAAGGACTCTTAGAATGCCAAAACATGTAGAGGAGACTCTTTTTGCTTGATAATCCATAGTCAGGTGGGAATCCAACCAAAAACCAAGGCTTTTTACCTGAGCCTTGGGGGGAGGAAGGTTGTTGAAAGCCTCAGAGTGCAGTGAGAGGGGAGAGGCTGGGGAGCCATTGCCTAATACAACGACTTCTGACTTTCCATCATTAAATTTAAGCTTAGACTGGATCATCCAACCTCCAATATCTTCCATACAACACGAAAGGTTGGCCGCGGACGAGTCCCCAGAACTAGATAGTGATACCACAAGCTGAGTATCGTCGGCATAAGTGACCAAGGACAGATTATAGGGAGCGATCACTTTAGCCAGCGGGGATAGATAAACATTGAAAAGAGTTGGACTAAGGGAGGAGCCCTGAGGGACTCCAAGTCGATGGAAAAATATGGGGAAAAAAGGCTCGATCCAGAACTTGGAAAGATCTTCCTTTTGACAAAAGTGGACAGCCAGGACAGTGCTAAACCTCCTATCCCTAATTCAGAGAGCCTACAACAGAGAAGGTTGTGGTCCACCGTATCAAAAGCTGCGCTAAGATCAAGTAAAATCACGGCTACATAAGCCCCTTGGTCCAAAAGTTGCCGGGCTGACTCCGTCACTGTAAGGAGAGCTGACTCCGTGCTATGGTGGGCTCTAAAGCCCATTTGAGTAGGGTGGAGAAGTTCATGGCTCTCTAGATAGCTGGTTAATTGGTAGTTAACATGTTTCTCCAGGATTTTTGTTGAGATGGGAAGGAGCGCAATGGGTCTATAATTTTCCAGCAGAGAAGGGTCCAATTTAGGCTTTTTTAAAAGAGGTTTAATGATGGCATGCTTAAAAGATGAAGGGAGAGAACCTGAGGATAAAGAATGATTCAATATTTTTGTAAGGGGAGGGACAACAATATCTGAAAATCGTGAGAGGATGGCAGGAGGGGCGGAGTCAAGGGCGGAGCCCGATTTAATTTGAAGAAGGAGGTTGGTAGTTGCAGCATCCGTGAGAGGTGCAAAGGCAGTTAATATGCTTCCGGAGAGGGCGGGATCCATCTTTTGATACTCTGATGCCTCCAGGGAAGGAGAAGAAGAAAACCCGGAATATATCTTAATGACTTTATCATTAAAGTAGGATGCCAGGCGATTACTGTATTCAATGGACGGCTCTGTGGGAGGGGCAGGCATAGGGGTTATGGTTAATTCTTTAAAGATCTAAAAAATTTCCTTTTGTGAGCAGGAGGAGTTTTCTATTTTTGTACCATAGTAAGAGGACTGGGCGGCTTTAATATTTTGATGGTAAAGTCTGATAGATTGCCTATATACTTCTCTATCGGTGGGGCTGTAGTTCTTTCTCCAGGATCTTTCTAACTTTTTGCACTTCTTTCTTAATTCTAATAGAAGAGGAGAGAACCAAGGTTTGGCCTTGTGAGGGGGCTTGTTGACTCTTGATCTAATGGGCAGAATACCATCCAAAGAGGAAGAAATCCACTCATTAAATGAGTCTGCGTAGGTAGGAGAGCTGCTGACCCCGAGGGAAGCCTGGAGAACAGCACGCCACTCCCTAAGAGCCAACTTTGACCAAATACGCCCAGAAGTTAAAGAGGTAGAATGTGAGTCTAGTGTGACCTTATAAGGAAAAGAGAAAGATAGAAGGGAATGATCTGTCCAAGTTAAAGGCAGAGACGGCAGGGTGGTGAGAACCGGGAGATTACTGAATAAAAGGTCCAAAGTATTGCCTTTGGTATGAGTAGGTCCTATTACGTGTTGATAAATAAAAGATTTTTTGTACATTCAGAATTGATGTGTTGCATATGCGTGACTCTTTATGTAGAGCCTTGATTTGGAGGTGGGTTGTCTTTTTCTTAATTTGGGAATACCAGTGTTTCCATACCTCGACAACCGGCTACTGAAGCCATCTTGCCTCTAAAAGTCATACGCCACCTCCAGACAATGGCTGACTTTTTGATATCATTGAAGGTTTCCATTGATGTGCCAAAGTCACACCTAACTTCTTCACAGCAGCTCCCCTCATTGCAGCCATTCTGGACACAGTACGTTTTTCAAACAACCCACCATCTCAACAAGTTCAGGACATTTCGGGCTTTAATCCTGATGTTTCAACCCTTGCCCTGTTTTTCCATGTGGACTTCTCTGAGGCTTCTCAGCCTCTTGACCTGTTGTATTCTGCTTGTGCACCCCACCAAGTGGCACATACAGGCTCTACACTGGGATCTGAAGTCTGAGTAGGCTCAGCACCAAAGCAACCTATCACACTCCATCCATGTGTCGAAGGAGACTGCAAAAGATCTGCAGTGGTGGACAAGTGGAGACCTTTCTCCCTACCCCACCCAGTGCTAATAATTGTAATGAACGTATTGTTGCTGTGTTAAGGGGGGGGGGGTCATCTCAGAGAGGTGGATATCAAAGAACTCTGGGAAAGGGCTGGCCTCCACACCATCTTGTTGGAGTTCTGGGAGATTTGCTTGGTGCTGAAAGAGTTCTTCCAGTCCATCAAGAGGGAACAGGTGCAGAGTCTCATGGCAGAACAGCCACTATGTGGTATTGCAACAAAAAGGGCTGTGTGAGGTCGTGAGTTGTGTAGCAGGAAGTCCTGGGACTCTGGAAGTGGCTTAATGTTCAGGGAAGCCCCTTGATGGCCTGGCATAATCTTTAAATGCTAGGGCCTATGAACTCAGATGGTATTGTTTAGCGGCTCACAAATGCCAGTTGAACTCAGAGGTGGGTCAGGGCATCGTCCAGCAATGGGGAGAAACCTGGCTTGATCTATTTGCTACTGCAGATAATGCACAGTGTCAAAAAGTTTGCATGTTGGAGTTCCCAAGGCAGTCCTCCCTCTGCGATGCCTTCTGCCAACATTTGGGTCCAGGACTCCTGTGCGCCTGTCTTGGCGATAGAACGACGACAGCTGATTGCTTCTGACATTCCTATCCGATTGATTGATGTCATTTTGGCAGTCAGGCATCCAACAACAAACTCTGTCTTGTTTTGCTGCTTGGTCTTCCTCCAGAACTCCAGACACATCCATCCTCTTAATGCACAGTTAAAGAATGTTCTCCTGCTTTGTTTGTCCTTAGCCCAGTAAGGCGTTGCTGTGGTAACAGTTAAAGCCTTCTTATCTTTGCCGGATCAGCCATTCCTCTTGAAGCCACCTGTTGTGGTGCATTATTTTAAAAGTGCTGCTCCATATGCTCCAACCAATACAGTTTGTGATGCTGCAGTGGGACTCTAATTTGTTATTTGTTATTCATTTACCTGAGGTGTACTCCTGTCGATCCCATGCACAATTGTTCTCTCTGCGTACTATCAAGGCAGCATTCCTCATCACCATAACATCAGCTTGGTGAGTGACTGAGCTCCAGTCTTTGTCCGAAGTACCACCATATACATCTTTCTTCCTTGTCAAATTAGTCCTCCGGACAAAGGCAGCATTCCTGCCCAAGGTAGTCATGCTCTTTCTTATAGGGCAATCCATCCCCTTGTCTGCTTTCTATGCACTGCCTCGTCCATCCAAGAAGGAAGAATGGCTCCACTGACTTGACTTTAAAAGAGTGCTTTGCTTCTATGTAGTCGAAAACCTGGGACTACTGACATGATGACCAACTTTTTGTCTGTCTCTCTTGGGCTAAGAAAGGCAAAACAGTGAAAAAGTGTACCATCTTGAGATGGATTGTATTATGCATCAAGATCTGCTATGGGCTAGTGAAGAAACGGCTCCCAGGAGGCTTGCACACTCTCAACCATAGCAAAGGCTGCTACCTCTGTGATGGCATGCAGTGTGCCCGTTCTGGACATTTCCCAGGCTGCAAAGTGGGCGTCCCTCCATACATTCCTGAAACATTACTACCTAGATAACCAGGTTTGGTTGCACAAGCACTTTACTTGCTCTGTCCTGCAGGATTTCCTGGTCTGAGTCATTCCACAGACTCATCACCGGAGAAAGTGGACGGCTTTGATATCTGTTCACAAAGTGATGAATCTTTGGTTATGGGTCTCTATCAAAGAACAAGTTATTTACCTTCTGTAACACCTTTTCTGGTAGAAACTGTGTCTAACCTCGGATTACTTATCGACCCACCCTTCTCCCTATTTGATTTAATGGACTCATACTATCAATTAATATAAGGCCAAATTTTATTTGATTTCCATAGCTCTGCGTCCTGAGGGCGCAGACCGAGATCAGAAAGAAACTGATGTCAATGCATGGAGGTGGCGTTTACACAGGGACCAGATGTCATATCCAGAGTGGACAGAACAGAGACGGAGCCGCACAATGCACCTGTCAAAGGACAAGAGAATTGCTGAAAAGTTTCCTGTTCCAGTCAGGTGCCTAAAGTTGTTCACAAGGTGGGGAAATCTGCAGTTACATTATCTGTACCAGAAAAGGCATTAAGGAAGGTAAGTAACTTGTTCAACTGAGTGAGAGGTACTGGCAGGGCTTCCGCTGAGAAGCTGCAGCTGGGCCCCAACTGAACGGGCGCATTCCTGGCCTGTGCGTTCCCCTTCTTCTTTCACTTTGGCTTGATTGCGCAATTCTGTCTCTCTTTCCGACCTACTTTAAAAAAGTATGACTCCCTAGAGCTCCAGGCCGTGCTCAGAGCTATGTCTGTTGAAACCATTTGCGCATTGCATGAGCATGAATGTTTTATGATTGTGGCAGTTGGAGAGACAAAGGCTTTTTTCATTCGTTCGGGACCAGGAGGGTCGGAGTAAACTGCCGCTTTTTAAAAACATTCAGTGTGGCTACAACCGCTGTTTTATGGGAGTAGCACATCGCTCAATGAAAATGTTGATTCACCAAGCCAGCAGTTGGAAAAGTTCACTAGACTAACATGACATAACTCCCGGATTCTAATACTTTCCACCGAAGTCCCGAAGACTGAGTTTAATCAGCAGCAGAGAACGTCTGTCGTGAAATAGAGTTGCAACTGTACCTCGTGACGACACTGATGCTATAAAAACTGTTACACAGATGTTTTGTTTTAAATCATCTGTCCATAAAAGAGCAGGTGCTAGACACGTTCTTCCCCCTGCCCTTAAGTCCTCTTCTGCAGCAGACAATTTTATGACCAAGAATTAAATTATAGGGGAAGATGAAGGGGGGTGTGCAATTAAGGTACTTAACCAGTCCCCGTTCCTTGCTTTATAGGAATTGTGGTATCGTCCTTTGTCTCCTGGATATGTTTCATTGGATATCATGGAACTGAGTTTTTCTGGGTGGCGTTTGGCTGAAGGACTTGAGTTGAGTAACATGAACATCCTTCTCCTGGCGGAGTCCATTGCTTAGCTATTGCCCACTTTTTGTATATCTGAAATAGACCAATTCATAATATACATGTACTCTGATTGCTATGTAAAAATGTTAAAACAGACGTGGTATGATTAAACCCCTGCTGGACTGTTAAATGAAGATCTGCATCTACACGCCCCCTCTATAAATTGGGAAACATCTTGGACTTCAGAATCCAGTGCTTTTAGCTGGTTTTTTTCTCCTTTTGTGAGGCTCGTGTTCTAGATAATTAGTTGAATCCCTCATTGCTAACAGCTACACGTGTCCTTCATTTTAGAACTACATTGTTCACCAGTAAAAGTTAAATCTTTGAGCATAACATTAGTTTCCTTTAAAGGCTCATTTCCGGGCAGACTACTTTTAATTATCAGCTGCCAGATTGAACCTGACAAGTGGCACAAATTGTATTTTCCATTTTCTAGCATAAGTGTAGCTCTTCCTAACTTTTTAAACCAATATAATTAGCAATTAAACCCTTTTTTTAAACTTAAGCAAGCAGAGACATTATAGCACCAAATGAGTTGATTCCTCGTTTCTAAGCTTGCTGGATCGTATTAATGCCATTTTCATTGTGCTCACTTCCGTGAAAATGGCCTCAGCAAAAATTAAAAAGCAGTGAAGACCTCTGGATGTAGACCCATTTTGCTTAGTAGCTTCTGCTGTTCGTCCTTTTGGTAGTAGTCGAAGTTTCAGAACCATTAATGATTTATATGGCCACACCAAGTCATCCAGGAAGAGAAATCCACAAAGTGGAAGAAGGCCTGCATACTTGTCGCAGTCACATTTAAGCGTACAATGCTACTTGTATTTTGAATAGGCAAGATCGCTCCAGGTTGGATAACATTGAAACCCTCTGCAATTACTGATGGATTAGAAGAGAATAGTGTGAGACGTTCTGCACATTGAGGGTCAAGTTGCACCAAATCAGATGTTAGTGTCATTGACTGATGTGTCTGAGTTAGAAGCTCATCATTGTTTTAATTTGCTATTCCTTTGCCAACCTTTGTGGGTGATGCTTTCTTGTTCTTCAGACTTGATAGCACAGGTCTGCATAAATACCTTAATGTTTTCTAGATTCAGTTGAAAACACTTTGTGATTAATCTGTTAGCCACACATTTTGTCATAAAACCTGTGTTTTAAATTGGATGAAAATAAAGTGATTTAGTTGGCCACTTGACTGCTAGTCCCATTCGTATGACATCATAATAACAAGCATTTGCAATGCAAGAGGCCTCCGACTTGCTTGAGTTAGAGTTATTGATGTTGTAAATGCATAACTGGACTTTTCTCTACACATAAATTGGTCAACTCTGCTGCATAATTTGGTCCTCTCTGCTGCATAATTCCAGTGTCCCTGCATATAACTAAAGCACTTCCATTTACCTTCTTCCTCTCTCTGCAACAAAAAATGAAAATATTGCCATTATTTATTATATTTTTATATTATTATTTCCCCCCTCGCCCCCCACACTAGTGTGGGGACCCAGAGCTGACCTAGACAGAAAGACCACATCATGCAGTGAGTTATGGGCAAAAATGTTTTGTAAAAAAGAATGCCCTGCAAAGTATTACTGGGGCAAGTTTCTAAGTGCAGCGAATATTGTAGCATCTTGACTGTAATGCTCAGAACAGCCTCTAAAAGGCTCCACTATCAAAATAAAATTTGTCGGAAACATGGTCTTGTAACCATACAGTCAGCCCCTAGAGAGCGTGACCACATGGAAACAGAATGGCAGACCGTAATGCAGCCTAACCATATATTTACCTCCTAGGGGGCGTAGTGCATTACACATTTTCAGACCCAGCAGGCCTACTAGAATAATATTACAAACAAGGCCCTTAAAACACAAACTACTTCCAGTTGTAAAACAAAAGTTCCAGCCATGAGAGAACCTAAAAAGACATTGGCTGGTGGGAGGGGTTAATATTTTGCGACCACGCCAACCTAGTGCGGAGACCCAGAGATGCCCTAATCAGAAAGAGTGTGTTGTGCTGAACATTTTGATGGTGGTCCAATTGCCCTTGGATCGCCATACGGTGAGTTATGGGCAAAAATGTTTTGTAAACGGAATGCCTCGCAAAGCATTATGGGGCAACTTTCCATGATTGCAATGCTCAGAACAGCCCTTAGAGGACACCATATTAAAAATAGCATTTGTAAGAAACATGGTCATATAACCATATAGTCAGCCCCTAGAGGGCAAAACGAAATGAAAACAGAGTGGCAGAAAGTAATGTGGTGTAACCATATATGTGGCCCCTAGAGGGCATAATGCCTTACATATTTTCAGGCTTAGCAGGCCTACTGCAATACTATTACAGACAAGGCCTTAAAACACAGACTACATTTTTAGCCCTAGCAGGCCTACTGCAATACTATTACAGACAAGGCCTTAAAACACAGACTACATTTTTAGCCCTAGCAGGCCTACTGCTTTACTATTACAAACGAGACCCTTAAAAATACAAACTACTCTCAGCTGTAAATCAAAAGTTCCAGCTCTGAGAGAGGTTAAAAAGACATTGAATGGTAGCAGAGGTTACTATTTTGGGGTTCTCCCCAACCTAGTGTGGGGACCCAGCGATGACCTACCCAGAAATAGCATGTCATGCTAAACGGTTTGGTGGTGGTCATAATTGTCGTAGGACCACCACAGGGTGAGTTATGGTCAAAAATGTTTAGAAAAAGAAATGCCCGACAAAGCATTATGGAGCAAATTTCCTGAGTGCAGTGGATATTATAGTATCAGCTCTCCCGCTGTGCCGGGAGAGCCGCTTTGAGGATTTCCGTTTTTTTCTCTGTGTTAAATGCTCCAGTTTGTTTATTTTTCAACAGCTAAACTTAAGTGGTACTCATCTAAAGCACTTCTCAGATCGAGGTCATGCTATATGAAACGCCATGTAGTCATGTCAAGCACTCCTCTGAACGAGTTTTCTCTTCATGAAACTTCACGTCGTCCTGTAAAGCGCTCCTCTGATCGAATTTGTGCTATATGAACCTTTTTTTTTTAAAATGATTAAACACATTTAAAAGAAACCCCCTCCAGCTTGCAGACTTTGTGCGGAGAAACAGCTGCATGCCCAAAACAAGGAAGAGGAAGAATCAACACACGGCCACGCAGCTGGAAGCGGCAAGGCGAAACACAAAAAAAAAAAAGTAGTGTGCCACAATAAGGTATGTGGCCGATCGTGCAATAATCTATGTAACAGGGTCAGTTTCCAAGGTGGTAACAAAGCAGCCTCAAGACGGGACAAACATAAAGTATTTACCTACGAAATCAAGGGAATTTTGAAAGGCAGGGGAAGGAACGAATGAAAGTGATGGGCATGAGATAAGTGCGTTGCAAGCCCACAGATGTAGATTACAACATGTCAAGAGAGTGCTTGTGCGCTGCCTAGGCTCGACCTAAAAGGGGATACCTGACCTGATGACTGGCTCTGTGGAAGAAACAACAGATTCTGATGGAGGCCAGAAAGCCCTCTGCTAATTCCAGTTGCCTGATGAAATGGGGAGTGACACTGTTTTTATGCACATCCTGTGGTCCTAACTCTCATTTTCAAGAAGAGGTCTTGTTACCTGTCAGTGCTATTTGGAAAAAGAAGATCTTAAAAACAGTTCTGTTAGAGTTTACTAAACATGCCAAATATTGTCTTTGTACATTTCCTTTTTCTAAATTTTAGTCATAGACCTCCGTACGGGAGGTTGGAAAATAAAATGCCGTCCTTATAGGGTAGCTGCCGGAAGATAGAAATTGAATATGCCATTAAAATAGTGTGTAGCCCGTTTTAAGCCAATGCATGAGGGCAGGCTTAAGCGTGAGCCCCTGAAATTTGGACATTCCTATTGACGGTATCCTCCACCAGTAAATAAGATATAGGCGTTCTCAGAAACAAAGTGGTACTTGGAAAACATATAACTAGAATCGTTTCTGACTTCCCTGTGAACTAATCCATGAATGTACAGTTATTTTCATTTTTGCCGAAGCCCGTTGCCTCCGGAGAAGCAACACTCTACATGCTTTGACTGTGAAACGGTCTTTCTGTTGCATAAAATAGTGATATCAAAAGGCAAACTCGAGAACGTATTCCATCAACAAGATGGAAGGCAGCGCCTGCAGCGATTTTTTCCTGAATGTTTCCTTATTATCTTTAAAATGATTATGTAGTGCCTGGTTTACAACTTCTGCACTCATTACTGCTTCTAGTACGCAGACACGGATGAAGCCAATAGCCTTGTTTTTGTATGGTGAGTGCGCAGAGTTACACAACATACAGGTACACACAGAGAACGCTCACAGGCCATTGCACTTACGTGTACACATTTGCACAGACTTCAACAAACATGGAGACATCGATGCAGCAGTCATATCTAATCATGTGTAGCAGCTGGCACAGAGGAATATGCTTCCGGGAGCATAACAAGATATGCTCATGGCAACTGAAGCTGATGTGCATCAGTGGGGAGACAGAGCGCTGTAAAGCAAAAGGCACACAACATTGAGAGTGCAACAAGGGGATATTCAGCAGGTGAGCAGCAGTGATGTGCCTCACATCTGGATTGGATTCTGCCTATCGGGCAGCAATATCCGAAATGCAGTTCTGAGGTATGGCGTGTAACAGAGAGATGTTTTTACCCTCAAATTGTTGTGGTTACAGCCGGTAAATTTCCTAAGCTCCTCATAGAAATTGCAAGCTTTTTCAGGTAAAAAAAAAACTGTCATGTTTTTTTTTATTCACTCCAGGGTTGTGCACAATTAGAAAAGAGTGTTAGGAATCGGACATAACCTTTCAGGGAATCTCTATTCGGCAAATGATACAATAGAGTCCTTCCCCAGAATCAATACGAGCACACAATCATAGATTCTTTATTGTACACCGTTTGTGTACAGATCACATGAATCCGAGTTATTGTAAACTTTATAAGCAACACAGCCAGTGGTATGCACATTAGAGCAAAGGTTAAATAAACCCCTATCACATTTCATCACTTATCCCTACTGAACTATATCTAGCTAACAGCAGAATGTTAATGTATTTATTTAATGTGCTAATTCATGTACAATTTCTATGCGTACCTTATTGCAAAATCAGGCCTGAATTTGGAACTCTATATTTCTTATTTCTCTGGCAATCGATCTAGGAGTCTACCCCATTGCATTTATCTCTTACTTAAATAAGACAGATTCTGTCTCCTTACGTCCTTCCTTCAATGAGAGCCTGGGTCTTGAAAGCGTGAAGGGTGCCCCCAGCTCGCTTTGGTTAAATATATACAGGAGTATTCCGTATGTATTAATATTTTATGGTTCAGCCAGCGGAAGAAACAGAGGCTTCTTATCCGCGAGCTGTCGCCGTATAATTTGCAGTCTGCCTGCTGCCCCACTATTCTGGGAGTGGCTCACCTCTCTATGAAAACGTCGATTCACCAAGTCAGCAGTTGGAAAAGCTCTTCCAGGATAACATGCCATAAACCCTGGAGCCCTCGACATTGACAGGAAGTTCCAGGAACCCGTAGGTTGGCCAGATGCAGTGGCACTGATGTGGCAGCTAGTCAGTAACCTTGGAAAGGGTGCTTAATGCGTACAGGAAACCAAATGCCTGCAAAGGAAATGTGTGCATCGATGACCCGTTGTCGCCCTAGAAATTCAGTCATTTCCAAGCACTGGCCACGACTTCATTGTGCCCTTTTTACGCACTGCTCATCTGTTTTATTAACACTCCACTGCCATTGCTTTACAAAAGTTGTTTCACTCTAGTCTAGGCAGATGCTGAATTGTAAAGCGGATTTCCTGTTACAAATGTTGCGCTGACTGGAAGCGACGGCCAGTCGCTGCTCTCCTGTTCATAGGACATTATTATTCTATGTCGTATCATTCACATGTGCAATATTAAAGATTTCAGGATGTGAAGGGGATGGAAGCGTGTGATTAGAACATCCGTAGACATGGTTGTGTTTTTTTTAACATTAAAGTAAACAATTTTCTCATTACACATTTGAAATTTTAGGGACACACAGCTAAATTAAATCGAATCTTAGCGTTATTCATCAAGTGCTAAAGGTGAGGTGAAATAACCCAGGTCGGACCCAAAGCAAGCAATTTAAACACTAATTCCAATGTCCTTATTAACTTCAAATCGCTTAAGACGTTTAACAACATCATTCGAGATGAAACTTGCAAGAGTACCTCTTGGTATCTATAACCCCCTTCCCCAAGAGATGTAGTATTGTATTGTTTTGTTTTGTGTTCTTTCACAAGAGTTCTATGGTGCTTGCAACCCTAGTGCCCATCCCGAAAGCGCTTGCAAATACAGGCAACATACCACAGTGTGTAGGGTGTGTGTAGTTGGAAGAGTGTTGTCTTTGTTTTTGGCCTTATCTAGGAAGTGTTTTCATGTTGTGCGTGATGACCACCAAGGTGCAGTTATCTTGGTAAGGGACGCAGAGCTTAGCAGTGTGGTGGATTAAAAGGTGTGGGAGACAGGTTTGCAGTTAATGGTTTTCAGTACACTGATAGCTTTGAGCAACTCTCGTTATGGTATTTCTTATGATTATATTACACATAGCTGGTTACTGCCATGAGTTGTCCATTTGTAGATATTTTGTTTAATTGTTTATGGTTTTGAGTAGGCTTGGTTTGAGGGAGAAATAGAAGGGACATCAGCTGGGAGGGGCTTTGTTACTATTGTCCCATATCTGATTATCATTGTGAGATGTAAAGAAACAGTGATAGTATTTAGCTAGTTAGGACCTGCAGTGGTGGATCAGTTTAGAGTTCTCTAGTTGGACCGCAAGATATGGCAGATGTCTTCAGTTTTTCCATGTTTGTTCAGTTTGCAGTGACTGGTTTATGGGCTGGTACAGTAGTGAGTGGTTGTCATTGAGGTGGGTGGCTAGAAATTTGTCATCTTTTCCATAACATTTGCTGGATAGAGTTGCAAGGAGTTAGGCCAGACTTTGGCTAGTGTCTACTGGTCTGCTAGGGGTTTCTTGAAGAGGGGGAGTACTGTGGTATTTTTCAAGGTGTCTAGGTAAGTAGGCTGTGGTGATTGAGTCATTCAGATCGGGTTGATGGCTGCACTGATGGGGTCCAGCTATTTGATGAAGACATGGTGAGAGCAGGGTTCCGAAGGTGCCCTGGAGTGTATGGTCTGTATTTTCGTTGCAGTTTATTTAGTGGTGATGGTGGGTCAGATAGTCAGGGTGGCTCTCTGGGTATTGGTTGAGGCTGCTAGGGTGGAAGAGTCTGGTCGGGGCTCAAGGTTTTCATAGATGCTGGTGATCTTGTTGCTAAAGAATAGGGACAGATGGGTTCAGAGGTCCAGTGAGAGGCTTATGCTGGTGGAGTTTGCTGCCAGAGAGGTGAAGTTCTTTGATTATGGCAAACATTTATTTGGCGCTGTTGGTGCTGCTTTTAATGTGGTCGGTTAATTCCGAAGACTTGGTGGCTCCAATTTGCTGATTGTACTGTATGAGGGTGGATTTGTAGGTGTTCTTGATGTTGTAGGTCTGACTTTGGGTCTATCTGTGTTCAAGTTGCTTGCACTGGCGTTTGGTGAGCCTCCGCTCTACTGTGTACCAGCTTGCTTGCAGTCTGGTTCTCATGTCTTTGTTGGTTTTGAGAGGAGCCATGGTGCCTGTGCCAGGAGTGGCTCAGATATTGTAGTTGGAGATGGATTCAGATAGGTGGGGTTGTTGTGTCTAAGTTGGTGGTGTAGGAGTTAGGAAGACCAGATGCTTCTGAGATATTGTTACAGTCCCGTTGTGAAGATTTGGTGATAATGTGTCTGTGGTGGTGTGGTTATCAGGCATTTTGCCAGCAGGAGTTCTGTTGGTCCTCACATGTTGGGGCTCATATTCTTGGGTCATATTTTTGAACCTACTACTTACATCCATTGTTTAAAATATAAACTTGTGCCTTATAAAAGCTGCATGGGGAGACAGATGAGCATGTATAGAACAGTGATGCCAATAGCTAGAGGGTTAGACTTAAAATGCAAAGACATGTATAACAACACACACAAGTTCTTAAGTAGCACTCAACACCTAGTTTGTGATCAGTTTTGGAAGTAGAAAAGTATGATTGTTGTGTACCTTGAGACTTAATCTAGTTATTGATGTGTGATGATTATTTTTTTCAACTGCCATCATGCAGTCACTTGATTGGGTCTTGTTGGCATGTAACATGTGGCAGTGGCAAACTTTTAACCCATCACTTCTGAACCTGGTGTACGCACAAGGCATGCAGAGCATCATGATGAGCAATGTAGTTGATGCTCATATGAAATTGCTCCTTCTGCAACTCCATCCTGATCAAAAGTGGTCTCCGGTTTGTTATCCACCTCAAAATATGATGTGTCTGGAAGAAGACACAACCGTATGTCAGTGTGTGAGACAAATGCCTTCAGCAACACGTTTTTCTAATCTAGCACAATCCTCGAAGTACTTGTAAAACACTGGAGGCGTGTACACTGGAGGCTCCTTAGGTTGCATGTTTTTCTGTAACAGTGCCCCTAAGAGGACTGTAATGTCATTGTTTTCTTCATACGATTTTGTACCCTCGAATTTCTACACTCTGCATTTCAATGTGGTTGACATCATAATAAACACACTTTTTGCCCCCCCTTTCCCTTGTGCACGTGCTTTCCAAGAACATCTGTCAGCCCTGGTAACTTGCCCAATTTACTCTCTCATTACCCTGGAAAACCATTGGCCAATCATATCATTCGAAATTTCGGGTTCACTCATTTTCTTCAAATCTAAACCTGTTTGAATTAAGCGTTCCGTGGCTGACGTTTTGCTCTGCTGGTATTTGATGAGTTGCGACATATGACTGCCTTCTGTTTGTGTACAGAATCATCTCAAGGTGGCCTCCAAAGTGTACTTTTGCAAAGCTCTTGCTGTACATTATTTCCAAAGATGTCCATCTTGGATTTTGTGAAATACAGTGTCTTGCTGGTGCACATCCATCACTTTCTGCCACCTTCTGCAATCAGTTGGGTGCACTGGTGTTGGAGTTTGGTTTTCCCTGGTGGTATTCTCCATGATGTTATCCTGGGTGTGTCACAGCAACCTCTGGACACTTCATGCTGCAATGTACTACCCGTTTCGTAGTCTTGGTTGCTGTTGTTCCTTCACCGGCTCTCGTGGTAGTGTGGTTAAGGAAAATGCGCATCTGCCATGTGCTGATGTGATCGTTACTTGTGCTGATAATGTCATTCTTTAGATGTGTTCTGCTTGTGACATTTATCGGTAAGACGGGCAGCACTTATTATTCTCCTGTTGAAATGTGTAGGTTTTTAGCATGTGTGCCTTCTCACTGTATTTTTCCTCTCCTCGACACCGCCAACTGGATGACAACTAACCACCTCAAGCTTAACTCCAACAAAACCGAGATCATCATCTTCGGCCCCAACAAAACCATATGGGACGACTCCTGGTGGCCCACCGCCCTAGGACCCGCACCCACCCCCGCAAACCACGCACGCAACCTCGGCATCATCCTCGACCCCTCCCTCTCCATGACACAGCAAATCAATGCTCTTACCTCCTCCTGCTTCCTCACACTCCGCACTCTACAAAAATCCTTCAAATGGATTCCCCCAGAGACCAGGAAGACAGTCACCCATGCACTCATCAGCAGCAGACTAGACTATGGTAACTCCCTCTATGCCGGCACCACACTCAAACTCACACGCAAACTCCAGAGAATCCAGAACACAGCCGCGCGCCTCGTCCTTGGCCTCCCCCACCACGAACGAATCTCACCACACCTGAAAACCCTTCACTGGCTCCCCATAAACAAGAGAATCACATTCAAGATCCTCATCCACGCACACAAATCCCTCCACAACACCGGCCCTACATACCTCAACGAAAGAGTGAACTTTCACACTCCCACCCGCAACCTCCGATCAGCCAACCTCGCCCTAGCCACAGTCCCCCGCATCCAACGGACCACCACAGGAGGCAGGTCCTTCTCCTACCTTGCCACCAAAACCTGGAACTCCCTCTCCACCAACCTCCGCAAAACCAAAGACCTCCTGCTCTTCAGAAAGAACCTCAAAACATGGCTGTTCGAACAGTGACCCTCCTCCTCCTCCATATGTAGTCTTATTTGTGATCTGTGCCGACATTTTCGAAGAGGAAAGTGGAAGATTTTATAAAAATAATCGGGAGAATGTATTTCCCCCATTGACTTTTAATGAAACATTGGCAATTTCAGAGGGAAGACAGACAAAAAAAGCTATTTTTCACTTCAAACATCGGGCTGAATCGGGTAATGTCTGTGTGTTTTTACTTGGGGGAATGGTTTGTAGCATCTTGCATGTATATGAGGATGTATGATTAGAGTGACATGTTGGCGTGTGTCAGGAAGAAGGGGGTTGGCTGGAGGTTGGATTAGAAATGGTTGTAGCGTTTGTACCTTTGAAACTGCTTCTTTCTTCACGTTATTACCTGTTTTTCTTTGAGGCCAACCTTTTCCTTGTCAGTGTCCCTTTTGAAAAAATGTGCATGCGAATACATTGATCAGACTTCGTCTTCCTACAAAAGTGAAAAAGAAATTGAATCCAAGAGACTCCCTCCCAAAATTTATAGTGGGGTATTTCTCCAAATAGAACTGTTTATCACAAAGAGCAATCCACAGCGCCCCTTTTAGCACTTGCTTGATGTAAGTGGCGCCAAACTATGTAGTATTTGATTTTTTTTTAGAGTGATCAAGACACACTCATACACAACACTCTTTAGGCACTCAGAGATGCCAACAGCTTTTCCCTGATCCAGTTAACTCCCACCCAGCCTTGCCAGTTCTGCTCTAGTGCTTCCTGCTATTCTTGTGTTAGAGCTTCCTAGAGGTCCAAGACTCCATTTCTCTCAGCACCCCTCGATCACTGACCTTTTTGGCCTAGTTCCTGAGGAGTTCACCTATGTATAACTGAACAATTTTGTGAGAATTTGGCCTTGTGTGCTACCTAAAAGCATCAACCAGAAACCATTTCAAAGGTATTCGATATTCTGTTGTGGTACCTTCCAGACAGCGTCTTTGCTGTCCTGTGTTTTATTATCCATTGGTAGATACAGGAAGTCTATATTTGTATGCCATTGCTGCCTGTTTCTACAGGGTGTTTTGCTTTATTTACATTTTCATGTCCTGTATCCTGCACTCGCACACGACTTAACCCAAATGCATCCAACCTTTACATATGGAGCCCGTTACCGTCCACAGACTCTCCCATGTAGACTGCACTTGTAAGTCGACTCATTGTTCTTCACATACTGAAACCATCACTGGTACAGCAAAATAAACCCTCTTTCGAATATTTAAATGAAGATGCTAATACAGCCTTAGCAGCATATTTTAAAAGCGACTTTACCGTGATAACCGAATTGCTTCAACATTTACATGCTTTTTTGCGAAAATGATATATTACCATCTCTGCTAAAGTGTACTTGTAGTCAGTATGCAGGGGCTTATGTATGTAACCAGCTCCTCATTTCAGTCCTCCGTGCCTACAGGCCTAGAAGGTTGCAGGCGCTGTTTTTTTTTTTTAAAGAAGGTATGTGTTCCAGTCAGTGTGTGTCCATGCTGTAATAGTTGTCTATAGAATGCCGGAGCCCTGATTTCCTAATCCGGATGTCTCCCCAGAAAGTTCCACTGTACAACAGCTAATATCTTAAAGCTATTCATCCAGCAAACAGTCAACAGGAATGTCTTGTGTTGTGGTTATCAGCTATTTATGAAGTGCACATCACAAATAAAGCCCCCTCTCCACCTGACACATGAATCATAATTGCTTTTTCACCATAGTTAATGTTCATTCTTATTTCAACCACTGATGGATGAAATGTTGAGGAGTTGTGCCAGGATTCAAAACTATCACACAGGATGCTCACGTCGCTTCACTGCGAACGTTCAGTGCACTGTGAATTTTACCTTTTACACTGCATTGTCTATGGTCACTAGCCTGTATGTTCCAGTAACATGCAGCGCTCTGTGTATTGGCCTGTTGAGTTCTTATCACAGTGTTTGTGGTAGGTATTTTAACATATGCCAACCAATGCAAGAACTCCGTTGTTTCTGTCAGGGTTGCCCTTGATTGACCTTGGTAGAGCATTTTGTATGCTCGAATTCCGAGTCTGCTGATTGTTTGGATCAGTGCAAAGTGTTTAACCAGGGAACCCGGTAACAATCAATAAACATTTAATTTTAGTTTATAGTGTAACCAATTTAGCCGCATAATACGGGACCAAAACGGAAATAAAGTTAAAGGGCTTTATTACAAATTACCATTCAGGTTAATGTAAACAAATCTCAATAATGTACTGTAAAAATAAAAAATCACCATACGGTAACCAAATGGGTTAACATGAGACAAACCAGAAATTCAGTAACCGCAATATAGAATATCAGAAGTAGGATTTGGTGCTCTAAAAAAATCTGTGGTCAGTTTTCCCACACATGAGTGCAAGTTAAATCATCTAACTAAGTTAAACTATAGGCAATTAGGGAAACTTAACAGTCTAATCTATTTGGGAAATTGAAAACTCTACCTAAAAGACATAAGGACAATAGGTAAGGAGCAGGAATAAGGCAAAAGGGATCTAGAAAAATGAAAGGGAAGATGTCAGCATTTCACAAGCTCGGTCAAGAGTCTTCTTAGAGAGTTAAGTGTAAGTCTAAGCCACACTCAGAAAAGCATGGGGGACAAAGGGGAAAGTCAGAGGTCTGTACTGTGGAAGTCCTAGTTAATACTGCAACAAAGTGCAGTAGGTAATACCTTTGTGGTCCCCCCACTACAAGCTCTGGTTTATTTTCCTGTTCCACAGTGTAACTTCCAACATCACTCTTTGTTCCCTGGGCAGTCCTGAGAATGTGGTTGTCTGTGGTCCTCCGAACAACTTTGCAACATGTATGAATAGGGACAGCCATCTTACCCTCGAGCTCCTCGTGTTCCACATTCAGACTCTCTCTTAGTAAAACAATATCACATCTACTTCCAAACTAACATTTTGTTTGAAAACACCAGCAATGAAATGACAGTTTAGCAGAAAAATGGAAAACAGTTTCTCATGTTAAAGAAATTCAGGCCTAGTCAAGGTAACTTCAAACTAATGCCCATTTAATTTCAAGTTATACTGTGCACAGATTATTTTCTACATTAATATAAACACCAGTCATGTAAATCTGATTAGGATTTCATGTTACAGTTAAAATAAATGTAGAATTTACTGATACATTAGCATAAATATGATGTAGATGTGGATTTTAAAGATTAAACTTCAAACGCTAGTGCACACATTACATAAACTGTTATCGTTTTAAATGCAAATACATTCTAATAACATGAGGATAGTTATATAAATACATTTGTTGATTATATTTCATTTTAATAAAGTTAACACTACATGATTTTTCCAAACAATGCAGTGAACGCACGTCATTATTGACTTTGAGGGCACCACTTTACATTAGTGAAAGGTTAAAACACACATTATATTGTCCTTATTAATGCACATAAGTCATGATTTTGAGGGGTGGAAGTACTGCTCCAACCTTCTGTTAGATTCCTGGGATTTAGCACTTGTGTGTATGCGTGGGGTGGGTGGTCGCAGTTCATAATTTCACCTGCACTCTACAGCATTCCCCTTTGCTTGACCTTCATGAGCATCTGTTGGCTGTCCTTTGAAGGCCGTGGGTAGAAGGCTGGCCCAGTTTCATTTGTTAGTGCTTGTGAACCAGAATATCATTGCATTTCTTATGTTTTAGAGATTGGGGATGGAGGTTTTAACTGACAAGCCAAACCTGGGTGTCTAATGACTCTCCCATTTTATAGCGCTGTCTAGCCGTCTTCCTCTATCATCTTTGGAAATTCTGGTAATAGGTGAGTCAAACATGCTCTGAAATGTATACAATCACATCTTTATTAGGTGTCTTTGAATGCTAAGTGCAGTTAGCCCTTAAAACACAAAACAAAGTGAACCCTTATGTTAACAATGCTTGCAAAATAAAACTGTGTAAACAACTCAAGCAGCTGTTTTGATTAGCACTCACAGCTCCTGCACCTAAATGAATCCATCTGCCTCACCCGAAACAGACATGAGAACCCTTCCTGTAGCTTTGCGTTCAATTTGTCGAAGGTACATATTCGACAGCCACTGAATATTACGTTTTCCGGTGCTATGAACAGTAGTTCCCTCAGTATGTGTTCCGCTAAAAGCGGTGATTAAAAATGCCGGGAAAGACGCCAGCAATTCTGTCTCTTCAAGTGCTTGAGTCTATCCGCCTGCCTTATCTGCCACCCATTGTAATACTCCCTCCCCTCTTCTCTGCGCCTGTGAACACCTCTCAGGTGATGACGTTCCCCACACGATCTCAAATATTCAGGTCAGGTCTCGTGTCCCCCTTTCTTTTTAGATTGAGCGCTCACGAGACTCGTTTTCTCACATTCCTTACGCCCAGGCAGACTGGCAGCAGTCACACACTGCTCCTGTTCCCCCGGGCAGTCAGCCCCTGCACGTTTCATGTTTCCACTCATGCTTTTTCTATTCCAGCCTCCTTTCTAAGGAGCAGTGAGTGTCGCTGAGAAACTATTTGATGAAAATCCAGCACTCGTGTAAACATTTGCTCTTCCTAAAAGTGAAGGCTTTTGGTTTTTGGAGTGGAAAATATTACATAACTACTCCTTATAAAGGTTTGAACGCTTTTGGTCTTGGAACAGCTGTTTTTGCACAAACTGTTTATTTTCAGCATATGCGTCAAAAGTTTGTTGATGGTTGTAGTCAGTTTCACAGGCGCAAGATACTGAAGTTGATCTTGACCAACTGCAGCCAGTGTTTAGCACCAGTCCTACAGTCATGCCCTGTTTTCCTCCTTATTTTTTTCCTTATAATAAGAATATTATCAAACAAACTTCGCAAATTTTCCACATGCATCTCACTGTACAGTGATAGGGGAGAAGGTATTCACCGGACCAACCAAGTGAAGCATTCGGTATCCTAACAGACAAAAGAATGAGGAGAATAACATTAAATTATAAATCACCTTTTTGTGGAGGAACCAAACATTTATGGAAAACCATCTAATGGAGGCCATGGCATCTCTCTTTCAGGGCCACATTTGTTATGTCCAGGTATCTATGATTCATACTAGTAATGGTAGGTATTCACCTGTGTCGTTGTCAGTTGTGGTTGTATACCTCTTTAATCTAGCCACACTTCACTGACAGGGTCCTTCGAGGTCAGTTAGAGTTAGTACAGACATTTACCCATACACTAGTCATAGTGGGTCCAGGCTTATGTGCTTCACCAACAGCAAAGGTGTTTCCAAACCTCTGTCCATCCCCACAAGCTATAGTGGCTGCAGGCAACCCCATCTTACTGTACAAGGACCAATGGGTATAAATCCTCTACCTTTCTACCATGCTAGCCCTACTTGGCTGAGGATACCATTACTCTGCATTTGATGTAGTTATTTGCACTGTGCTAACCGGGCCGGACACAGTGAAAGAAAATCTCCCCACTGACCTCAGTAACTAGAGTCCTCTCCCGGCCCATTTCCCCTAGGCATGATAGGCTCAGTCATCTGCTCTGATATTCCATCTACCATGGGGCCCACATTTCAGCTTATCAATGCACCAGCTAATCACATCTCATGGTCTGCTGTGTCTCTACTCCTTGCACTCCTAGACCGGTGCGTTCACAACACCAGGCATGGAGTGGCTGTGTTGGGTCCACAGACCCACAACTGAAGCTGTGTGTCTAGATTATAATCATTCCATCATCCATTGGTGCAGATTACTGGCTTTAATTTTAAAGGTCATTTTAAAGAATTTAACACCCGTGGCCCAATGACTTAATGCACCCAGCGAAAATCTATGCAGTCTGCAGTCTTGGTGCTTAAAGTTTACTTTTGTTCAACCAATGTAGATAGAAAAACTAATATTGAAACAAACAAGAGTACATTGTTCCAAAAAAGGGGGTACCATCAGGCACTTCGATAAATAGACGCAAGAGCCCTCACACATCTTATTAGATGTCATGCTTCATCATAGGGATCGCTCCTCGTCAGACTGGCGCTGCAATGTCTGACGGGCCCCACACGGGGGCTCTTTGCTGGAGATCTTAATTGATAATATGTTCCATGGTAGAGAGTCCGTAGGAGTAAATTTAAACCCAATGGCAAAGATCAAGGAGAAAAAAACAGGAGAGAAGAATAGTTAATTGGTTCTGGAACCTCCAAAACCTGCTTTATTGATCGTAGTGGGGTCCCGGTCAAGGTTAAAAGCACTGTGGAGTTGAAAGAAAATATTGTTCCGGCACTCCACCTTGACCGTAGTGGAAGACACTTGCTTCAACCACTAGGAAAAGGTCAACATGTTTTGCGCCTCAAAAATGTCCTAACAGATCAGGTGGTGCTTCTTCAGGACCAAATTGAAAAAATCTTCTCCTGAACAAGAAATAAAAACCATATTAAGTATAGACCTTTGTATGAAAAAAGGCAACTCAAACACAAACAGTTATGAGTTCACTTACTCAAACAAATTACATCTCTAATAGATGAAGTAGAAGAAGGCCATCCTCAACTAGGGATGGGACTCCTTGGGAGACAGGCGTGCCAGTAAGCTGTCTTTGTATATTTTACATAACAAGCTGTATTCTAAGATCTTCCCCTGGGCCGTGTTCCCTCAAAATTTGACCAAAAAAACAAGTTTTCCTTTCATTTCGATGACAGAAAGTTCTGGAATCTGAGAGGAGCCACGAATTTCCTTCCACCCAGCATTCCCCCAAGTCTCCTGATAAAAATGGTACCTCACTTGTGTGTGTAGGCCTAGCGCCCGCGACAGGAAATAACCCAAAACACAACGTGGACACATCACAATTTCCCAAAGAAAACAGAGCGTTTTTTTGCAAAGTGCCAAGCTGTGGATTTTGGCCTCTAGCTCAGCCGGCACCTAGAGAAACCTAGCAAACCTGCACATTTTTGAAAACTAGACTCCTAGGTGAACCCAAGATGGGGTGGCTTGTGGGGCTCTGACCAGGTTCTGTTACCCAGAATCCTTTGCAAACCTCAAAATTTGGCCAAAAAACACGTTTTCCTCTCACTTCGGTGACAGAATGTTCTGGAATCTGAGAGGAGCCACAAATTTCCTCCCACCCAGCGTTCCCCCAAGTCTCCCAATAAAAATGGTACCTCACTTGTGTGGTTAGGCTTAGTGCTCGCGAAAGGAAATGCCCCAAAACACAATCTGGACCCATCAATATGATCAAATACAAAACTACCTGTATTCGCGGGGGGGACCTGCGTTTTTGGTCCTGGGCTCAGCAGCCATCTAGGGAAACCTACCAAACCCAGACATTTCTGAAAACTAGACACCAGAGGGAGTCCAGGGAGGTGTGACGTGCATGGATCCCCCAATATTTTCTTACCCAGAATCCTCAGCAAACCTCAAATTTAGCTAAAAAATTACTTTTTTCCCACATTTCTGTGTGGGATCACCGCACCGGGACAAATTTCCTAACACCCAACGTTCCCCTCAGTCTCCAGTGAAAAATGCTGCCTCACTTTTGTAGGTGGGCCAAGTGCCTGTGACAAGGAAGAGCCAAAAACATGTTGAAATTGAGGGGGAACCAAAACGGGTCCAAAAGGGCAGTTTGAAAATAAAAATTTTTAGGCTGACAAGTGCAGCAGAAGTTTTATCGGTATAGATGAGACAATGTTGGGTGATAGGAATTTTGTGGATTCCTGCAGATTCCTGAAGGTTCCATCACAAAAATGTGGGAAAAATGTGTGATTTCCAGCAATGTTGGAGGTTTGCAGGACATTGTGGGTAAGAAAATGGTGCGGGTTACATGTGAAGCACACCACCCTGGAATCAACCAGATGTTTAGTCTTCAGATGTGTCTAGGGCTTGTGGATTTTTCTACATGGCAGCGTCCCAAAGTCAAAAAAGTGCAGCCCTCACCATTCCAAGTGGGACAATTTTGAGAGTTACCAAGCTGTCATGGCCCAAATGTAAAATCAAAACCCAAAATAATCAAATCTCCTCTTGCTTGCCGTGGGATAAGATGATTTCGTGTGCGGGGGGAGAGCTGAAAGACTGTTACCCCCTTCAGTTGGGGTGGGGGCATAACCAGGCCCATACTGGTTGGTAGCCACCACCCCACTATTTTTATTTTTATTTTTATTTTTTTATTCCATAGAATCTAGTAGACTTTCTGCCCCGGAGGTGTGGATTGGGGTATTTACCCCATCTGTCCACTGGTGGGCAGAACAACTTTGGCCCCATTTATTTGGGGTGGGGGTATGGCCATACCCCCACCCTCTTATTTTGAAAAAAAATCTTCCCTGGTGGGCTTTCTGCCCCCCCGAGGGCAGATGGGCCTTCCAAAAATAGACCGATGGCCAACAGTAATGTGCCCCCATGGGGAGCGACCCTTGCCTAAGGGGCTGCCCCCCAAACAAAACACACACATACGCACACACCAATCCCTGGTGTCTAGTGGTTTCTGCCCCCCCCCCCCTTGGGGGTAGATTGGCCTAACAAAAATAGGCTCATCTGCCCCCAAGGGGAGCGACCCTTGCCTAAGGGGTCGCTCCCCATACATAAAAACATAAAGCAAATAAAAATGTATATATATCCGTGGTATCTAGAGGTGTCTGCCCCCCTGGACAATTATATTAGGCCGATCTGCCTCCAGGGGGAGCAGAAAAGGCCTACAAATATTTTGTGCCCCCCCGGGAGCTCCCCTGATGCGTTAGTATATAAAAAACAAAAACAATTCCCTGGTGTCTAGTGGCTTCTGCCCACACTGGGAACAGAAATGGCCTAAAAATAATTTAGCCCCCTGGGGAGCGACCCTTGCCTAAGGGGTCGCTCCCTACACATAAAGGACATTCTTTTTTTAATCCCTGGTGTCTAGGAGTTTTCGGCCTAATTATATGGCCGGGGGGGGGGCGGAATGGCCTTAAAATTATTTGGCCCCCTGGGGAGCGGCCCTTGCCCAAGGGGCCGCTCCCCTGATGTCCATTTCAAAAACAGAAAAAATCCCTGGTATCTAGTGGGCATTTCTGCTGCCTGATCGCATCGCGATCGGGCAGCAGAAATGCTTGCAGAGACATGAAAGGAAAGGCCTTTCCTTTCCTTTCATGCCTCTGCTGGCCCCCTCCTACCGAGCAGAAGAGAAATGCTTTTGCATTTATCTTCCGCATCGAGGTGACCTCACAATCGCATGCTGATATCATCAGACGTCACTGGGGGAATCGAGAGTGGAAGGGGAAGCAATTCCTCTTTCTGCCCTGACCTGGGGCGGTGGGGGGCGGCCCTCAGGGGGAGCGCTAGCGCTTCCACCGAGAGCTGGTAAACAGACGTAATGGTTACGTCTGTGGCGCCTGAGAGGCGCAGCCATGGACGTAACCATTACGTCCATGGCCCGCAAGGGGTTAAAGGAAAAAATCAGCATTTAAATATAGTTGATCTGTCCACCATCCTCGAGTAAGCTCATTCCATAGCAGACTGCAAAGGTTCTCCACAAGTGTTGTAACTACCTTAACCTCTATGAAATTTAATATTTTATCTCCTACATTATCGAAGTCAAGCAAGAAACAATATTGAAGTCAAAGCACTTCCTTCAAATTGCCATAGTTTCCCCAGTTTTATTATGATGGTCATTTTCCTCAAATCAGGGAAGAGGACTATAAGTATCCTTGGCAATGAATTATCATTTTTTTGCCACCACTGCCATTGGGACCACTATTCTGGTTTCATCTCCTGCTACTGTTAGTTGAATCATTCTCCTGTGCCAATAACCTTCTGTAGAGCACTTAGTCAATAATTCAATTGCTCTGTTTTGAAAAAACAGCTTCTAATAGCTCAAGAAAAGTTATTGATAAAGGAAAGACTCTAGGGAGCTATCCCAGGTCTGGTTCGCCTTTACATGTGGACAAACCAAGCATATGTAGTGTCCTGGACCTTGCAAAGATTGTCTAGCTTCACCATCTCCATATGAATGATGGAGGTCAGCACACAGCAGTGGACCATTGAGGTCTTTGCTGATGCAGCTTTAACCTGCCAGTCTTTTTCTCTATTTTGTAATCTCTCCCTTCAGTTTATATGACCTTTCTGTCAGCCTCTAACAGTTGTGATTCCACCTGATCCATCTTTTTACTTGGTAAGCATTTAATTTCTGTTGAATATTATCGGGCTTGTCATGCACCTTGGCAGCATATCTGCCGTATCACAGACGTGTCTTAGTCCTCAGGAAATCAGTTGGCTCCTAACTTGTACTCGGAGCCAACGAGCAAGGCCACAAACGCATTTCCCTAACAAAGCTGGAGTAAGCCTCCATCTTCCAATCTTGTGTGTTCTTTTTTCCCAACTATGTTTTTATTATCTGTGGGAAGGCTACTCCATGTCTTGGGGATAAAAGGAGTGAAAGATCAATCACCAATTCTAGATTTTTAAACTCTAGATAGCTTGACCTGAACAGGTATTGCAGCAAACAGTTCCCCATATTTCCCTAAATGAAAAGTTCTTTAAAGGAATGTACCATTAAAAAGGACAATCAACAATAATCTTGTGGGTACCTGTGACCAATGTTGCTTTATGAATAGCTTAGATATATATTATCTAATAATCTGCTGCACTTTGGACCATCTGAATAAGCAGGATAAGGTAAAAGTTTCCAAAGTCTAAGCAAGAAGGTATCAGATCATTGACAATAGGTTTCTGCTTTGAAGAATTAGCAGAGAAAGGACCTTCCTGATATCTTGCAAAGAATAAAGCAGAGACTAGATGTGTTCTTAGTTTGTTAGACTTGGGCTAGACTGCAATCAGACATATGACCAATATTGCAAAATCTTGAGGCCTGGTGAAGTGAAATGGCCCATTTTGGATGGCCAAAAGATTGAGTTCCATACATTAGACAGATCTCATAGAATCAGGACTTCCTTGTTGGTGAGCTGTTCATTGGATGAATTTATTGTATTTAAAGAGCGCAGTGATAACCCATTATGCTGTCTTGGCACTAGGCTTGCCACACTAGCAGAGACTAGAACACAAATGTAAGAGTTTTACATTTGTTTTCCTCATGACGCTAAAGTTGTTTAACAGAAGCTTCAGGGGGAGTTTTTTCCCCATCCACGGGGATGTTATAGTTGGAAAGGGTACCCCAGTTTAAGCAAAGTTGTTTTTTTCCGGGCAGGAAGACGCTCAAAACCCAATCTCGAACGCCTGGAGGGATTTCAGGGACCTGGGTCCATATGATGTCAGCTTTTGGCAACTTCTAGTAAGGTCCTAGAGCGGAAGGCATAATAAATAACACCTTACCACAGAGAACAACTACAAAGCTACTAATGAAATCAGCAAAGATGGTATCAGGATCCTTGGGACCTAAAAACTAAATTTCACAACAGCTGGGCCGTGGATCTTTACACTCCAGACATCCTCCCTGACTACTTGAGCTCACACCTTTCAAACCAGGCAAAATATGCCCTTATGAGAATGTGCTTTGGTCTTATTTCCTTAAGGTGCTATTGGTTTGGTGGTAAAGAGGGGGGAAGACAATGTGCAATGCGGATAGAGTGGTTTATCTTACAGGTCCCTAGTACATGTGATCTATACTTGTGAAGCCCTAAAATGTCCGAAGCTCTACTGACTCCGGCCAATATTTCCTTTCTTAAATGTGAGGACCTTGTGGACAGCTGTCCTAGCCTGCTCAAAAGGAGAATCATGCCAGCTATCAGAGCATTTTATTATAAAATATATATACTTCTTTAATCATTGAGCACCTTAATTTGCCCGGGCTGGGCCTCATTGGAACAGAGCACCTTGGACCATTGGGGGATAAACTAAAAGCAGCGCAGAAAATATCCATAAAGGCACTCACACTCGTGGTACAATGAATATGGAGCACTTTGATCTTCAGGGCTGTATTTTACTATCACAGATCACTTTAGTTGAATACCAGATTGACAAATTATGAAGCATTTTTCACTTTAAGCACTTTTGATTTTGCAGCGCCCCATGGCCTCCACGAAAAAGGACCTGCGTGATGACTCTTATATTGGTGACTAGTTAAGTAGGGAGTACCTTGTCCGGGTCTTACCTCACCAGCAAGGAGCACTTTATCTTAACATAGGAATGATGTTTGTTCCTGGCAGCACTTTTAGTTCCAAACTCCCTGAGAATCACGTGCTGCCATATGGCACACTTGATTAAAGTATTATGTGAGGTGAAAATTCAGTACTCTTTGCCAAAAGGTGATGCTTAGCTCGAAGTTAGTATTGTTGTATGAAATACTGTATTTTATCTCTTTTCGTGATGCTTAACTTGAAATTAGTTCTGTTTATGGAATACTGTATTTTCTTTTTCATCTTGTTACCATTGATGTCCCAAAAGCTAATTATTCATTGAAAGTTGGATCTTTTATGAAATGCTGTTTTTTTAATCTCATGCTGAGCCTACTATTTATGCTATGATGTAACTATTTTAATTAATTGCACATCATTAAATTCAATTCAATTCTAACCCCAGACTCTTGATCATTAAGATGGATGGCTAACAAGTTCCTCCGGTGTTGAACTTGGAGGACAGTTAAGTACTCAGTGATGACTAGGCTATGCTCCCTTTAAAGGCCTTAAGGCCTCTGGTATTAGGTTGATTCTTGGACACTATGGGAACCAATTAACTTTATGCAATCTGGTTGTCCCCGTACAATAGTGTCTGTGACTTAAAGTACACGGGCAGAGCTATACATATCTTCTTTGCATATGAATGGGAGGGGGGCAATTGTACAGGGAGTGCAGAATTATTAGGCAAATTAGTATTTTGACCACATCATCCTCTTTATGCATGTTGTCTTACTCCAAGCTGTATAGGCTCGAAAGCCTACTACCAACTAAGCATATTAGGTGATGTGCATCTCTGTAATGAGAAGGGGTGTGGTCTAATGACATCAACACCCTATATCAGGTGTGCATAATTATTAGGCAACTTCCTTTCCTTTGGCAAAATGGGTCAAAAGAAGGACTTGACAGGCTCAGAAAAGTCAAAAATAGTGAGATATCTTGCAGAGGGATGCAGCACTCTTAAAATTGCAAAGCTTCTGAAGCGTGATCATCGAACAATCAAGCGTTTCATTCAAAATAGTCAACAGGATCGCAAGAAGCATGTGGAAAAACCAAGGCGCAAAATAACTGCCCATGAACTGAGAAAAGTCAAGCGTGCAGCTGCCACGATGCCACTTGCCACCAGTTTGGCCATATTTCAGAGCTGCAACATCACTGGGGTGCCCAAAAGCACAAGGTGTGCAATACTCAGAGACATGGCCAAGGTAAGAAAGGCTGAAAGACGACCACCACTGAACAAGACACACAAGCTGAAACGTCAAGACTGGGCCAATAAATATCTCAAGACTGATTTTTCTAAGGTTTTATGGACTGATGAAATGAGAGTGAGTCTTGATGGGCCAGATGGATGGGCCCGTGGCTGGATTGGTAAAGGGCAGAGAGCTCCAGTCCGACTCAGACGCCAGCAAGGTGGAGGTGGAGTACTGGTTTGGGCTGGTATCATCAAAGATGAGCTTGTGGGGCCTTTTCGGGTTGAGGATGGAGTCAAGCTCAACTCCCAGTCCTACTGCCAGTTCCTGGAAGACACCTTCTTCAAGCAGTGGTACAGGAAGAAGTTGCATCCTTCAAGAAAAACATGATTTTCATGCAGGACAATGCTCCATCACACGCGTCCAAGTACTCCACAGCGTGGCTGGCAAGAAAGGGTATAAAAGAAGGAAATCTAATGACATGGCCTCCTTGTTCACCTGATCTGAACCCCATTGAGAACCTGTGGTCCATCATCAAATGTGAGATTTACAAGGAGGGAAAACAGTACACCTCTCTGAACAGTGTCTGGGAGGCTGTGGTTGCTGCTGCACGCAATGTTGATGGTGAACAGATCAAAACACTGACAGAATCCATGGATGGCAGGCTTTTGAGTGTCCTTGCAAAGAAAGGTGGCTATATTGGTCACTGATTTGTTTTTGTTTTGTTTTTGAATGTCAGAAATGTATATTTGTGAATGTTGAGATGTTATATTGGTTTCACTGGTAATGATAAATAATTGAAATGGGTATATATTTTTTTTTGTTAAGTTGCCTAATAATTATGCACAGTGATAGTCACCTGCACACACAGATATCCCCCTAACATAGCTAAAACTAAAAACAAACTAAAAACTACTTCCAAAAATATTCAGTTTTGATATTAATGAGTTTTTTGGGTTCATTGAGAACATGGTTGTTGTTCAATAATAAAATTAATCCTCAAAAATACAACTTGCCTAATAATTCTGCACTCCCTGTATGGAAAGACAAAGTGGTATAGTATACAAGGGGAAAAAAGGAAAATGGCAAACCAGTATTAGACGCAATGACTTAGACCAGTAACAGTACTTGAGCAAAGCTTATTTTGCACATATGAGGGGTGGTGAAGTAAGGTACAGCAGAGGCCTGAACCTTTTGGCCACAGCAAGAGTTGGTAACAAAAAGCACCAGTATTGGGTTATACTGCAGGGCAAAATCTGGTCATCAGAAGGGAGGAGGCACACCATGGAATGTGAAGTCCAGAAAAAGAGGTTGACTGATTACTTTTCTGTCAGAGGCATAATATTGGTCTTAATGCTCATCCCGAAACAAGACTTAGTTTCGGATAGATTTAGATAAAGAAGTTTGAGGGAAGATGTAGGTATATATTGGTAGTATTTATATACCCCAATCCTAGCTAGAAAACAGCAGAGCGATGTACATTACAAAGAGGGGGAGGAGGCTGCTGGCTAACGAAGGGTGGTTGGGAGCCAATTTACAAGATTATGTAATCAAGTGGAAATAACACAAATACATTTCACTTTTTTTAGGCACAGGGAGATTGTGGTTTGCCCAGAATCACACAATGTCGAGCCAACCACTGGGATACGAACCTGGGTCTCCAGGTTCCAAGGTCAGCAGGTCTAACCAATAGGCCACATCTCCTCCCAAGAAATATGTGGGTAGGCTTTTCAGAAATGGTACACAAATATACGTTAGAATAGAAGGCACCTAGACTTTGAAATAGTTCAGGGATGTGGTTTGACACAATCTGTAGTATGGCAAGAGCGCTACATATTATGTATTTTTCCTTTCCTGAAATCTTTATAGAAGAAAAAGTACCCTACCTCGGTATTTGTGAAGAAACTCTGCCTCTGAATCTCTTGAGGGGAATGGGCTGCCTCCTTAGACTTCATGAAGGGGAAACAACCTCCACCTCAGAATCTGTGGAGGGTAAGAGACCCCACCCCCTAACCTCCCCACCTGAGACTCTGTAAATACCTCCTTCCACCTCATAGTCTGGGGAGGGAACTAGACCATCCCTTTTTTTTAGTTTGTGAGGGGTAGGAGGTTTCCACTTTGGCGTGTATGACAGAGAAGTCACCTCAACCTCAGAGTATGTGGTGGGAATAGATCTCTGCCTTGCAGTCTGTGCCGGGTGAGGGACAACTCCCCTACCCTGCCTTGGAGTTTTTGCCAGGCAGAAACCACCCACCTCACCTCGGAGTCTGTGCTGAGGAAGAGACCCCTCTCTCGGAGTCTTTGGGTGGGAAGAGACACCTAACTTCTGTCTGTAGTGGAGGTCTGGAAGAGACATCACACCAGTATTTGGAAGGAAAGAAAGCCTGCCTCAGAATTTTAGATCGGGAAGAGACCTTGTCGCTCAGTCTTTGAAGTAGTAGATACTCTGTTTTCCTCTCTCGCACAACCTTTACTTTGTTGGGATTAAACTCCAGAATTGGAGGTTGAACTGTTGTTGTGAAAGTTACTACATAATTACCTGGTCTGTGAAATTGTTTTAATTGTACTATTATATTGAATCTGCTGCCCTTGAGCGTGTTTTGAGTCATTCATCTATCTGTATGCCTTCAGCTGGAAGCCACACTGGACCTTGCTGAGCGGCGCCAGATACGCACTGCCATCCGAGAGCTGCGCCGCAAGGAGCTGGAGGGCTACGAGGAGGCGCTGGCATCCAAGCGATTCAGATCAGAGAAGAGCACCGAGCGTCAGGAGAACAAAGAAAACTGCCCACAGTGAGTGACACTGAGCCTATCAAAAAAAGACACCACCCACACAAAGTCTTGCTTTATCTATCTGATACTCTGAACACATATACTCGCACTCCCTCACTGATGCTGGACCTTGGATTGGAGCAAAATTTGCTTATAGAAATTTACATGGATTTTTCATACCTAAGACCGACGTGTTTAATGCAAACGACTTACATTCCCAAATTGCTTTCCGTTAACCATTTGTAAAATGATAAAGTTCATTCATATAAAAGTTTTTCTCTTGCTAAATCGCTGATTAAGAAATATAGCATTTGCATGTCTTGCTCATTAACAGTCCGAACATATAAGACTTGTGCAGTTGGGTGTGAGGCACCAACACACCTTCCATTACTTAATATTTAAGGTCAGCATACATTGGCATGTTTTGAGGTCAGGTGAGCCCAGGCATCATCTGAGCTTGAAGTCCCATGCTTCAGCTGCACCATGTGATCTAGGTAATGTCATCTTCTGGCCAAAATGCTGCAAGCCCATTACAGCAAGAGGTAGACACAGGGCCTCATTACGAGTCTGGGGAAGCATGGACCGCCAAACTCGCTGTGGCGCTCGGACCGCTGCTGACATGGGTGGTCTGACCACCATATTATGACCATGGTGGAGCCGCCGAGGTCCGAACGCCGGCACCACCAGGTTACGGCATGGTGGTGCCAGTGATCTCAATCCGGCAGGACAGCGCTGCTCTCTGTATTACAACTCTTGTTTCCGCCAGCCTTTGCATAGCAGTCCACCTGCATGCAAAGGCTGGCAGAAAGGGCGTGCCGGGGGCCCCGATGGACAGCCCCGTCGCGCTTTTCAATGCCCGAATTACGGGCAATGAAAAGAGCAAAGGGTGCTCTCGCACCCAACACACTGCAACATTGCCGCCAGCTCTATCACGAGTTGGCATCAATTTTGTGTGTTTCACACTGGGCTGGCAGGCGGAAACTCATAATAGGTACAGCAGGGGGATGGCCGCATATGTGGTCATCCCGATGCATGACTTTGGCGGTCGGCCTCTGCCGCCAGCCAAAGTCATAATGAGGCCCACTGTCTCCTTCTTCGGGTGTGTATTAAGAGAAAGAGTCTTTTTTCCCTCTGCTGACCCCTAGAGATTGCACCATAAACCTGAACTCAGTTCTATGTGTAGGTGGACTCTGTTGCAGTCCCAACCTAACCAGGCAGGTCTATCTCCTGACTCTTCCTACCCCATCTATGAGCTCAGCTTCATTTTTATGAAAGTGGAAGTTGAAATCATACAGGAAGCCAGCCTCTCTGAATTCGGGCTTACCATCCTTACTCCAAGATGCAGTGCGGGAAAAAGTGGAAGCATAAGTTCTGAGTAGCAACAGATCCAGATAAGCTAGCCTCTCAGAACACCCAACTGCAAAAGTGTAGTTGAGACGTCAACCAGACACTAGTGGCACACTCAACCCCAATCAATATAACCAATGCCACCTTTCCTGTTAAATCAGATCTGGGGGAGCATGAATTTGCGAATAAATGTCTTGCAAGTATCTACGTGTCACTTCAGTACTGAATCCCCTTTTGATTATTCCATAGCAGTACTCCCTTCAGAGTATTGGACTCCATGTTGAGTAGGTCATTTTTAATAGGTGCGTGATCAAGCAGCAGCTGAAGCAGATGTTGACCAGTCCCCTCACAGGTTACCTTAGGACATAAGTGCAGTCTATGGCACTATGGCATGCGTCAAAGAATGAGTCAGGCCTAAGGACTGAAGACAGCATTGAGGCAAACTGAAAGCTGGGGAGTGCACACTTTCAAAAATGGGTGAGCGCCATTAAACCTGTACCCCAAATACTACTTGCTCTGTCAATGGCATTAAAGTCTTTCAAGAGGATGAGGTCCTCTAGTTCTAATTCCCTGGTGGGAAGCTTCGCATCCTTAGGTAAGCAGCAGTGACAGTGGCGGTGTTTGAGTGAAAAACAAGCCCTTTCCTCTCGATTTGGCCAGGCCAAGATGTCCCAATGACTTTATTGGAGTTCAGCTTTATCTTTTAAGAAAGCCTACTCCACTCGACTGGTAGGGATGCTTATGCTTTCTATCTACCACTCAACCCAAATGACAACTAACCCATGGTAACAAGCAGCTTTGCTATAAAGATTCCATTTCACTGTATGTTGTGCATGTGTGCATTTGTCTGTTTATCTGTGTATACGACTGGAAAAAAAACTGTTAAAACTGATTTATGTCTGTGGATCAGAGCCTAAAATCAGTCAAATGTGCCAGTTTGCTCTATGAACACACATAGCATTTTGTCCATAGGTGTTACCCATGCATGCTGACATAATTTCCTGTCTTTCCTTTCAGCACCAACAGATACTAATCTGGAGCTACGCCTGGTCTCTTTGAGACTGCGTTCTTTTCAACATTTTCCCCCAAAATCTCCACCAGTGTGCAAGAAAAATGTCCCCTTCAAATCGACAGGGTTTAAACCTCATAGAGAATGTTGGAAAAAAATGTCTGTGACAGGCGCCACATGTGGTTTGCCTGTCGGACCATGACTCCAAGGCCTCCAGTGAGGCCAGTTTATCTGAAGGCTATCTGGGAATGTGAGGCAAAGCTTTTTGTTATTGAACATTGAAAGACTCTGTGTTGGCCAGAGGCACAGGAAGGGACCTGGCCCCACTTCAGAAGCCATTCCCCCCTACAAGTTATCATCCAGGTCCAAGTATTCGGGTAAATCTTAGAAAAAACATAAAAAGTCCATCTCTGTCCACCACTCTGTCTCCTGAGAGGGCATCATTGTGCCTCTTGGACCCCTCCCACAGCCGTTAATCAGGCCGAACTCTGAATCCACTCCCTTGACAGCCCAAGTTCCCAGAGCCTGGGAAAAACTCCTCAACAGGTTCAGGAGTTTCAGGCTTACTATATTGCTGAGAACCCCCATCCACAATTATGCTGGCAGGTCCTCCCCTGGCACCAGTTGAGCTCTTTGGATCCTCCCCCCGGATCGATTCTGGCTTCGGTAGGGGACCCTTTTCTGGCATGATATCTCTTGCCAGCGTGTGACCCACCGTCACAGTGCCGTATTATTATGGCCAGAACATAGTGCTGTATGAGATGGCGCAGAGATGACCTCGGAAAAGGCACTGCCCTGCTTTGTTCGCATAATATCTGCAACCCCTCTGACTCCAATATGTGCCTTTGCCCCAAGGCAGGACACAATTTATTTATGAACTTCTTGGCATAGACTTGGATAACAGGGTATATGATGCAGGAGATTACTTTTCTTCAGCTCTACCATGAGCGCAATTGGTAAGTGGATCACCAAGATGCCAGTAGACTGGAAACTTCTCCATACACTGGCTTGGTGTCTTCAGGGGCCCTTGCACTAATGTGAGTGCATCTTTTATGATGGTGATGAAAAGGGCTGCAGAGGTGCTGGAAGAATGCACTGTCGTCCTGTCAGAAATAGAAGTCAGCAATTTCTTCCATGGTGACAAGCCAGAAACTTACACAAGTTGATGTTGGAAATTGATCAGCTGGGCTGCACTCTACTATTTAGCGAAACTCTGCCACACCTTCCACTGTCTTCAGAACAGATGACAAGAAGGTATTTTGTCCCTTTTACAGCAATAGGTGCATGCTCCTTTGGTGAAAGGAGCCATAGAGAGTGAGCAGACACCAGAAGTAGGTTGTGTTTTTATTCCTGCTGCTTTCTGGTGTTGAAAAAGGATGTAGGTCTCTGTCCTATTTCAGACCTTCGTATCTCAATGCCTTCCTCCAGAGGGCATTTTCAAAATGCTTTCCTTGATCAAATCGTGTCTGTCCTTGAGCCGGCAGACTTATTGGTAGTGTTGAACCTGCAAGTCCTGGCACTCATTTTCACATCCCTGTCCTGCAGGACCACAGGTATTAACTGCAGTTCACGATGGGGCAGGAGCTTTTTTTAGTTCACTGGTCTCCCTTTTGGACTCCCTAGTTCCCCCTCAAGAGTTTACAGAAGTGATGGCAGTGGTTGTTGCCCATATTTGGAGGTTGGGGGTTCCAGTCTTTCCCTAACTTGACGACTGTCTGCGAACAGCAGACAGAGTCCTAGGCAGACATCACCCACCTCCAGGCTATGGTGAACCTCCTAACGTCATTGCGGCCCACTATCAATGTGCCAAAGTCACACCCGATTCCTTTTCACATGCTCTTTCAATGGAGCCATTATGGATACTGTGGAGTTTCGCACCTAACCCTGGAGAAGCGAATCCAGGTCATTCTGGCTATGGTCCCATTGTTTCAGCCTTTGTCCTACATTTCAATGAGAATGACTGTAAGGTTGCAGAGTTTGATGGTATAGTCCAACAAGCAGCATATATGGGCTCTGCAGTGAGATCTGAAATCCTGGTGGGCCCAGCACCAGGGCGATTTCAGATCAGGCCCAGATTTCAGAGGAGACTGCGAAAGACATGCAGTGGTGGTGACTGGACTGCAATTAGCCAATGGCAGAACCCTCTCCCTGCCTCATCCAAAACTGACAGTGGTGACTGATACATCACTTCTGGGTTGGGATGGCTACTGGAAGAGGTTGAGGTCAGAGGCCTCTGGTCTCCAGTGGAAGGTGAACTTTACATCAACCTGTTGGAGATACGAACCACAAGCAGGGGGCGGTGGTATTGTGGACTCTGTGCCAGGAGGCTCTGTGCTCTTGGACATGGCTGGAACACCAGGTAATTGTTCTGGTAGCACAGCATCTGGTGGGATCTTTGAACTGCAAGGTAGACTAACTTGGCCATCAAAGCTTTGTGGAGTATGAAAGGAAGCAACACCTGGAGATGTCTCAAGGTCTCTTCCACGAATAGGGCAAACCTTTGCTCGATCTGTTTGCCACCACCAGAATGCTGAATGTTAGCACTTCTGCACATTGGAGTTTCCAATGCGGATCTTGCTCCACTTAAAGTGGGGGGATGGAGATCAGCTGCATCTGGTCTCTGGTGAAGGTCTGGCTCTGCATGAATCTACTAGTGTTGCCAGACATCCACTTGGTGTGGAAACATTTGCTACCCATGAAAGGGAGGCTGCTACAGGTGCTCAGGGACAACCCCCCTTCCATGTGGATTCCCTCAGAGAGGAACCAGGAATACAGGTAGGAAGCTATCTATGCTTTCCCTAGTAGCAGGGTGTGAATGAAAAACCAGTGATTTAACAAATGAGGTTCAGGTATAAGGATGATTTTCCTAGAACCAACAACTCTGTTTTATCTGCATTCAACTTTACAAGGGTATTTATTAATCACCAAGATTTCACTGGCCATCCCCCATAGTGCGTGTTGTATCTGTGCAAGAGGCAAGCCACATTCAGAGAGCACAAGTGTGGTATTCAAGGGAATGGAATTGCTGTTGAGTTCTAGTTCTGCATGATGTCAGTTGCCATGGAATGTAGAAGGGATTTGTAAGATGTGAGAAGCGGTCCAGTAATCAGTATGTGGCTGGAGCACTGTGAGAAATAAACTCAATTGTGGCTAGAACACATTGTGCCTTTGCAGATCTTCTTTACATACTGTGGATTCCAGGACGTTCAAATTGGCATTGAGGAGTCCAACAGCTTGAATGATTATGGAGTGTGTATTAAGAAGTTGGATTATAATTTTTTACTAAACGTTCTGTCCAGTCTTGAAAGGTTTCATTTTTAAAAATGCATGCATTTGAAAGGGGAGACCATAGAAGAGTATGTTACAGCTTTGAGAAACGTAGTCTAATCATGAAATTTGGTAATATTTTAAATGCACATATTAGAGACCAGTTTATGCTGGGGTGTGTTGATAAAGTTAGAAAGGAACTATAGACTTCGGGGTGATCCATTTTTAATGCAATGATCTATTTAGCTAAACGTTTGGAACATAACTTGGGTTGTGTAGAGGAGATTCAAAAAATGTGATTGACACCAGCAATAATTGTATCATGCAAATGAGAAAATCCCAAATGGATGGTGAATATAAGAACATTTATAAAAATTCATATGACAAAAGTATGAAATGTCAGTTTCAAAGTAAGCAATTGACAGGAAAATGTTATAGATGCATGATCGGTCACATGGCAAATGGTAAAAAATGTCCCTGGGTGGAAAGTGATCTGTAAAATTTGTAAGCATAAATGTCACATGAGCAAATGTTGCAGGAGTAAGGATAATCAAGTGAAAATAAATTAAATAACAGAGGTTAGTAAAGAAAGGGGGGGCAAAGTATTACAAGTTACTGGAACGCAAGGTGATAATCTTCATGATGCTCTAGTTCAGTGAGGGAATGTGAAAATGCTTTTTGACTAGTCCTGAACTGACTATTATCTCGTTCAAAGTATTTGAAAACAAAATGTATGGCAATGTTTAGTTGTTTAAACCTTTCATTAGACCTACTGGCTATTGGGATGAGCCACTACACATGGGTACTATTAAAGGAGAATTAGAGTACTTGGGTAGATTTGCTGCAGGCAAAAAAATATGTGGCAGTGAAGGGAGATGCTGTGATCAGCTAGTTTCATCAAAGGAATTTGGGAGCCATCTTAGATACCAATACAGATCCCCCTGTGCGATTGCAAGTCTTATGGAGGAGGCAGGCCACATTCAGAGAGCAGAAGTGTGGTATTCAAGGAAATTGAGTTACTTTTTGATTCCAGTTCTGCATGATGGAAATGGGAATTGTATGATATGAGGAGAAGCATTCCAGTAATCAGTATGGGCTTGGAGGGCTGTGAGGAATAAACTCAACTGTGGTTTGGGCATATTTTGCCTTTTCAGATCTTCTTTCTGTAATGTGGATTTCAGGACTTTGCCAACAAGTCTATCCACGAGGCCTGGTATACAGGCAGCGAGGATCCTATTTCTTTGTCTCTTCAGCTGGAAATACATCATGTTGGTCGATGGGTATTACAAATTATTCAGAGACTACATCCTCCTGTTTATTTCAACCTCCCCCCCCCCCCCCCATTTTCCTCAGTTAATAGGACGAATTCCATTAAATTGTGCCACAGTTTTGATACAGGCGGTTATTCTTCTTCTTGCCTAGGTTCCATTGAGACAGTACTGAAGTCCGAGACAGGTGAGGGGTGTTCAGCTACATGACTTCTTCATAACTAAAAAGGATGGGGGCCTCAGATCCATTTCAGAGCTGCGACCTCTGAATGCCTTCTTGCAGAAATGGAAATTCTAAATGCTCATTCTGTCGCAAGTTCTTTCTGCTCTGGGCCAAGAAGATTGGATGGAGTTTTTGGACTTGAGGACGTATATATTTTCATATAGCTGTCCTGCTGTCCCATAGGGACCAGAACATTTCCAATTTGACTTTCTGCCATTAAGCCCGACTTAATCCCTCAGTAGTTCAGTAAAGTGTTAGTGGTGATCATAGCCCATCTTGGGAGGTTGGTGACACATGAAGTTTAATACCTCGACAACTAACTTCTCTAGGAAATCCCCATGAATACTGTTGCGGACCACCTCCAGATAAAGGTTGCCCTCTTCATATCACTGGGGTTTTCCATCAGTGAGCTGAAGCCCCACCTGATATCTTAGCAGAAGATTTCCTTTATAAGGTCAATGCAGGAGACAGTGACGTTCAAGGTATTTTCACCATCCAAGTGAATCTTGGACATTCTGCATATTATCTAAGTGTTTCAAGCTCAGTTCTGGGTCCTGCAGAGGATGATTCTGATTTTTCTTGGGCTCCTACCCTTGTGCACCCTCTCTGTCCCATATGCTAAATGGCACATGCAGACCTTACAGTCGAACCACTCAGGCAGACTCTCTGACTTCATCCATATCAAGGTGAAGATAGCTCCTGAACATGAGTAGTGGCAAGTTGACTGTAGTAGGCTGGCTCTCTATGTAGTGCGCAAAGCTAATCACAATATGCAGGGAGTCCAGGCAACCACACATTGGTTTGCAGGGGTGAAAACTAGACCACCTAATGCTCTAATTTTCATGTTAGCTTGGTCGAGCAGTTAGGCCTATCCTGGGGAAGTGCAAAGCGCTTGTTGTACTCACAGCATCAATCTTGCAACTCCCACACTCAAAGGAATAACTCAAGACACATTTATAAACATACTTCAGATTTTTATATACTTTTTAAGACCAAGATCATCAGATTTGGGTAAGTACTTTTCGAGATATGAATTGTTGAAGTTCAATAAAAAAATTATTTTTTTGCCTAATTATGCACCATAGCAATCAATGGAGGATCACCTATACATATAAAATCTTATAGTTGGTTTACCAAGTTCTTCTTGTGCAAGTTGGTCGAGGTCATCAGTGGGGACACTGCCAGCTGGAGACGTTTGGGCTGCTCCCTGTTCCTGTGTGATCAGCGGGAGAAGGTCTCTGGAGTTGGTGCAGGGTCATTGCGGGGAACCACTTGGAAAAGCACTGCACAGGGAAGTTTAAAGATGGTTCCTTGGGGTCCCCTTGGAGCGGCAAAGTCGTAAGGTCGCAAGGGGTGGGGGACCCTTAGGGCACAGCAGGTTCTTCAGTGCAAGACACAGTGAGGCCAGTTAAAGAGCGAATTAGTGCACCAACAGCTGTGCGCAAGGATGCCTTCAGGAGCAGGAGGTAAGTTGATTCAAGGGCCGTTTGCAGGACATCAGGGGCACCCTGGCGGAAGGTTTGGGATGTTGCTGAAGTCTCTTGACTGGGGCTTTCTCCTGGTCCTTTTGCAGCCCGAGAGGGCTGCTTTTCTTGATGCCCGATGTGAGCTGACCAATACCCCTAGTATTGGCATGGTTTGGCTGCTAAAGGTCGCAGTGCCACCAAACTTGGCACACTGGCAGGGTTTGTCCTTGCAGTCGTAGGGTTGCAGTTTGGTCTAGCTGCAGTATCCGGTTCGGGAGTTAGTGGCTAGTCAGTGACTTGATGGTTCCTTTGGGTTGTTGAATGGTACCTCCTCTCTGAAGAAAGTTCTTGGGCAACTGGCAAAGCTTGGAGGTCCTCTAGGATTTTTGTAGAGTTGTCCAGTGGTCCAGCAGCTCCTCAGTGGTGATTGTCGGGTCCTGGGGGCAACAGGCAGGGTTTGGCGCCTTTTTTGTTGTTGCAGCAGGTCCATAGTTCTTGTGTTTCAGATCTTCTTGGTGCTGGTTTTCTCTTTGTCTGTCAAATCAAATTCTCTGGTCTAGGGATGCCCACTAAATACTGTATGTAGTAGACGTTTTAGGGGGAACCTGGTAGTGACCAATGGGTCATCTACCTTAGGGTGGCTACACCCACTGAGTGGCAACTTCTGGTGGTCAGAGGTCACTTCCCTACACCTCATTGACTATTTTTCTTCCACCTAAGATGGAGGAAAATGAAATGGAGTGTCCACCTGGCAGACAACACCTTAGGGGTGGTGCATGCCTGGTAGGGCCACTCCTCCTATCCTTTGTGTATTTTCCCACCATTGCTCCCGCCAAAAGTGGGGGTTTGCAACGGGGGCAGCCATCTGCTGCTAGCAGCAGGCCTGGGGGTTGAGTTTCAAAGGCAGTAGACCCTTTGAAGCTCGCCGCCAGGACAGTGTACATTTCTGATGGAGGGGGTGCTAGCACCTCCACCCAGAAAGGGCTTTGTCTGCAACCCAGAGAGAAGAATCTCTCACCCCAAGGTTGAAGATTGGTTGTCTGGAGGTGGCAGGCTGGTTAAAACAAGTCAGGAACCATGCTAGGATAGTTAGCTTTTGTAGGGGACACCTCTATGGTGACCCCTGGGTACATTTAGTAATAAATGCAATAAAGGTACCAGTTTGGATTTATCATTCTGAGTTGTTTGATACCGAACAACCCAGGGCTCAGAGTGGCCATTGTGTTGCTGTGAAACTCATACTGACCGGTGTCGAGCACATGCATTTAAAATGGCTGCTCTGTTCACTCACTACGCCTCAGGCTTGGCAAGGACATAGTGGGGGCATATTGTGCATGCAGCGATGCCCTCACATACAGTATAGTGCACCATGCCTTAGGGCTGGAAGGACTGCCACAGGGGTGACTTATCTATATTGCATGCAGTGTGTAGTGAACAGGGCACACAGGCAGTGTGCCATGTCGAGTTTGCCTTTTAGGGTTGTACCAGGACACTCAGCCTGCAATGGCTGTGCTAGGTATACTGGAATGCATAGCCTTAGAAGGTGGCACAATCAGTGCTGCTGCCCTCAGGGGCCTACCTTTAGTACCCAATTCCCTCAGCAGCAAGGTACCATTTACTAGGGACTTATATTGGTAGCTAAAGGGGTTGCAAATTACCTTTGCAATTTTTAGGGAAAGAACACTGGCAGTGGGAACCTGGTTAGCAGGATCCTGGTGCACTCCAGTCCAAGTTGCACCCAGAAACCAGGCAAAAAGTGCAGGGGTACTGCAACATGGGGCCTGTTTCCCACATGGACACCAACCAGACTTGTACCAGGCTTCTTTCCCTACCCCAGCCAGAGCTCAAAGTAGTGACAAATTCATTGTCCTTGGGTTGGAGAGGGCACATGAAGGAAGTGGAAACAGAGGTCTATGTTCTCTGTGAAGCAGAGCTCCACATTAAGCTGTTGGAGTTTCTGGTCTCTGGCTGGCTTTCAAAGTCTTAATTCCAACCATCAAGTGCAGTCTGGTGAAAGTCCTGGCAGACAACATGACCGCTGTGTGGCACCTGGCGTCTTGAGCCAAAAGACAGTTGGATGTGGCTGGATGTCTTCATGGGATATGACAGTGCCAAAAAAAGGAGAGTGCAGTAAAGAAAAAAACAATACAAAACAGTGCAGAAAAAACTCTATTGAGGTGGAGCATCTTATGCATAAAGGTAAGCTGTGGTCTAGCCAAGAAGGAGCCTCTACTAGGCCACAAGCCAATTTCACCAGAGCTAAGGCTGCTATGACTTCATTAGCAAAGGGAGTTCCTGTCTTGGACATTTGGACATCTATCAAGGTCCAACATGGGCATCAGCTCAAATTTTCACCAAGCCCTACTGCCCTGACAGCATGGTCTGCCCAAAAACTCATTTCTACTGCCTGGTCCTGCAGGACTTTTTTGTTTTAGTCCAGTCTTCGATCCTCTACCTTTTGGGAGGTACTCTTTAGGTAGCTGTTCAAAAGGTAGGTAATCTGCAGTTACAAGTGTCCATCAGAAGAAAAAGTTACTTACCTTTGGCAATGCTCTTTCTGACCACAGATTTCTTACCTCCCTCCTTCCTATCTTTTCTGTGGATTGGACATCTACACATTTTAAAACCTTCCCAAATTAGTTTTCAGCACACCGTTACGTGCAGTTTGTTTGAATAGATCCGCATTTGTGGGTGCTTTATGACAGTCAAGAAACTGATGTCAGCACACAGGGATGGTTACTATATTTCTCTTTCACCTCCGGGATGATGCAAGGCCACCGTGGTGCCACCCAGCACCATGCAGTGGCATGCAGGAGCTATTGCTTGCAAATTTCTGGACCTAGTCTGACACCTGGGAAATATTCTAAGTCAGAAGAAGGTGCAGCTAGAATTTCCACTAGAAGGGAAGAGTAGCAATAACTAAGGTAAATTAAGTGATTCTCTGTTGCATTTCTCAGTTTTAAAAGTAATACCCGTAAGTATTGTACTTGCCAGTGAAGTCACAATGTATTAGCCCTTCCAACTGAAGTTGTCAAAGTTCACACTGTATGATCCCTTCCTATTATGGATTTACCAATGTTGACAACCCCTTTCATGCTGGATATGTCGTAAGGTTCACCCCTTCCTATTACGTTTGTCACAGAGTTGACAATAAAAAAACTGCTTCCTGTATCAATCAATCAATCTGTGATTTCTAAAGTGCGGCTAATCACCCGTAGGGGTCTGAAGGTGCTGTTAGTGGCCGTGCTGCTCAATTGAAGATCCAGGTCTTGAGGTCCTTCCTGTTCTGCTTCAGTGATGCGGTCTGCCTGAGTTTGAGAGGTAGCGTGTTACATGTCTGGGCTGCGAGGTAGGAGAAGGATCTTCCTCCTGCTGTGCTTTTCCGGATCTTGGGAATGGCTTCAAGTGCGAGCTGGGAAGGGCGGAGATATCTGTTGAGTATGTAGAAGGCAAGGTGGTGGTTGAGGTATGCCAGTCCTATGTTGTGTAGTGCCTTGTAGGTGTGGATCAGGAGTTTGTATGTGATGTGCTTCTTGACTGGGAGCCAGTGTAGGTCTCTGAGGTGGGAGGAGAAGTGGCTGTGTCAGGCGATTTCCAGGATGAGTGTGGCTGCTGCATTCTGGATTCTTTGCAATCTTGATTGTAGTTTCTTGGTGATGTCAGCGTAGTGCGTTGCCATAGTCCAGTTTGGTAGTGAAGAATGCGTGGGTGACTGTCTTCCTCGTGTCAGATGGTATCCACTCGAATCTTTCGAAGGCGTCTGAGGATGTGGAAGCATGACAATGAGACGGCGTTGACTTGGTGGGTCATGGATAGAGAGGAGTCCAGGATGATGCCAAGCTTGAATGCGTGGTCCATGGGAATGGGGGAATTTCCCAGTGCTATGGGCCACCAGGAGTCGTTCCAGGTGGAAGGGGTGGAGCCGATTTCGAGGATCTCAGTTTTGTCCGAGTTGAGTTTGAGGCAGCTGGCTTCCATCCAGGTGACAACTGCACTCATCCTGTTGTGGAAATTTCTTGTGGCCTTTGCAGGGTCATCGGACAGGGAGAGTATCAGTTGCGTATCATCAGCATAGGAGACTATATTTAGCCTGTGTTTGATGAGCTTGGCTAGCGGGGTCATGTAGATGTTGAAAAGCATTGGGCCGAGTGATGATCCTTGGGGCACTCCGCAGCATGTGTCTTTGGGTTCTGACGTGAACAGCTGTAGTCTTGACACTCTGTGTTGTTCCAGTGAGGAAGGACCTGATCTAATCCAGTGCCTTATCTTGGATGTTGGTGTTGTGTAGTCTGGTGCAGAGGGTGGAGTGGGAGACGTTGTCAAACGCAGCAGAGAGGTCAGGGAGGATGAGTGCGGCCATGCCTCTGTGGTCTAGCATGGGGCGTCAGTCGTTGATGGCTGCTAGGAGTGCTGTTTCAGTGCTTTGGTTGCTTCTGTATCCGGATTGGTATCGGTCTAGGATTTGGTGTGTCTTAAGGAATTCAGTGAGTTGCTGGTTGATGACCTTTTCCGTTACTTTAGCTGGGAATGGGAGCAGAGAGATGGGTCTGTAGTTTTTCAGCTTCCTTGGGTCGGTGTTGGGATTCTTGAGTAGCAGGTTGATCTCGGCGTGCTTCCAGTCTGATGGAAAGATGGGGATCTCAAAGGATCGGTTGATAGTTTGACAGAGCTCAGGTGCTATGGTGGTGCTGGCCAGATTGAAGATATGATGAGGGCACGGATCCGAGGGTGCTCCCAAGTGGATGAAGTTCATAAGTCTTTGGGTATTGGGGTCATCGTGGAAATCAAGGTGTAAGTTGAGGTCGCCGAGTCGGATGTAGTTGGAGGAGGTGAGCGCTTGGAGGGGGGGGGCTGCAACGAGGTCTGTAATGTCTTCACAGAATTGGGGATGGGGTCCAGGCAGACTGTAGATGAGTGTGCCACGCAGGGAGGAGTTGGGATTGGTCGGAACGTGGAAGTGTAGGGGTTCCTGGGTTGGCTGAGACTGTGACTCATTGGTGGTTGTCAGGCGGAGGGTGTTCTTGTAGACTATGGCAATGCCTCCTCCAGGCCGGTTGGCTCTGTTCATGTGGATGATTTTGTAGTGGTCCGCCATCTGTGGTGATGTCCAGGGCTGAGGTGGGGGGTGATCCATGTCTCCGTGAACAAGGGGACACCTGGGGCAGTCGAGTCGAAGAGGTCCCAGACTTTTACTGCATGCTTGACGAGGGAGTATGTGTTAAGGAAAATGCACTTGAGGTGGTCATCCGTTCTTGGTACGGGATCGTGAGGTGGTCCTTGGAGGGTGCAGGAGCATGCACGGCATGAAAAAGGTCCGTGAGTGTTTCTGCGGTCGGCTAGGTGGCAGGCTGAGGATCTTCTTGGGTTGAGGGCAAGTAGAGTGTTGGCGTTGAACCATCAAATAGAGCGAGGACCAGAATCTGTGATGCTGGGCATGGTCCAGACATGGATGGGCGCAGATGGGCTTGCCTTTGAAGCGCAGCGGCCGCCATTAAGAAAGAGAGGGAGGTGGGGGGATCCGGTCAGATAGGAGGCGGAAGGGCCGGAAAAGTGCTTTGCAGGAAGCAAGGGCAGCAGCGGCTTAAGGAAAATGCAGGGAAGGTGAAAGGAGAGTGAAAGAGACAAGAAAGAAAAAAATGAATTGAAAATAAAACAGAAGAAAAAAGAGAAGTAAAGGCAGAAGTAAAACAGGAGGATAGAGAGACAGAATATACTTGCATGCAGATGGCCACTAGGCCACCAGGGATGAGGTGCAGGTGGGAGCTTGTGGGTATAGGTGGGCCTCAACATGAGAGTCAGGCAGGCTTCCAGTTCGCTTGCGTCAGAGTCAGCAGTAGCAACAAGTGGGGCTGCTCAAGGGAGGGAATCAGACGCTGACCAGGATGTTATTCCAGGTTTGGGGAAAAAAGTCACCTATAGTGTTTGGCAAGAAGCTCACAGTATAAATTGCCTTCCTGTTATATTTGAGAAATCCTTTTTGGGATGTTTCAGGGCATTTGGTAGCTACTGGGGTGCAATTGTGTTCTCCTTTGGTGTTCTGAAGCCTCATTACCTCAGTTCCTCAAACTGTAGACCAAATACACCTATTGGAATTTGCATATTGGAGTAATGATGCAGAGCAGACTAAGGTTGCCCCAGAGAGGTTGGTGAGGGCTAGAAAATAAAAATTAAAATACAGAAAAATAACAATAAATCAATGCTCTGATAATGCTTTGAAAATGAAAAGTACTGTAATGAATATGCAACTAAACACTGCGTACAAAATTACAAGTATTTATAAGGTTTCATGTGGAATTGAAACTCATTCTAAGGGGCCTTCCAGGAGTGTAGAATGAAATAAAATATTTAATTGCCATGGGACAGATTGCTTCCTAAATCTACTTGTCCTGTAAAAAAATCGACTTGTCCCTTTGGTGCCATGTATTGCGGCGACAAATTATGGCCACAATCTCATTATATTAGAGCTTTGATAATAACCTCTCTGATTATGCCAGGGCTAATACTATACTAGGCCTTGAATACTAGCAATTTTAAGCACTACTATAGCAATTTCCTTATTTTGCCACCTTTCTGCTGATCTACCTAGTAGGTCTGGAGGAATCAGTAAGCAATAGCTCCAGGGCTGGAATGCCTTTTTATCTGTGCAAACCTATTAACTTGCATGTTTTAAGGATTTTTACCAGCTCTTCTCTAATCTTTTTCCATACTGAGAAAGATTGGAAATGTACTACTGATAAGGGCAGAAGTAGAAGTTCTTCCATGGTTGGGAAAAAAAATTGGCTGGAAGTAAAGTGAACTTGTAAATGCTCAATAGATTATCGCATGAGCTGTGGAGAAGTGTGGCTCAATGGTTAGAGCGGCAGACCCTGAAGCAGAGATCTGGCTCAAGACCAGGGTTCAAGTCCCGCTTCGGCAGGTGTTGGGCTCAATTCCCCTTGACCAGATAATTCTCGCCTCGGTGCCTAATCTAATTCATGGGTCCCACTCTGCAACTCTGGGCAATAGCTTGCTTAATCTCCACAACGGCCCCAACAGCGCTTGGATGCCTGGCTTCACCCTGGGGGCGCTCAGGAGTGGGCGCCTCACAGGGAAAAGCCAGGAGGGGTTCCATAGCGGTATGAGTACAGCGCCTTGAGACCCTAACGGGTGAGTAGTGCGCTATACAAGTGCTAATTTACATTTACATTTACATGAGCAAGTTTACACATCCATATTTGCCGTCTCCGCACCATCCAGAGTTTCCAGGAGCCAGAGCAACCACCGGCCAGCTACGTTAATTCTACGAGGCTATGCACCTCATAATTGGGCAGCTTATCCCTGCTAGAGCGCCTTGGGCCCTGTGAGCTCGAAAGTGACCCCTACTGGTCTTTCGTCAGTGAGTTCCCTAGAACCTAGTCTGCCCCTGGTAATCATTGATCGATCAGGTGCAGTGCTGGTCCTATCACCTCTACCTTCCTGGATGAGCACTCCAATGCTGCCGCCCCCGGCAGCACCCTCTCCATTTTCATTCCCAACTCCAACACAGAGCTGGAGCGGCAGCATCTGACTCCCTTACCGACACGGATTAAAGATAGATCCCCTAGATCAGAGCCATGCCTTATTCGTATGGTAATGGATTTGGTGATTACTAGTAGGGGACACTGGACCCATCTGAATGCCAATAATTAGATCATAATGAGGAAAACAGCTTGTATGAGTGCCTGACTGATGCCAGCAGACTGGACACCTCCCCAGATACTGGTTTGGTCTCTCCCCTGCTGTAGCAGTGGAGAAGGGTACGTCAGTTGTAATGGTAGTGAGAAGGGCGGCTGAAGTTCTAGGCCTTCAACTGCCCTCTGTAGCTGTCAAGACTAAAATCTTCATAGACGTGTTTCAACTGGCAGTCCCACAATCTGAACCACTTCTCCCTTTTAATGAAGCCCTCTCGGACGTCCTACCTAGGGCCTGGTCCAAGCCCTGGACAGGGGCTCCTGTTAATGGGACAGTTGCCCGCTGCCATCGCCCTACCCAAGGGGACCCCAGGTTCCTCACCCACTACCCCACTCTGGAGAGCTGGGTGGCCCAAACCACTTTCAGAGTAAATCCTGGCTCATTCCCTACCACTCCACTAGGCAGAAAATCCAAAAGGCTGGATACCTTTAGAAAAAGGATGTTTTCTTCTGCCAGCCTTGCACTGTGGTCAGTGAACACTGAATGCCTTTTGAGCCGATACTTCCATACAACCTGGGACTTGGTTGTGCTGCCTATGGTCTCAGACGAGGCCCGAGCCATACTCTCTCAAGCCATTGCTGACGGAAGAGAGACAGCTAATGTAGGCTGGACTCTGATGTAGGCTGGACTCGACCAACTCACTTGCCCATCAGCATCACGCCTGGATGAGAAACACTGGCTTTTTGTGGGATGTCCAGGCCTTGTCTATGGACATGCCTTTCACTCGCTCCCATTTCTTCGGAGGCAAGGTGGAATCGGCCATAAAGCGCTTCAAGGGCAGCAGGGCTGTGGACAAGTCTTTGGGCCTTCCCATGGCTCCCTGCCAGCTTCAGTCGGCCTTTCGCTCCTTTCCTGGCCATGGAAGGGGCTTCCAGCAGCATCTCTACCTTCCCACCTACCACGGCCACCAAGCTTCCCAGCCATTGTGTGGTTGAGGATGCTGCACCCATAGACTTCGTGGGTCAGGTAGTCAGAGGTCGAGCTAGGACCCCCTTTCTCCAGCCTTTGACCATCATGCGCATCCAGTGGAGGGCAGAATACGCCATCACCTGCACCACTGGAAGTCAATAGCATCCGACCACTGGGTTCTCCAGATTGTCCAAAGGGGCTATTCCCTCCCTTTGTGACAAACCCTCCACCCAGGTTAGATTACTGTAATGCACTTTTATATAGGCATTCATCAACAATATCTGAAAAAACTGCAAATTTTACAAAATGCAGCAGCACGTCTTTTAAGGAGAATTCCAAAGTTCAAATCTGTCTCACATGTATTGTTGCAGCTACACTGGCTTCCCTTTAGGTAGCGAGTAGCCTTCAAGGCATTGTGCACTGCTTACACATCCCTTCATGAGCTAGGTCCAGAGTACCTTAAGAGAAAATTCAAATGGTACACACATCTAGGAGAGCTCTTGGGTCAGCTACCTCAAGAACAATGGAAACACCTCAAATAAACAAAGCGTCCTGGGGTGGGAGAAACTTTATCTCCTCTACACGGTTAGACTTTGGAATAAAATGCCTTTGCATCTCAAAGCGCAGTCCATTTTCATCTGTTTAAGAAAACAACTTAAAACCTAGCTCTTTTCAACTATGTTGCCCAATTAGTTTATATACTGTTCATCTAGCAGACACCAGGGCCAAGACGACTTTGGGCATTCGCATGCTCTATAAACAATATTGTATCAATATCATACGCATGCCACCTACTTGCGACAGTTTGACTGAGGGACACTTATCCTTACTACATCAAGAAGTGGTGGCTATCTTGGCCAGTGGGGCCATAGAGAGGGTGCTGACATCAGAATTAGGATGTGGTTGTTATTCCTGCTACTTTCTGGCACCCAAAAAGGAAGCCTTCATCCTATCCTAGACCTGCACCTTCTTAATTTCTTAGTGAAAAAGGAAAACATGTAAAATGCTCGTGCTCGCCCAACTCCTGTCTGCCCTGGACCCAGGAGACTGGATGGTAGTGGTGGACTTGCAGGATGCATGGTTCCACATCCCTGGTCGACCTGCCCAATGATGTTCCCTGTGGTTCATGGTGGGCTATGAACACTTTCAGTTTTCCGTGCTTCCCTTTGGCCCTACCAGTGCCCCTTGGGTGTTCACCAAGGTAATGGCGGTGTTTGCAGTTCATCTACAGAGATCAGGGGTGCCGGTCTTCCCCCTAACTTAATGACTGGCGGTTGAGGGCAGGCTCACCCCAGGCAGTGGTCTCCCACCTCCGGACTACGGCGGACCTTCTGTACTCCCAGAGGTATACTATCAGCATGCCGAAGTTACACCCCTAAGAATCTCCTTGTCATCTGCAGTTTCAGGCTTATCCTCCCGAGTGGAGAGGCCAGGATATTCGGCTATGATACAGATATTTCAGCCTCTTTTCTCTATTTCAGTGAGACTGACTCTGATGCTGGTGGGACTCCTGGCCTTCTGCATCCTGCTTGTGATAAATGATTGTTAGCATATGCAGGCTCTGCCCTAATGTTGCACCTACTGGAGCTTCAGTTCCCACTGCAATCTCTCCAACATGTTTCAGACCTCGGAGGGCACTGCCAAAGATCTGCAGTGGTGGCATGATTGGGTCAGCAGCAGACCCGTCTCCCTTCCCCAACCAGATCAAATTGTAATGGCACACGCATCACTCCTGGGCTGGACAGCCATCTGGGAGAGGTGTAGATCATAGGGCTCTGGTCTCTGGAGGATTCCGGGCTCACATCAACATGTTGCAGCTTCAAGTGATCCGATTGGCATTGAAAGCCTTTCTGTCCTCCATCAAGAGAAGGCTAGTGCAGGTGTTCACAGACAACAGCACTACCATGTGACATTACAACAAACAGGGCAGGGTGAAGTCGTGGAAACTAGAGGCTCTCCATCTCTGGACATGGCTGGAACATCGGGGCATTTGCTTGGTGGTTCAACACCTGATGGGCACTCTGAGCGGTAGGGTGGGCAGACTCAGCCATTGATGCCTAGCAGATCACGAGTGGCAAGGAGCTCTTGCTCAGGGACGATTTTCGTCTCAAGGGACAACAGGCCTCCTGTACGCTTTTCCACTAATACCACTCCTGCTCAGAGTTCTCAAGAAGATCAGGAATGATCAAGTTATTGCTCAAGTCATTCTTGTGGTTCCAGATTGGGCACAGAGAGACTGGCATCTCGAGCTGTTGAGAATGTCCATTGGTCCTCTGATCATGCTGATTCTTTGGGAGGATCTGTCGCAGGAGAGGATCCTGCACTCTAACCTGTCTACGCTCCGCCTTCATGCGTGGTGGAGATTGAGAGGTGACAGTTGACAGCCTTTGACCTTCAGCCCGAAATCTGTAATGTAATTTTGGCAGCCAGGCATCCCTCCACTGAGACGGTATATGCCTGCTGTTGAGGCAAGTTTGTGGCATGGTGTGCAGAAAAACAGTTTCACCCTCTATCTGTTCCTCTTTAACAGGTTGTCTTGTTCATTCTTACCTGTGCCCAGCTGGGCTCTGCATTATGCATATGGTCTTCAACATCCGTTCCCTCCAGTCCACCTGCATTACGCTTTAGTGGGACCTCAACCTGGTTCTTTCTTTTCTGATATGCTCTCCCTTCGAGCCGCTCCATAACTGTTCAGACTGCTTACTATCAAGACAGTCTTTCTTGTGGCAATAAGTTAGCCGGTTAGCGAGTTGCTGGCACTATTGGCGCACCCTCATTTTGTAATGTTCTACCTGGACAAGCTGGTCCTTTGGACTTGAGCATACTTCTTACCGAAGGTGGTGGCCCTTTTCCGTGTAGGCCAGTCTATCACTCTGCCTACCTTTTATGCTATACCTCGTCCCTATAAAGAAGAGGAGCGACTCCACCGGCTGGACCCAAAAAGAGCATTGTCGTTCTACCTTGACCACACAAAAGAGTTCTGGGTGGAAGATCGACTTTTCGTGGGGTATGTTGGAGCCCAGAAAGGGAAGGCAGTGCAGAAATGGACCATCTCACGAAGGATTATGCTCTATATCAAAACTGGCTATGCACTGACCAAAAAGTAGCCTCCTGAGAGCTTGCATGCTCATTCCACCAGAACCAAGGCTGCGACCACTGCGTTGGTGTGCAGTGTTCTGGTCCTGGACATCTGTTAGGCTGTAACGTGGGCATCTCTGTGCACATTTTCCAAGCACTACTGCCTGGGCAGTCGGGTTCATCGGGATGAGCACTTTGCCCATTTGGTCCTGCAGGATTTCCTAGTGTGAATTTGTTTCTCAGACCTACCTCCAGGAAGGTATTACTTGCGTATCTGTTTTAAGGTAAGAAAGCTGTGGCTAGCAGTCACTATCAAATGAACAAGTTACTTACCTTTGGTAACACCTTATCTGGTAGAGACTCTACTCAGCCGCAGATGACTTACCGACCCACCCATCTTCCCCGCCCTGTGAATGGGTTTTTGGAATTAGGGAAATTCCCCTGTAAGTGCTCTAGCTTCATACACCAGTGGTGAGTTTTCTTTGTGGCTCCACACTTCTAGCATGGAAAGTCACAGAAAATTGCATCAGTGTGCTGGGGTGGCTCCTATATAGGCACCACGCATGTCACTTCTGGTGCAGACGATGTCGATGACTCCTCGTGTAGCCGAGCGACACCACCTACTGGTGTGCAGGGATAATGCAAACAAAACATTTTGCGCATCCAGTCTGACGCCTGGGGAATATTCTAAGGTAAAGAATCTGCGGCTAGATAGACTTACAGAAGATACTTAACTTGTTTGTTAATTTCAAAATATAAAGCCCCTTCCTATGACTTTAGCCCTAGTGTTTACCATGTAAAACCCCTTACTGATGTATTTGACAGAAGGTTCACATTGGAAAATCAATTCCTATTGCATTTGCAGAGGGTTCACAGTATAAACCTCCTCCCTGTTGTATTTGTCTGAGGTCACAAAGTAAAGTCCCAGCCTGTTGTATTAGTGAAATTCGATTCAGGAGGACCCAGTGAAGTCCTATATTACTAGCCAGAATTGTCAGTGTCACCACATTTAATATTCAGTAATACAAACCTTTTGGCTTTAACTTGAACTCACGTGTCTCAGCAACAATCCCATCAAACAAGTGTAGCCACACCAAAGCATGGATTGAATTGACCATTAACTGTTCTTCTGGAGATGCCAAGAATTTACACTTACCCAAAAAAAAGGTAAATATATACGAAACCTCTTTGCTGCATTTTTCACCAAGTTGCCAATGTAACACCAATTACTATTGTATTTGTCAAATAGTTCAAAATGCAAACCCTTCTCCTCTGGTGTTTGTCCTGAAGCTCAAAGTGTAAATCCCCTTCCCATTGCATTTGTCAGAGTTCATGATGTGAAACTTCTTCCTACTGTTCTGGTCATGGGTTACACTATGCAAAGTCTGTTCCTTCTGTATTTGACTTAGGATCTGCGTTAACAATGTGCCTAGCAGTTATGATCAATGGAACTGATTCTTACGTCAATAAACACAACTGGTTTTCAACTGAATACTTGTAGTGTAGAAAATCAATATGTAAGAAGAACCTCAGCGGCTCTCTTAATACTGTTGTTACAACTCTCTGTCTGGTGATCATGTAAGTCCTAAAAGACAGCACTGGTGTTTGTCTGGGCCTGAAATTCTGAAAAAATAGGGTTATGAGAATTTTTGCCAAGGTGTGAAAAATCCCAAAAAACAGGGTTTGTCAGATGGAAGTAACCAAACCCTTGCCTTCTACAGTAATATAATGGATTACGTGTTAGAAAGTACTTGTCTACAGGCTTTAACACTGTGTAGTAACAATCCACCCATAAAGGTAGGTCTATTGCCTTTTTCATCATTTTAAATAAAATGCAGATCAGACCTATGGCATTTGATAGAGGTTTTTTCCCAATTAACCAATCAGTCCTACAGATCTGATCATAGGCTTGTTACCATAACTAACTCAGGACTTTACTATAAAGCCTAATCCATGCAATACAAGTACCCTTTTCCATCTTACGAATACAACTTCTGCCCAATGAAAACCTTAAATTAAGAAGATCATCCTGTGGCCAGCACAGGAGCCAGTGTCTCACTAGTATGTGTTAATGCTGTTTTTCTCTTGATCACGTTAGATCCGACAACAGCTGCTGTCTCAAACCAGACCTATAAATGGGAAGAGGATAGGTGCAAACAATAATCACAAACCCATAAAAACAACAGCCAGTACCTTAGCAATGCACAATTGTTCATATTACAGCTTCTATTTATTCTGGCTAAGAGATACAGTGAGGCTTTAGCTTGATATTCTTCAATTATGACGATGAATGAAAATCCGATGGTTCAGAAGAAATGGTTACATACTTGTGGTCCTAGTTATCCATTGAAGAAACCTTCCTTGAAGTCATAAACATCGTCCTCCTCTTTCCTATTTGTTACTATCTTGGCCATTCGAAACAACAGCTACTTCCTTTATATCTCTCACCTCAAAAACAACTGGGTAGCAACTGCCAGTACAGTGCAGGATGTTGCTCAACATATGAACACCTTGTATATGAATTTATGGTCAAATGTAAGGAGTAAAATATTTTGTGGTGCACACCAGCAAGGGGGCATTCTAACGTTTATGACTTCAATGAAGAACCTGTAATACAGAACAGAGATGAAAAGTAAGTTAACATCTCTCATGTACTATATGGCCTGTGCCTACATTAATAGACACTTTGGGGCCTCATTACGAGTTTGATGGTCAAATGAATCAGCCACCAAACTCACGGGGAGGACGCCACCTCCATGGTGGTGGTGTCGTCGTCCCCCCAATTGTATTTCAATGTTCCTGCTGGGCTGACCAGCAGGTACATTGTGTCACCCTGTTCCTGCCAGGCTAACCGGCAAGAGCAGTGCTATGGTATTGGTCTCAGCTCCCTTAAGGGAACTGAGGTCAATATCGTAGCACATGCAGACAGTGCGCATTCAAATGGTGCTGGGAAAGGGGGGCCCCTATACTGCCCATGTGATGGGCATTGGCATTGCAGGGGCTTCCCTGTGGCCCCCTGCACGGGCTTTCTAACAGCCTTTCCATGGCTGAGTTGTAATCAGCACGGAGGCACCACCGTGGCTGAATACAACTCAGACTGCCGTCAGCTCTTCAGGAACAATGTTTCTAGTGGTGACAGCGGTTCTCTGGCAAGTCCGCCAGGGTTGTAATGTGGCGGTCGGACCGCCTGGAGTGCAGTTGTCCGACCGTCACCACAAGTTGGTAGTCCTTGGACCACCACTATTGTAATGAGGCCCTTTGTCTTTTATTTACTGAGAAGCTGCAAGAAGAATGTGCCTCTGGAACCAAGCTGCACCGACGGAAGAGGCCAGAATAGGCCAAGCTGGTTTTGGGTTACTTTTGATACTATTCAGTGAGGACCTAACCAGCTATTTCAGGCTGGACTGTTCCTTTTGGAGGAGTGTCAAGACTGATTTACATATGGTTGGGTCCAAAGTGAGCTGGCATGTTGTGCAAAATAACAATAGATTCGGTTGCAGTCTTGAGTAATTACCAGTGGCTGAGATTAGTTCAAGCATTCCATCCATTGCTTTTTTGTATTAACAATCCACCCATAAATGTTTTCCAGTCATCACTCATGACAATTTTACCTCATGCAGCAGTGAACGGACTTTCATCCCCATCTATACAGAATCTCTTCATTGTCTTGTGCTTTTGCCCTCATGTTTGAATGCACTGTACTCTTACAAGGGAAGTGCTTCTTTTTACTCCTAACACGTCGGTTGGCTGTTTCTAATCACTTTTCTTGTGATATTTTAATATTTTAACTTGAAGACGCCACAGTCTTTTCACACTTTTTTATGACCGACAAGCACTCCAGTTGTCAGTTTGACATTTTTTGCTCTTTTCCAATTCCAGCACATTGCCAGGGCTCATTCTGTCACACATACTTTGTATTCAGTATTATGCCATCCGTGGTTCTCATTCTTAGTATTTCTGAATACATGTTTTATACCACATTCAGGTCTCATCAGATCGACCAGGATCAGATGAAAACACAGACTCCTCTTTTGGACAAATTAGATGAAATTAAGGATGTGGATGAGCTGACCATTCTGGTGAGTATATGCGTTTAATTACAAAGTTCATTTTCTCACTTTTATTAGTATTCTGTTCACCAGAACTCAGATTGATGCACTTTCATATTAGGAATGTGACTTGTAGCAATATGCTGGATCCAAGTGTTTTTCCATAATTGAAAACATTTATTTAAAGGAGTAACACAAGCGTGCAAACAAGATGGCCGCTCCACCGATTCTCTGTTAAGCCCACATTATCGATGATAGAAAAAAGAAAGTAAAGGCTGTAATACCTTGGTAAAAAAATTCCCTGGCAGCTCTTTGGGATTAGCGGTTTGTTAAGGTACCCTTTTTGGCACTTTTGGTGTAGTTTTGAAGCAGTTTTCCTCAGGGAATTTCACACCCGTCTTTGCCGAAAATCTTTGCTGAAGTCTCCTGTCAGGAAGGTGGAGTTATCTTTAGGAAAGGGCGTGGCTGAGGCCTCACCCACTCCCACAGCTGGTTTTAGCTACTGCACTGCCTTAATTTGTGGTGGCTTTTTTTAGGTTCCCTTTCATGCTTGCAATGTAAACTGTGCTTATATTTAATACAGTATAATTTAATTCAATATCATGGAAGGGAATAATTACATATTTTGAATAACAAGTGCAAACAAACAACATCACCAGTTAAATCCAAAATAGTTTACATTAATAAACTTTCATTATCAACACTATTGGATAAATTACAGGCAGTTTGCCTAAACACAGATAACATACCATCCAAAATTAAATAGGTATGCAAAGACATGGCTAGTCTTTCTATGAAAGTCTCTGATAAAACAATCAAAATTCAAGGCAACAAATCAAAAATTGACAGTTTGCCAAATATTGCAACAAAACTTTTACCAATGAGTAATCTTTTTTTGGATTTAGAAAATCGTAATCTACAGTATATTCTGTGCATCTTTAATTTACCAGAGGATGTAGAAGGTAATGACAGCAGGCAATATTTGGCAAAAAAATTATTACTTGGTCTACTACATTTAGAGTTTTCAGAAAAATGTGAGATTGATGAGGCGCACAGAATTCCTTCACATTGTAATCCTCATCAAGACAAAGGTAGTCAAATGATTTTTAAAGTCCTACGCCACCATCCTTTAGTGTTGATAGGGAAAGCAGCTAGAGAGATACCATTTTTAATGATGAATGGTAGTAAAATGTATATACATCAAGACTTCGCTAAGGAAACTGTAAGAATTCACAAAGATTTTACTGAGCTTAGACCACAACTGAGAAGTTATGGCTTCAAATATGGTCTTTTTCATCCATCTACTATGAGAATATGGAAAGATGGTTTTTCCAAGACCTTTTAATGCCCAGATGATCTTCATGCATTTCTTGATCACCATCCACCACTCTCCATGGAAAAGGCTGAGACTGATACACAAACCCTATATCATAATTCTCTTGAATTGTAAACAGCCTAATTTTCCAAGCTTTGTTGTGAGGGCATTGTGTAGGCAGGTCATTCTTGCTAATGCATATGTGTGATTTCGCAGTGCTATTTATGTTTTTATGGTGTCTTCTTTATGTTTGTCTTTGTCTTTCCTTTTATTCCTTAATTGTAACTTTAGAGTTACTTTCTAGTTTTATTCATCTACACTTTTTCTTACTGTCTCCTTTATTATCAGAGTATGGATAATGTTAATAATATTCAAATTGTTTCTTTTAGTGTTAAAGGTTTACGACACCCTGTCAAACATACTAAAGTTTTAGATTATTTAGTAAAATATAAAGCTGACATTTGTTTAATCCAGGAGACTCATAGGGATGATGGAGTTTTAGCTTACATGAATAAAAAGTGGGTTGGCAATATTGTTTTTTCTCCTGCAGCTAAACAGAAAATGGTGTTATACTTTTTGCTAAAAAAACAACATTTTCAAATTCTAACCAAATGTTCTGATTCAGATGGCAGATATATTATAATAAAAATGAACATTGACAACACAGTTCTTCATAAAATTAATGGCCCAACAAACGATGATCCCATTTTTTGGTCTTGAGGTACTCAAATTAGGCAATGTTCCGCTTATAACTAGAGGCGATTTTAACCTAATATGTGATCATTTAATTGATCGATAAACACTCACTAAATACCATCCTCCTAAGGCTTTTATTTTTACTTTTAACTTTGATATCTTTTTTTTTTTTTTTTTTTTTAATCTACCAAATTTGTTGACATTTGCCACCTACATCACCCAACAAAAATGTTTAGTTTTTTTTCCAATCCTCATAATTTATATTCTCAAATTTATTATTATTTTTAATACCTCAACAATTGATTCATTCAGTTACGGTTTCAGCTATCCAGAATATTGATATTTCTGACCATGCACTTATTTCATGTGTTCTACAACTTGACAATTCTCAAAAACGTTTGAGAGTTTTCAAGGTCGTTGGGGTATGAATACAAGTGTTGTTCTAAATAAAATAAATAAACCAAAACTTTTGTGAGCATTCCATGAATATTTTTCTTTTAATTCCGAAGGTTCAACTTCTATTGTAAATCACTAGGATGCGTTTAAGGTTTATAACAAAGAAGTAACCCTTTCCACTAGGGCACATGATGATAAAACAGTTAACTCAAAAATCAAAGATTTGGACAAACAAATTGCAAAATTTGAATTACTCTTTATTTCTTCAAATGATCTAAAATATAAACCAAAATTGCAAGCACTTCAATATGAGTTAAATTCTATATTAAGCAAACGAGCTGGCATTGAAATGTCTAATAAAGCTAAATTCTGTTTTAGTGCTAATAGATCTGAAAGACCTTTGGCAAATTATCTATGTATTAAAAAAGATAAAATACAAATCAATGCAATCCATGGGTATAATAGCAAGATTGCATTTTCTCATAAAGACATAGTCAGTGATTTTTTTAATTATCACTTGACCCTATTCAATAATCATTCATCAAATGATAACTCGCTTATTGTAGAAAGTTGTGAACTGCCAAAAATGTCCCAATCAGTTAAAGCTAAATTGAATTTACCGATCTGTATAGAAGAAGTTGAATTGGTTATCAATTCTCTTAAATTACTTGAAACTCCTGGTCCAGATGGTATCCCAGGTGAAGTTTATAAGACATTCTCAGTGCACCTTATACCTCATTTACTTCTTTTTACCCTCATTAGTAATTCAGGTTCAACGTCTAGGTCCTTCACTGAAGCATTAATTATTGTTGTTCCGAAACCTAACAAAGATCCCACTACAGTTTCAAATTATTGCCCTATTTCATTAATAAATCAACATTGTAAACTTTAAGCCAAAATTCTTGCAACTAGACTTACCTCTGTACTTGATCCTCTCATTCATATTGATTGATCTGGTTTCACGAAACATAGACATTCTGTAATTAATATTAGACTGTTATTCCATGCGATTGAATTTGATTTGTCTTTGTTAATCCCAGCTGGTGTAATGACATTAGATGCAGAAAAAGCTTTTGACAAAGTACACTGGCAATATTTATTTTGCACCTTATTTGCAATTAATTTTGGTGCGTCATTTGTTCGTATGATTTTGGCACTATATTCAAGTCCTTCAGCTCGACTTTTAGTACAATCTTCAATAAATGTTTCTTTTTTTAGTAATCCAAAATTAACAATTTCTCCTTTATTTGATATAATTCATTTATACTCACAGATTTCAGGTTATTCCTTAAATACTAATAAGACAAAATTTGTACCTTCAAATGTTCCTTGTACTTCTAATATGCTCCATAACCAGGAAATAACATGTCAAAAGGAAAACCATTAAACAATCAATTATATTGAATTGTGACTATATTCTAAATCATAATAATAAAGATACATTTTATATGTGGTCAGCCTTGCATTTGTCTTGGTGGGGAAGAATAGATTCTATAAAATGGTTTATTACTCCCAAAAAACAATGTAGATAAACATTTATCTAAGTTTATCTGGAACAATAAAACTCCATGTATAAGCATTAAAAGAAATGCTCAAATGTACTTTAAGTTTTGGTTTACCAGATTTTCTGAACTACCATAAAGCATTTATATTAAAACAAAGCTTCTTTTGGTTCAACGATACTCACCTTAACAATACACATACTTGTCTTTCCATAGAAAAAAGTTTGACATCGTCATTTTCTTTACATACTTTACTGACTATGTCAAACTCCACAACTTTATTTAAAAAACACAGAATATTGAAGTCTGCAAAATTATTACATGATTTAGACTCTTTTTCATTATCACATTTCACATACCTTAAATACGTCTCTGTGGTATAATGCATTGTTAAAACTTGAAAGAAATGTAAAATTTTGGCAGTTATGGTGTAAAGCTAGTATCTTTCTATATTAAAGATGTAGATAAAAACAACACTGTCTTAACTTTTTATGAGTTAAGACAACAATTTCCTTTACCTCCTTCAGGTTTATCCATTGTATAATTTTATGTAACTCTATCCTTGATTCCTTTCCTGGCACTTCTCCCTTAAATGCCACCTTAGATTTAGAAATTTATATTCCAGGAGTAGCTACATCAACTCATGCGGTATCTTTTTTTTAATAAAAAATTGAATTATTGTAAAGGAGACAATATAGATTTTCTTTACACTTAAATTTATCATATGTTCATGATACATGGAAAATCATAAGGTTGAATATTATTTCTGAATAGTTACCTGTAACTCTATACCAAACCAACGTCTTCGTAAATTTTGTCTGTGGACCCCATTAAAGCTATTTCATGCAAAACGTTTACCTTTTCCTAATTGCTGGCATTGTAATCTGTTTCCAGGTTTGTTAAAACAAATGCTTTGTGATTGTAATATGGTTTTTAAGTTTTGGAAGGAAGTTTAAGATGTCATTACAAAAATATATTTTTTTCTGATTCTCTTTCATATAAATTATTGATTTGTAAATCTGTTTCAGTTTCCACAAAAATGTCCAAATTAAACAGCAGACTCCTAGATTTTCTAATATCTGCAACTTTAAATTATGTTACTGCTAATTGGAAAAATGCTTCATTATTATCAATTCATACTTGGTGTTCATGTGTTATTTTTATTAGAAGAGGGACCAACTTGAATTTATCGGGTGTAATATACAACAAATCGACTTATGTATTCTGTAAACCGATTGATAATTATATAACACTATATTTATGATTGAATGTATTGTGAAATGTTGAAGCTTAATTTGAAAGTTAAGCAACTCTATTTAGATTTTTTCTATAGTCATATAATTGCTAATTCCCTCCCCTTTTATTATTTATTTTAATGTTATTATCATATTACAATTTATAAGTTTACATACACATTTATATTATTGTTTGTATTATGCTATTTTCTTGGATATAGCTCTTATGGTACTCTTTTTTTTTTTTGTTTTTTTTTTTTGTACAGTCATTTGGTTATTCTAAAATTCAATAAAATATTTGGAACTTGAAAACATTTATTTAAAAGTAATACTCTTTTTATATGCATTTAATAGCCACTTGCAAAAGGAATTGCCAGTTTGATTTTACTTAACTAGTTATAACTATTGTCTTGTGGGGGAATTTATTTTGCCAGGCAATCCAGAGTAGATCTACAAAATAGAATACCTTGCAGGCATCACAGGGAGACTTTCATAACACTTATTACACCTGGTATTTTATTTTGCCCATCAACAGATCCTCATTGTGTGATAGCCACTTCAGTTATGCCCACTGATGCAGTGGGGACCCTTGAATACTTTGTAAAAGCAAAACTTAAAAAATAAAAAATATCAAACCAGATGTGCTTTGTTTATTTTTTGTACTCCTGCTTCTTGGGTCTCTCTTAATAAAACGTGTGGGATCTTACTGCCTAATGGACAGGCTGAAAACTTCTACTAAAAGATGTTCTGTTCAAGGCTTTTTGTATGCTGTTGCACGCATGTGTCATAATGACGTGTATGCCACTATACTAACCTCCCTGAGCACATGTACACTCTTGAAAGATTCCCTTTTTTTGGTGTTAGTGTGTATCGAGTGAATTGTATTCCACGCATACTTTTAAACTTTCTAGTAGTTTTTTCCTTTTCTTCTCGTTTTGAGGAACCTATGAGACATTGGCTTGGTTTCAAACTATTCAGAGTGTCACAGGCAGTTAATAGCTGTTGATCTGCTGACATACTGAGTGCCATGCTAGGGGAACAATTACCCACTGCATGCTTGAACTCTGCACAACTAGTTGAATGGAGTCACTTAAAACAGACTGCAAGTATACCTAGAAAGTGTGTCCTCATCCCATCAGCCATTCCACTTAGTTTTTAAGAAGAGTAGTTTTGAGACAAATACAGATGCTTGTACACTATGAGTGTTGTAATTTAGACTTATCCATCCTTTCATCGTTCCCCTCTCACCCTTACCTCCATTCTCCATTTAGAATAATATAAGTAGAAGCCTATTTAGAATGTTGGTATGAAGCTGTCGAGAGAAGGACAGGCATAGAATGACTGGAACATGTGAGAACAGCTTGGAGGCATATAGTGTTATTAAACAGTTGCAACTTACATACAAACATCTTGTTTTGGATTTTGCTTACCTCACTGGCAATGAGGATGGGATGTCGTGCAGAAGTCCGCTGCATGTCTCTACCCCTGCTGTGATGCTCGCTTGCCTTGGAACCACTTGTACATGGAGTTCATGTTGGTACTGTGGCCTGCCCTTCTGATCCTTTCAGGGCAAGATTCTGGCTTCAAACCTTTATGACACTGTCACTATTTCTGGAGAGCTGGTGCTGTTTGTCAGCATCCTGAACTGGTTAGTTGCAACACAAGCTTTCCAATTTAACTTAAGGGCACACATTCTGTGCCTTGCATCACTGTCACAACCTTATGTTGTGCATGGCTGTGCCTGGTATATGGAGCCTCACCCAACCTACTATCTACTCTTTGCAGTTTCTGAATGTTCTCAGCTTTTGTGGCACACTCATGAGGACTCCTCACTCTTTCCTACCAGTGTGCTGTTCGCTTCTTTCTCACCTAGTAACTTTGTGCATGATGGACTTTTCTGTGGCATATTAGCTTTTCATTCAGAGTCCAAGCCTCTTACTTAGTTTATTACTCCTTTGGATACATATAGATATTGGTGGAGGTTGTTTGGATTAGCATTCATGGAATGGTATTCCAGAGGGTGATGCCACATATACTACCATGGTCTGTAAAATGCCTTGTGTTTCCAGGATGACATACATATTTGTGGTGCATCTGAAATTGAGCATGACTACGTAAGTATGGTTATCAATATCCTTAGAGATATAGGTTTTACCATCAGAATGTAATGGAAACGTGCAAGATCGTAGTCAAGTTTGTAGATTACCTTGGCCACATGATTTCTGGGGATAACATTAAACCCAACTACAATCTCATTTAGAAAAGATCAAGACATTCTTAGAAGTTGTATCTATCTGCCTCTTGAGAACAGCACCATAGTGTCCTAAGGTCAGTTGCCTTGTAGAAAGAACAACCAGAATTATAAGATTACAACCAGATGGCGTACTCTGCTGGCAATTCTGCTGCAAACACACTATAGAATATGCTGTGGTCCTAACACACCCCACGAAATACTTTGTTAGGTGTTTCACCTTTTATGTTACTCAAGGGTAGGCAACTAGGTTGAATACTTATAATACAGATGTTATTTTCTAATATTGAATCAATGACGGCTGACCCATATGAACCACTCCTATCGTCTGATTATTATCTTTTGCAGTTCTCTGCCAGGTTTGTTGTAATACCTTTGGCTTTTCCTTGTCTTGTCAGATCTACATAGAAACCTTGGAAATGAGTTAACAGCAGTAGCGCAACAAGTAACTAACATTTACCAGACGTAAAGTACTCTAATTACATCAGTGCAGCAATTTCTCAGTTCGTCATGAAGCACTAAATATTGTAGCCCTGCTGCAAACCTCCAAACAAGGTAGGCAGACCTAAGCAGTAAAGTGAAAGTGGTACACTCACAAATTGGTTGAGACTAAGAGGCAGTACACAAAATTAAAGTCTAACCAGTTGAGATGAAAAAACATTCCACAACTGAAATTTTGAAAATTGTTACAGGTCCCTCCTGCCTGTGCCCCTATGATTTCATCACCCTCCCTTTCGTGTATGTTGTTTACATACTTTAAATATATCACTTGGAAAATCTATTCCACATTTGTTGCCCCTGATCTTGAACATTTACTTTTTGCTCTGTATGAGCCACTTTTTACTCAGGACTGATCTTTTGCTTTGTTTCACTACATGAACACCTCTGAAGTGGAACTAGCCATGCAACATATTAGTGCAGGTTGTCCTGACCACTTTTATCTTCACCACATCATGGGGTCTGTCTCCACGTTCCTTAGTACTCAACGTTTTTGTCTGTCCCTTCATTTATACAAGCCTTCCGCTGTATGTGACTGTGCTTCCTCTGCTCAAACAGAACATTAGGTGACCTCACAGATCTGTCGAATTGTCAACAAATTCCCTTCATTCCTCACCCAGCAATTTTTTTTTTTTAAAGACTGATCACCCTACAGCTATCCTCCATTTTGGAGGAACACAAGTTGCTGGATCACTCTGTCGGGATTTAGGGCAGCCCGCAGCACTAAAACTGCTTTAGTAGTTGCCACTGATAATATCAGACTCATGCTGAATGAAGGCGTACCTGCTGTTCTCATTCTCCTTGACCTACCAGGAGCCTTCAGCACACTCTTTCGTGCCAATATGATCCTTCATATGATGCTTCAGATAGGTTTTTTTAAAGGCCTTAAGGTAATATTGGTCTTTCTCACTTACAGAATTCAGTTTATATTCTTACTCTTTTAAATTGAATTCTGTGTCTGCTCCTTGTAGCTTTCCCCAGAGTTATTCTCTTTCATATCTATATGGCTGCTCGTGCAGGAATTGTCAGAGCCAGTGGCTTCGATATTGACCCTTATGCAAACGAAACACAACTGATTATCTCCGTGGTCATTCGTACTGAAGAAACCAGATGTGAGTCTGTGGACTACGTGACTAAGGTGGCCACCTTAATGAGGAACAACAGTCTTAAGTTAAATTGGGTGGAGACTGAGAGTATCCTCTTTGGAAGAGCTATTACTATCTAGTCTAATAATTGATGGCCCAGCAAGTTTGGCCCTGCCCCTAGTCCAAAGAAAGCAAGTAGAAACTTTGGCATCATTATCTTTCCATGAAAGATCAAATTACATCTGTATGGGGCAATTTATGGGATTCTGCACATGTTGCACAAAAGTTGCCATTGGCTTCTACTTCATAGCGTGGAGGATTATCATTCAGGCCCTGATTACGAGAAGGCTTGATTATGGCAATGCCCTCTATGTGGGCAAGGTGGATTTGCTGTTCACTTGTCCTTTGGCCATTCAAAATACCTCTCCCTCCCCCCCCCCCTTAATATTTCCAGCCTTCCCCTGCAAACTCATTCACATTTCACTCTGAGGATGCTTCACTGGTTGCTGGTGCAGGAACACACCACATTCAAGTTCCTTTGTCTTGTCCTTATCTTCAAGCACAATCTATTTTTATAGACTTACTAGGGTCCTAAGATCTACAAATCAAGCTCTACTGCATACTGGTGTGTTCACCTTACTAATGGAAGTCCGTTCATTTTCTTATCTGGCGGCCTACCATTGGAACTTTCTTCCACACAATGTTTGATCAACATCCAGTCTTCCTTTGTTTAATAACTATTAAAAACTTGCATGTTCTAATGGTCTTCATTCTCGCAGGTTTGCCACTGTGCCTTTTTATTGTGTTTGCCTGGATCTGTGTGAGGAAATCCTCTCGGTGGTGAGCTTGGTGCACTGTAAATTCAAATTACATAACAAAGGTGATGCCCAATTGGTTGAATGGGATTAAACTAGTGTTTATCCATACAGACATTGTGAACGAAGAAGTAAAACAACATCAATATGGATACAAGGAATGGAATGACACTTTGTGGGGAGTGAAAAGCCCTTGGTGGAAGGTGGGGCAGTGGGTGGTTGTTAAGAGATGAGAAAGAAACTAACCTAAATAGGATGCGTTTTCCAAACCTTTTCAGTAGTTCTGGAAGATGGCCATGTCTCGACGATGGACAGATTGGCCAAGTGCCCTGGAGTGCCTGTAGCTGGAAGAAAATCCTCCCCGCAACTTACTGTGTGCCACGTAAATCCATTATGGAGAGGAAATGTTCTAGGAATCTCCACCCTCCAGACTGGCAAGCAGATTATGAAATGTATTGAATTGCCACACCCTTAGTATTTCTTGTTAGTTAAATCCAGATTGTTCTACTACACTTTCAGTATTTTTTGATAGTTATATCCGATTCCTTTGGTTGCATCCAACATCAGTTTGGTTTCTCACAGTTGCAATCTTTGTGTATTTCCCCTTCCCGGAAAGGAAAATGTGTTATGATTTATACTCCTCCATTCGTTTTGCCTTCTGTCATTTCTTTATCACCCGTTTATCCATTGCCCATTTATAAGTTTTCCAGTTGAAAGCCTATATAGAATGTTGTTGTGAGGCAAGCAAGAGAGTGACAGTTGGATAAATTCAAGGCTTTGAGAAGAAAGCCAAATACTGTTAACAAACACTTGGACTTTACACACAATCATCTAGTTTTGGAGTCTGCTTACGTATGTCAATGGACAGTACTGATCTCCTCTTCTACCAATGAGGAAGTGAAGCACTCCTTCTGAAGGGCTCTCCCCTTCGTGTGAAAGTCATTCAAAGTGGCTAAACATAAATGCAAGTAACACCTGGGAAGCAACTCAGTTTCATTGAGGAGAACATGTGCAATATTTTAGGACATGTCAACATAAGTGTCATCAGTGTGTTAAAATAATTCACTGTATGCAGGCCTTTGGCCAAGGCCTAGCCCTTTGACCTGTTGGATGTGGCCTCCAGCTGTGCCTAGCAAGGTGTGGCCTTTTGCAACCGCTGATAGCATGTGGTGCCTAAGATCAGAGCACAATGATGAGGCTTGTGATTTATGTTCCTCCATGTGCCTGAAGGTCATCACGGAGTAAGAGGCCAAGTTATTTGTCCCAGAGGGAGACACTTATTTGATCTCCTGTGCCCACAGATAAGTCACCTGGAAGGCACACACAAGCTCCCACACAAAAAAATACAACAAAAAATACCACAGATAAGAGAAATTATGTTATTTCTCATGACAAGTCTTGTTACCCTTCAAAGTGTGATGCTTTTTCCCATGCTAAACTCTTGCTCATCACTGGAAAAGATCCTGACCATAGAAAAGACAAAACTGCAGTTTCTGCGTCCATCGGCTGACTCCGCTCAGGATGTGGACTTCCCCTGTGCTATCCTGGATCTGTTCAGGGCTGCTCCTGTATCTTCAGGGCCAACCTAATCTTCACCCATCACAACTGCCAGGTGGGAGCAATATCCTGCAGGCTTGGCGACTGTGGAGTCAATGCCTCCTGATACCTTCCCTCCATGGGCCATGACCTAGGAATCTAAGATGTCATTGAATCTTGCCTATGCGCCTTCTCCACTCTGGTCGGTGCCACCTTTGATGTAAACAAATTGTATAAGGGTTTGTGCAACATAGTTCACTTAAAAAAAGGAAAATTTAACAAAATTACTTGTAATTTATTTCTACAATGAAAACATTCAAAACGCATTGATTAAAACAATAGAGAATAAGTTGACTGAGTTCAAACATTGTTGAAGAAATATGACTTTTAAAATATTATGTGTATTAAGTATGTCTAATGCACACTCACCAAGATGTTCCTGCTTATCCACTCCCTCAACCACAGGTATTTTAGGAAGACTGCTTTCACTTACCACCCACCGTTAGGTTTGGAGTAAACTAGTTGATTTCCTGTTGAAGCAGGTGGCCTCATTTAGTCCATGTTGGTTGGCACTACAAGTGAGTTGAGGCTACAGCTTCCACTCCTCTGGTAGAGCACTGCCTGCTGTATTTAAAGATTTTCACCAGGTAACTGGTGATCTTTGTAGTTCAGGGGAGTTTGTGCGAATATTTAATGAATGGACTGAAACTTTACTTTGTGGGTGCCATTTTTTTTGTTTTCTGAAAACAAATTCAGAAAGTTGGAGTCTATTTTCAGAAATTCAAAAAGCCCAGACACACTGAGTTTTCTCCCTGTGTCTGGGGCTATTGTGCTTTTTTCCTCTTCCCTGGACTGTCATGCCTCTTCTGGCAGTATTGTGTCCTGAAAATGAGTGACTGTTGCTTTGCTTCATTTGGGCAGATCACCGTCACTTATACTGGATGGGCCATCAGGTGAAAGTTTTTAAGACAGAGAAGCCAGCTTAGCCTCTTGATCACCTGACTCTAAACAGAATGAGGTAGCTGTGAGTTTAGCAGTGCTTGAGGAATAAAAAACAGCCACTTGTTGAACTCCTTCAAGTTGATGACCGGCTGTTGAACGCTGTTCCACTTGTCTATGAGGAATATATTGCTGAGGAACCCTGTTAGCTGCGGAGATGTCCTTATAGTTGCTTCCTTGCACAGCAGTTCTGACACAGTGGTGTACACTAGTTCCTTGTCTGTGGCGGAGAAGACCAGTGAAATAGGAGGCTTTGTTTGGGTAGGTGAGCCAAAAGATTTGACAGGGAAACCTGTACAGTTTGGAGCACCCATGCATTGAAGGTGAAAGATGTGCAGTTTGGAAGGAACTTCCGTAGCCTTCCCCCCAGCCTGTGATGAGGAAACAATTTGACACTTACCTTGAGAGGAGCTGTGGATGCCACTTCCTCTGTGTCTGCCTCTTGAGCACCAATAGCTGGGGTAGGTTCTGTTAGAATAGAAGGTTCCAAATTTGGATGTGTCTTGGTACTGTCCTCACTTCTGACCATAACCACTGCTGGGAGCTGGAGGTTGCGAGTAGCCAGCCGAGCGCCCCCTGCCACAGCCAGCCCTGGTGAAAACCTGGGATGTAAGGATAGGTCTAATGCATGTCCTTGCCTTGTCCAGACTTGCTCAGCTCATGAACATACGGGTCACCAAACAACCCCCTTTGGGTGACCGGCCTGCCTCTGATGTGGTGATGTTCACTAGGCTTTGGGTCTATCTTGATGAGGAGCAAACGGCACCTCTCTGTTGCTCTGGCGCAGTTTGCGTTCCCCAAAAACATAAGAGCCCTTTGGGCCCAGCCTGACAAGATATCTGGGTAGATAAGGGTGCCAGACGCTTTGGCATCTTAAGCCATATCCAAGATACGGGATGGGGGCTGGAGACGTCCAATAGCTGGTCCTGGAAAGCCTGCCAGTCGATCCCATTCTTGGGGTCGCGCATAAACTTTCCCAGGAAAGTGGTCATGCGCTAATCAATCTCGGGGGTCATTGCCACCTTATTGCCGAGAGACAGGCGGAAACATTCAGCACGTTATGTAAACCGCCCCATGACATAAGTCACAACTTTATCTGCAGGGGTCCACTCTATTGAGCTAGGGTGCAGCAGCTGTTCTGGTTCTAGCATTTCAGATGTCCCCTGGGGGTGTCATCAGCTGGGGTCTCATTGAGGAGGAGGGTTCCATGGACGGGACCCCATGTCCTGATCCCTGCCAGAGCCGGATTGGGAGTCCTTGTCTAGAGGAGGAATGCCTGGGCAAGGTGAGGGTGATGGGATCACCGAAGGGACGGGTACTTGGGAGCCTGATTCCAGCAGAGGGCGCTGGGCCATGAAGGCCCTTTTTCACCTATCAAAAGCACTGAGGTCATAGTCTGGGCTGGGGTCAATTTTAGGTTTAGGAGGCGGTGCAGGTTGGGTAGCTGAACACTGAGATAATGGGGATGGGAGCACAAAAATGCCTTCCCTCCCTGGAAGGGGTTTACTGCAGCTCTCTGCATATTTCAGGAGTTTCTGCTCCAGGGGGTCTACCTCCTTCTTGACCCGAGCCCATATTGAGGCATCTGTAATTTCACAAAAATGCTCATGTACGGGGAGGTAAGTTATGTTTTTCTTGCTTGAGTGAGAATGTGAAAAAAAAAAGAGACAAGAGGCATCTAGCAAATCAGGAAATGGTTTGTTTAATTAAAGATCACGGCAGAGAGAGAGCAGTTACAGCACTGGGGTATGAGGACTGTCTCTCGCTGTACATTGAGTTGAGGCTCGTTTTACACATTTCTCTTGTGCAATAAAGTCATAAAAACATTCCTTCCTTGGTGAAAAATGCAAACAGTTGTCAAGGAGTCATAAATACAGTTCCAGGTAGGGAATTCAGGTGGGCCTCAACCTGGTGTGGACACAGTGTGGGCCAGCGAGTATGTTTCCAGATGTTCAGCCTATGGGGTGTGTGGTCACCGCTTGTACTGGGTGTGCGTTGTCCTGATTGGCTAAGTGTACCTAACTACATGTGGCATCCAACTTTATGGTGATTTGGGAATGCAGGTGTCCCTCTGATCATGTGTGCTTTGTGGGCCCAATCTCCGGGGACCATTGTAATGTTGCTTCTTATCTATGGATCTCATCTAAGTTTCCCTGTTTGTGCATTTGGCTGTCGGCTAAGTGTTACCCCACCTGTGACATGTCAGTCATTAACCTTCAGGCCTGGGTCACAGAGCCTGGCTGACCACGTACCTTCATGCTGGGATTGACAGAGAGTTCATGACAGGGGAACCTAACAGTGGTGATTTATTTTTGTTGGTGCATAAAAATGTATAGTTTGTGTATAAAGGTGTCTTGTGTGCACCATCACTGATTAATCCAAAATCATCATTTTCTTCCTCTGTGTATGTTTCCTCCATGTCATGCATAGTGATGGTACATACTTACTGGGGTCACCAGTGTCAAGTGGTAGGGCCTGGGGTCACCTGGTAGGTGCAGAGGGTAGTTGCAATAGGTGGGGATCACCAGTGTTAAGTGCTAGGACCTTGGGTCACCAGTTAGGTGTAGAGGGTAGTACCAACAGGTGGGGGTCTCCCAGCCAGAGAATTAGGTAGTCCAAGTGACCGATCACGGGGCAAATCTCCACAGGACACCACACGCCCTTTCAGTTTTAACTGGGCACTACATGCCTGTGCTGGGGTCAGTGACACACCTGCCACACATGCTTCACGCGCTGACCAATAAATTGCAATGCCTGTAAGGGGCATAGTGCTCCAGGCGTGAGGGGATAAAGGCACGATATAGCATTAGAAAACAAGCGCAGCTCAAACAGTCTGAATAAAGCATCAGTAAAATCACATAACAGAAAATAAATGGCTTTGGGGGCCCCTGGAGCTAACTTAGCTCTTCTGCGGTAGAACGAATAAAGAGGAGACAGCCACATCGACAAGGGACTATCAGAGGACCATGGACTGTGCATTGACAAGGGACTATCAGAGAACCATTGTCTGTTGATTGGCTATTGGCTTAATGTTGACTTTTGATCTTTTCCCAAGTGGTTATGGGAAATGAAGTTTTGTTGCTTGCTTAGTGCACGGGTAATCCTCACCTCTAGTCATGACATAGAATTCTTCATGTAGATTTCTCACCTCGTAAATCCTCCCAGGCATCAGACTGGATTCCAAACCTTGAAATATCTTATCTTTTCTGCACCAGCATGTGGCGCCATAGCTCTCCGTTGACTCTGGCTCCTCTTTGGATGTGACATCACAGAGCCACATAACGGGCCACATGGCACACTGATGTTGATTCCTTTTTTTTTTATTTTAACAAATTTCTTCAGTGTGCCTCCTGAATCCTTAGATCTTCATGTACTTTCAGTGCCAGTGATTGTAGTTAAGGTGCTTTGGTTTGTGCCTTATCTTTTTGCGGACTTTCTGCTTCACCTTGGGAATTGTGCCAAGGTGGTTCTTGAGAATTCTGGCTCTCTGTGAAATGCTGATTAACAATGGATTACAACAAGTATGTGTACTTGTGTCGACATTATTCTCTTTGTACCTTTCAGACCTGCCTGCAGTTTTACAACTAACCCATTATTTCTCACCGTGCTTGGACGGTGGCATATACCATGCTTATTTTATGCAGATGATTTGGTCGTCTTGGATGTAACACGGTGGGTCTGCAAAGAAAACTGGGTGCTTTTGATACATATTCTCATGAGAATAAATTTAATATCAAGTTGGAAAAAAACTAATAACTTAGTTTTTGGGAAGAGTTGAAAGCAGTTGAACTGGAAAATAGGAGAAATTACAGTAAAGGAATGTCCTCTTGGAAACACTCAGCGGTAACATTTAATAGCAAGTTGTAGTATGAGTTGCACCTTGAAACTTTGAAAACCTGTGTGTTATCCACGGTGGGAGGCCTGCAGAAATCTAAATTGGACTTTGGAGGCCCCTCCCTAGAACCCATTGTTACAGCTTATAAAGCAATGTTATCCACACAATTGTTACATGGGGCCACAGTTACAGGCATAGGATATAAGCATAGCTGAGAGCAATATTTTGTATGCTCAGTGTGCTGTTCCAGGTAGGGTGCATTTTTTTAGTGCAATTGAGTACTATCCCTATTGCAGATGAGGAAAATGCTAAATAAGGATGCACGAATTGCTTATTAAGATGCATAAACTATGTAGAGCCTGGCACTGTTATCTTGACTGGTGCCAGCATAATAGTATTATTCCGCCTCACTAGAGATTATTTTAACCTAACAAGCCCTCAAAAGTGCAACCACCTCTGCTGAATTTTGCCCGATTCCTGTTTGTCATTCTCTTTTCAGAGGTTTGAATTCCTGCATATTCACTCAGCCTTTGATCCTTCAGAGGTCAATACATTGAGTACCATTAAACTGGGTAACAAACATTATTTTATCTTGGCGTTGATTGTGCACTGTATAAATACACTTGTCATATTTTGTTCATAGAACCGGTACAGAACAATTTTCAGATTTTTTTTTTTTTTTTCTTTTTTCCGATTTGTCTGCGATTTTCTGGTCTAGAATGTATGTGAACTCCCCCTCCATATGTGGTTGCTCTTTTCCTACTAGAACATAACAGGAGCGAAATTGTTTTGCCCTTCCTTGATCTGTGCACTCTTTACACTTTTTTGTTAGGTGGAAAAGCACTTTCTGAATCAGAAAGTCCATATGAAGAGGTACTCTTACCAGTGTGGGTAGAATGTTGTATGTGATGCTTTTGAACCTATAGCGTAATTGTTTGTACAGGGCTCACATTCCGCCAATCTTGAGCAAGCTGTATGGGTTACCAGTTAAAGCTAGGATCAAATTCAAATCTGTTGCCATGCGTATAAATACCCTCAAGCCATCTATCTAATTAAAATGTCTTATTTGGCTAACATACTCAGCATCTGCGTCAGGGACACCTGCTGAATTCAGCACAAGGCAAGGTAACAGGATGGTGCTTGCTCACTACAGAGAGGGCTTGCCAGAGAAGGGGTTAGGTATAAACAAGAGAGGACCTAAGGGCTGGGATGACGGGAGGAAGGACGCTGACTGAAGCAGGTTGGAGCAGGTAGTGAGTACGGAACTGGGAAATTTACAGAGGAAACTCTGAAGATAACACAAGTACAAACAGCAGGGCAACAATATCATATATCATTGTTTGCTCCTCGGAATGAAATCTGTCTATGTTGTGACAAAGTTCTTACAAGTAAGCAAGTAACAGATCAATCTCATTGAGTTCTGTGAGACCCTCAGCATCTTTATGGCTAAAGAGCCCTGGTGGATCTTTGTGCCAGAGGCACAAAGCCTCATAAACACACTGGCACCCTTGCTAAAAATGATAATCAAGATTATAATATAAACACAAGACAGGACAATAGGGAACAGATCAAAGAACAAAACAGAAACTGGACACAGGGAAAATGCAGTACTGGAATCAAGGTCAGGAGCAGGACAGGGATACACAGAACTATGAATACTGAAACAAGACTAGGAGAATGCTGCACTCTAATTAGGCAGGAGTGAAATATTCAGGTTAACAGGAGCACAGATCACAAAGCAAGGAGTCTGCATGTAACCGGACAGATCAGTAGGAGTGCAGACAAGTCTAGGAGCAAGGTAATCACAGTAACAAAGAGGCAGGGTAAACAAGAGACAGACAGAAATAACTAGTGTGAACAAGGAAATTGGAATCAAATAACAAACAGAAATCAAAGAGCAAACCTGAATATACAACAGCAGGATCAAAACGGTGTGCAAACAGACTCATTACACGCAGTGTCAGATGCAAGGAATTAGAGGACCACCAATGAAGGCAAGGCAGAACTGTGTCCTGGAAAGGGGAAGATCAGCAGACCGAGGAGCTTGAACTGGCATCCTCTCTGTGTAGGGAGCCAGTGGAGCGCTCTGGTGTAGGGCGTGATGTGGGTTTGTCTAGGGAGTAGTTAGTATGAAGATTTACTGAATTTAGGTGGATTTGGTAACAATGGAGGATGGCTTGAAGTGTAGGATCCCACAACTGTGCAGTGGCCTGGCCCATTAAAATATAGAGGACTTAGTACAGAGAAGGTCTGAACATGAAAAGTTCTTAGATTGCTGCACACTGAAGTATGCCAGGCAAATCTATTAAACAGCATTGGGCTTCAGTATAATTTCCTCTTTTATATTCAACAACTACAGCAGTAGCAAGCTCTTTGTCGAGGCCTGACAGACCAGTGATTTCTATCTTTTTGATGATTGACTAAAGCACCTTTTGTTTTCGATTTCTTAAGGAAATAGCATATCATCAGTGCAAGGTATCCATTAATGTACTCCCAACTGATGTTATCTCTCCGTGCATGGGAATATCAAGGCATCTGAACATTGAAAGACTGTTCTTTTGACAGAGACATCTCTTGTCTACAATTGAACATGTTGTTCTCAGTATCCTTAGCTAGGTTTTTCTTTGGCAAGCCTAGTTAATATTGAAACATTTAATTACATGAGGTCATAGAGGTGTTGATGTGGTATTTCTTAATTATTATACCTTTCATTCTTGCAATCTCCAATTATTTGTAAAGCCTGGCGAAGAAAACCTAATTGCTGCTTAATGTTAGGCATATCTTGCTACAGTTGCCTCTAATTTTACCATTTGTGAAAACACTACCAAAACATTTCATGAGTCAGCAGTTACATAGTTAATATAATGACATCTAATGCATTTCATGGACTATTCTGCTACTATTGTACAAGGTATCACTCACAAAAACACCACATTCATAAATGTGGTGCACCTTGATGTTGCCCCAGCCAACTATCTTTGGAAGAATTGGGAGCAATTTGAGATTCCACAATGGTTTCAACACCTGTCAGCAGTGGTTCTTGTCCCGAGCATCCTCACCAGGTTAACTTTAATATAATGGAAGTAATATAAAGCACTCTACAATTTACAAGTTTCTCACTGGTAGGTGGGTTCTCTAACAGGTAACTTAAATAGAATATGTGCAAGCACTAGTCATGATGACATTAACAGTTCTGTGTTTGTGCCTAGCACTAAACGTTTGAGGGCAGCAAAATACATCTTGGTCTTTTTGAGGTTAAAAAAATATCAGAAAGGCAATTAACCACTGAAACCAGAACCTAGGTAGACTTATTGATAGAAAATAAATTCTTTGATCTATAGTGGTAGGAAACCAAGGACTCAAACACAATCTAATTATGGAAATTCACACATGGTAGTTCTCAAAGAAGGACATACAACATCAAGAATTATTTGGAGGAGGCCAGCGTTTAAAAATTGTGGTAGTGCTTTAGACCAGCTCTGTGCCCAGTCTACACATCTACAATGATCTAGTGCAGTGACCTGCACATCTTTCTGGCTGCACAGTAGAAAACAAACCTTTGTGGGTCTTGTGGGATGGAAGAGCCGAAATCTCCTGCCCCTTTCCTCTCACTGTGCACTGGAGTGCTCTTGGTGTGCTGCCTGGGACGGGCTGCATGATACGCCGCAGCTTTGTGAGCCCCCTACTGGCAGCGTCCTACCTGTGGCAGCGCTGGGCTAACCGTGACATAACATAGTGATCCTACACCCTCCCCGCATTATAGCCCACCAATACAGACTACTCAGGCCAGACTGCAAGGAGGGTCGTGGACTCTGGAGGCCCCTATGTGGCAGTGTTTTACTCGCAGTGTTGCTGGTCTGGTCTAGGTGAAGTGATCCTGCAAGCCAGGGCCCTTTCGACAAACAGCCGGTAGCACTGCTTGGAGCGTCTCCTGCCACCGGACAGTGACTCCATTGCTTTACTGCATCGATCAGTACCATGGTGAGAGGAAGGATTACCAACCATGGGTCAGTCTGACAGAGTATATTAAAAGAGAAATTGGTGCTAACTATTCTACAAAGTGGCTATAATGTCCAGTTTTAGAATTTTTACATACTATTTCTCTAAAGGCATTAAGAACTCAGTTCACATTTTCACAAAGCACTACTGCCTGGATAGCCTGACCCAGCAGGATGGGCATTTTGCCTGGTCTGTCCTCCAGGATTTCCTGTTCTGAGTCATTCCCCAGACCCACCATCTGGGGAGATACTGCTTTGGTATCTGTTCACAAGGTGAGGACTCTATGGGTAGGCATATCCACCAGAAGAGCAAGTTACTTGCCTTCGGTAACCATCTTTTTGGTGGATACTCTAACATTCAAATTCCTGACCGACTAACCCTCCTCCCATCTGTGGAATTAACTTTTGTGGTTTATATTAATAAGATTCCAACTTAGAGATCTGAAGGCTGGCTCAATCTGGTTACTAAGGGCTCCATGTTAGATGGTCTGGATAGAAATCTCAAAGAAAGTGACATTGGTGCATGGAAGTGTTGGTTAGATGGTGTCCCCGACGTAACATCTGGGATGAGACTGACCCGACATGGAGCCATACGATGCAGCCTACCATCAGCATAATGGAATTGCTGAGAAAAATCTCTTGTCATGTCTGTCGCTTTGGGGTGTTTACAAGGAGAGGGCTCTGTTCCATAAAGAGCATTAAAGAAGGTAAGTTAATTGTTCTTTCTGTACCCTGTAAATGCCATCAACCTTGCTTATTCTTGTTCAATAGCCAGACAGACTTACTCCTAGCCATTGGATTGTGCACCTTCATAAACCCAATCAAGAGCTGTGTTAAAATATTTAGTGGATCAGTAAAGCCAAAGAATTGGAGATTAATGTAAAGCTCTAGCTCACGTGAAGTCTCCTTCCATTTGCATCCCTGTGGTGCCAAAATAGCCTCTCCAGGCACATTTCATGTCTCTGTGTGAGATGCATTCTTTAATGCAACGTTATAGTATTCACATGGTGCTTCTGATACTGCATGGGGGAAGATGGCTGTTGTAATTGGGTATCATTCATGCATATATTGTTTTCAGATTGTAATTTCATATCCTTGTGACAATTGTAACTCTTATATTGGTATTACCCCTCCTTATCCCCTTGTTCTGCCTCCCTCATTCCGCTGACCCTTTGGAATGTTCCTGAGAATGCTTCAGAGACAGTTTAAAATGGAGGTGGCATAGAGTCTTGTACTGAAGAGAATATAAAGTTGACACCCCTTCTTCATAATCATTATGCTGAAGTGATTATTTAACTTTTTGCTGACAAGGATGGGATACTAGCTGTGCAGGGGACAACGGAAGACTACTCTACCCCTGTGGTTACTATGAAGAGCCCTCTGAACTGGATTGTTGGATGAAGTAATTCAGCTGGAGGGACCTGGCAATTGCAAAGGGCATAGAGTGAACCCCATAAGAAATCTTCTCTTTCCTGCATTTTTGAGTCAGTGTCATAGAAGTTGGGGAAATCCTTAAGTTCTTCTGCATTCAGACTGGAAGATGGTTCTTGGCATGGAAAGAGTATCAGCAGATTCTTGTCAGCTAGTGTAAGGCGTAACAGGCTGTGGTGATCACTGCTTGTCGCAAGTGAAATTGTTTGCTTTTCTTTCAGGCGTGCCTTATCATGTCTTCTGTTTCTCAGCGTGGCACCTTCAATTTCTCCAGTGGGATTGCGTTGGACTCTGGTGCAGATTTCCTTGCATCCTCATTTCTGAGCTCAGCACCTTCACTTTCTCCCGCCGTGCAAAGTGTAATATGGCCACAGGCTGTGTTCAAGGTAGAGCGCTGAGTATTCACTGTCAGTTTGTTGTGGTGCAGGCCGTTAATCATGTCAGCGTGGCACCCTCCTCTTCACGCACGTGGCTGCATCAGGGCGAAGGGCTGGGCACTGAGAGTAATTAATCCTTGATGAAGACCGGCATTCAGATCGGTGCTGCATGGTGGAAACTGGCAGCAGGTGGGTTCACACCATAGAAGAGCCCTGAGGGCAGATTATGAGGGGAGGTAGAAGGCACGTTAGATTAGCTGGAGCATAAGAGCCTCTAGAACTGTGCCTTAGAGCCCCCCCCCCATACTAGTTGTAGCTCCTCTATGGTCAAAGAGTGGGGATGTAGAAGGATAGAGGATTCCTCCCTCTACTGTGGTTGGATTTAAACTGAAGAAGTGTCAAGTCTCATAAGTCTGGCCTCCGGGAGATTATTGACTTTTCCCCTCTGGGAGAGCTAAAAACAGAAACAGGACTTACATTCCTTATAATCTGCTCTGTGTAGATATATACTGAGTTTTATTCATACAAAGTAATACAGGTTGGAATATTGCCAGTATAAATAAAACTTAGTTTACTTCAATGCCAAACATTCACCTGTACCAAGCTGCACAAAGATTCTAGCACTCATCATACCTTACTTTTTATTCAGCATGTCTGCAGCAATTCTGGCACAACCCCCCTCATTCCTAAACGATGAAGGAGAACCGGACCTACCATGGACAGAGTGGGCCAAATGATTGGAGCCGTATTTAGTAGTAATAAGAGGGAAATCATTTTCACCTTTAAGAAAACAATACATCCTATTGCATAATCTTGGTATACAAGGACGTAAGATATATGAAAGTCTGACGGAATCAGATTTGAAATGATGAGGAGTAGGAAGAGACAAGGTGTGTATCAAAAGCCATTTAGCAGTTTGGAGCTACATTTTGGTCACAAAGCCAACGTGGTGCTTGAAAGGCTTAAGTTCTTAAGTAGATTTCAAGGAAACAATGAGAAAGTATCCAGCTACACAGCATGTCTGAGAGGACTGTCAAACATCTGTGAATTCAGAACTCAAGGGGACTCTTCGATAAGAGACCAGTTGGTTTGTTGCACCATCAACCCTCACAATCAGAAAAGGCTATTAGCTCGCAATCCAGACTTAAGAGGTCATAGATATTGCAAGAAGTATTGAACACACAGCAGAATGCATCAAATAAATGAAACAGACTTCAAACTCAGACACAATAAAAGAAGTGAAAGAACACTTTGACCATGCAATGGTACCTTAAATCAGGTGAAGAAAAACAACACGTTTATGAAGTACAGTAAAGGAAAAAACAGATAAAGGTGCTACAAAAAAACAGTTATTACTGTTGCAGGAACTACAATCACCTAGCAAATAGTCCTAATTGTCTCACTAGGAATAGTAAGTTTAGAAAATGCAATAAAAAGGAGCATTATGCCAGAGTTTCCAAGAATGTGAAAATAGAGAAAAAAAAACTGTCTTTTAATTGAAATCTTGAATGAGAACCTTGGCAAATATATATTTCAAGCAAAGGCAGATGGGGAGGAGTGGAATAATAATTATCCGGTGTGTGATATTTGCTTTGAATGGAGTGAAAGTAACAGTATTTGCTGATTCATAGTCACCATTCACTTTCATTGATCAAAATGCGTTTAAGAATGCATTCATGGATAAAGGTTATATTCTCCACACAGCAGATGTTAAGCCAGAATGTTACAATAGAGACCGTATACCCTTGGTGGGGATATCAACAATGCACATTACATTCAAGGAACTCCATACAGTGACATGTTTGTGGCAGAAAGGGACTCTAGCCTGTTAGGATGAAGACACCAAAAGGAATTGGGAATAAAACTTGATCTCAACAGTACTGAGCAAGTTATGGTGGTTGAAAGGTCAATAACAGGAATGGAGGTTTGCAGGGGACTCTCTGGTTTGTTTGGGGACGAACTAAGGTGCTTAAAAACATTTCAGCACAGAATCAGTTTGAAAAAGAATGCACTACCGGTTGTCTGTAAAGCAAGGCCCCTTCCCCACTCGGTACAAGAACTTAGTAAATTAGCTTAGCAACGGGTCATTGAACCAATAGAGAGCTCCTTATGGTGGGCTCCCAAAGTAATCACGAAGAAACAAGACATAATGGATTTCCTGACCAAGATCCAGCATTTTAAGACGGCTTTCTAGTGTCCTATGGTTAACAGATTGGTGCAGAGTAAACAGGATGATTAAAGAATGGTTGCAGCTTGCCACTGATTTGGGAGAATCTGGGGAGCAAGCACTTAAAAATGTTGTGGTCCTATCATACTGCTCCTAATGCAGTCACAGTTTTATCTCCATTCCTATCCCCCAGGCGTAGACTTCTGGGGACAAAGTTAAATCCTAATTGGCTGTATGGTGTTCAAAATAGGTACACAGAGAGGAAGCCTGTGAAAGAGTTGTCCATCACCAAGAGAAATACAAGAGTTGTTATATCAGGAAACATGGTACTAAAAATAGGCAGTGAGAGGTGGGTCACTGGGTAGTATAGTAGTCAAGCTCCCCAAGTCATGTCAAAAAAGTGGTGACAATTTTTCTAAAGCATTAAGAATAATAAGTGTTCAGAGGAAAGTGGTGACATTGGAATGTGGAAAAGTATAGTGCATGGACAGACTATCTAAGTGTGAATAAACCATGGTAAACAAGATTCCTAACCAGTATAGAGATACCCTCCTTACCTCAGAGTTGAGTGGTACTTCTCATCCTGCAAGAAATGTTACAGGCAGAAGGACTATATTTTTCATTAATTTGTGGGATAGAGATGTGTTGTAATTGGGTATCATTCAGTTATACATATTTTTCAGAAATTAATTTCATTTCTTTGTGACCATTGTAAGTCTTATATTGCTATAACCCTTCCTTATCCCCTTGTTCTGTCCTCCCCTATTCCCCGGACTCTTTGGAATGTTCCTGAGAATTCTGCAGAGGCAGTTGAAGGTTGAGATGGAGGTGGCCATCTTGTACTGTCGTGTACTGAGGAGAAAATAAAGTTAACACCTCGTCTTCATAATAATTATCTGAAGTAATTATTTCAATAGCCCACTAAAAACCAGTTGTGTTTTATAACAACTCTGCAGGTTTAAACAATAGAATTCTAACCAGGAGCACTAAATGTTCCCATTAAGTCCATTTTAAAGTCCAGTATTATAAACAATTCAGCCAACACGTGCTTTGTCATAGGATGACTTTCTCAAGGCTATAACTAGAAGCACATGGAAATAGGTATCTTGATGTAAAAATGTGAAATACCTGAAAGTCCAAATTAAACACGGCACAACCGTCAGTATAGCATTGTGGGAAATAAGACCTGGACTGCAGAAAATCAAAGTCCTAATCTAGCAAATCTGAGTCAAAAAGGCCATTGGGGGAACCTTGATAAGTACCCCAAATCAGACAGTAAGTCGAACCAGTCAGTCAATGTTTGCAGATTAGAGCTTTTCTCGTGGCTCTGAATTACTTTCTGCCTTCCATAACAGCAAACATGGCTGTCATCCAAACAAGCACTATAACAAGGTATTATTTAATGAAGCAGAGTGTGATCCTCAAATGAGGCAGTAAATATCTAGCCCTTCATTTGGAATTACCACACTACAAATATCAATGTGGCGGACCTTTGGAACTCCAAGATGGATATGCTGAGCAGAGACATCACAGAAGGATACAAATATTTCTGAATAACAAAGTTCTCCAAGAGTTATTTGCTGTTAGGAATACACTAGATTCTGTCTTTTTCATCACCTCAAAAATATACATATGTGATCAGCTTGTCGTAAGCCCTTCGCTGCCAGGCCTTTCCCCCCCTCAGGTGCCAGGCCTTTTTTTGGCTATTTAGTGCAGTTCACGCTTAGGCCCTCATAACTTTTTGTGCACATAAGCTACCCATGCCAAATTTGCGTCCTTTTTTTCCAACATCCCAGGGATTCTAGAGGTACTCAGAGTTTGTGGGTTACCCTGAAGGAGACCAAGAAATTAGCCAAAATAAAAAAAATGGGGAAAAAGGGCTGCAGGAGAAGACTTGTTTTTTTCCCCCTGAAAATGGCATCAACAAAGGGTTTGTGGTGCTAAAATCGCCATCTTCCCAGCTTTCGGGAACAGGCAGACTTGAATCAGAAAACCCAATTTTTCAACACAATTTTGGCATTTTAATGGGACATACCCCATTTTTACTATTTTTTGTGCTTTCAGCCTCCTTCCAGTTAGTGACAGAAATGGGTGTGAAACCAATGCTGGATCCCAGAATACTAAACATTTCTGCAGAGTAGACAAAATTCTGAATTCAGTAAGGGGTAATTTGTGTAGATTCTACAAGGTTTTCCTACAGAAAATAACAGCTGAAATAAAAATATATTGAAATTGAGGTGAAAAAAACAACCATTTTTCTCCACGTTTTACCATGTAACTTTTTCCTGCGATGTCAGATTTTTTTAAAGCAATATACCATTACATCTGCTGGACTCTTCTGACTGCGAGGATATATAGGGCTTGTAGGTTCATCAAGAACCCTAGGTACCCAGAGCCAATGAATGAGCTGCACCTTGTAATGGGTTTGTATTCTATACCGGGTATTCAGCAATTCATTTGCTGAAATATAAAGAGTGAAAAAGAGCCAAGAAAACCTTTGTTTTTTTAAATGGGCACAAGATAAGGTGTTGAGAAGCAGTGGTTATTTACAGATCTCTGAATTCCGGGGTGCCCATACTAGCATGTGAATTACAGGGCATTTCTCAAATAGAAGTCTTTTTTTACACAGTGTTGTACATTTGGAAGGAAAAAATGTAGAGAAAGACAAGGGGCAATAACACTTGTTTTGCTATTCTGTGTTCCACCAAGTCTCCCAATCAAATTGGTACCTCACTTTCGTGGGTAGGCCTAACGCTCGCAACATGAAACGCAACATGGACACATCACATTTTTACATTGAAATCTGACGTTTTTTTTGCAAAGTGCCTAGCTGTAGATTTTGGCCTCTAGCTTAGCCGGCACCTAGGGAAACCTAGCGGAATCCAGGATGGGGTGACTTGTGGGGCTCTCACCAGGTTCTGTTACCCAGAATCCTTTGCAAACTTCGAAATTTGGCCAAAAAACACCTTTTCCTCACATTTTGGTGACAGAAAGTTCCGGAATCTGGGAGGAGACACAAATTTCTTTCCACCCAGCGTTCCCCCAAGTCTCCTGATAAAAATGGTACCTCACTTTTGTGGGTAGGCCTAGTGCCTGTGAAAGGAAATGCCCCAAAACACTATCTGGACACATCAAAATAATCAAATACAAAACTACCTGTTTTTGCAGGGGGAGGGGGGAAGGTTGGGGGGGGGCACCTGCGTTTTTGGTCCTGGGCGCCTCAGCCATCTAGGGATATCCTACCAAACCCAGACGATTCTGAAAATTACACACCCAAGGGAGTCTAGGGAGGTGTGACTTGCGTGGATCCCCCAGTGTTTTCTTACCCAGAATCCTCAGCAAACCTCAAATTTAGCTAAAAAATAAAAATGTCCCCACATTTCTGTGTGGGATCACTGCACCGGGACGAATTTCCTACCACCCGACGTTCCCCTCAGTCTTCCTGTAAAAATGATACCTCACTTGTATAGGTGGGCGAAGTGCCTGTGATAGGGAAGAGCCAAAAACATGTCAAAATTGAGGGGGAACCAAAGCGGGTCTAAAAGGGCAGTTTGAAAAAAAACATTTTAAGGCTGACAAGTGGGGCAGAATTTTTATCTGTATAGATGAGACAATGCTGGGTGGTAGGAATTGTGTAGATTCCTCAAGATTCCAGAAGGTTCCATCACAAAAATGTGGAAAAATGTGTGATTTCCAGCAAAGTTGGAGGTTTGCAGGGCATTGTGGGTAAGAAAATGGTGCAGGATGCATCTGAAGCACACCACCCTGGACTCACTCAGATGTTTAGTTTTCAGATGTGTCTAGGTCTTGTGGATTTTTCTACATGGTAGCATCCCAAAGTCCAAAAAGTGCAGCCCTCACCATTAAAAGTGGGACGATTTTGAGAGTTAGCCAAGCTCTCATGGGCCAAATGTAAAACCAAAACCTCAAATAATCAAATGTCCTCTTGCTTGCCGTGGGATAAGATGTTTTAGTGTGCGGGGGGAGAGCTGAAAGATTGTTACCCCCTTCAGTTGGGGTGGGATAACCAGGCCCATACTGGTTGGTAGTCACCACCACATCTTTTTTTTATTTTTTATTTAATTCCCTGGCATCTAGTAGACTTTCTGCCCCCCCCCCCCCCCCCCCCCCCCTGGATGTGGATTGGGGGTAATCCATCTGCTCATTGGTGGGCAGAATAACTTTGGCCCCATTTATTTGGGGTGGGGGTGTGGCAAACAAATCCATAGCTACTTAGATTATTTTATGATTGATTATCACTCCACCATCAGACCTCATGGATAGGGCCAAGCCCTTTTCTGAAGTCAACCATTTTTGCTTTCATGACAAATGCCCCTCATTCACAAGACTTAAACGTGGCTGTTCATTCCATGCTTTCTTCAAACATTATTCTATGAATTCTGATTCAAGGATGGGACTTTCAATTGCATGTTTTCTCCACTTCAAATTGCCTGGTATCTCCACCTGCTGTGTGAGGGGATAGCCTTGCTGTCCTATTTTTTTAAATATCTAACAAAGTCCCAAGATTGTAAAGTTAACCTTGCTCATTAACCCTAGTTCTTCATCAATGTTGGTTTCTTGGATCCCTACTCTCCATTAAACCAGGAATAGCGTTTTAATTGAGGGCTAACAGATCCTTCTTTTTTGTCTGTCCTCCAAGGAATGATATTGGGTACACAGAGAAATGTCACAAGAATGAGTATGAGGCATGTAACGTAACATCAAGTAACATTCACTAACTAGCAGCGTTCATCAATGAACTCCATTCCAGTGGAATTACACCTGCCATAACTCCTCTTGAAACCTTCAACTTAAAGCACCATGTTTAGGAAAAGGAGCAGGAATGTGGCTTAGAAAACATCTGCAATTGTTGCTTAGCTGAAAAACGAACACAGCTGCTAAGTGAAAACTAACACAGCTACTAAGTGATACTGGACAGAGTATTTTATCAAAGAAGAAAGAAGGCAACTTGAAGTTGGTTAGACCAAAATCCCTTTCTGTAGATGGAAAAGCCACACTGAATGATTTTTGGGGCAGGGAACAAAGAATCTGCAAAGCACAAAGCACAGGGTAGGAGTGTAGAACAAAGCATCTCAAGACATTTACACTGAAACAACAAAAAATGTGGTTGACGACCATCAAAGGAATCGCACTAATGGGGGACCAATAGCAGAACGACTAACAAGTAGATGATCTGGGAAAAGAAATGCAACATTGGATAACAGTATTAAAGATGCATAATAAACCCCATTCAGTTTCACAGTATATCAAATTCTGAAAAAAAATCAAGCTTCTGCAGACACAAATAATTTCCATACAGTCTATAACATCCCACACCCAGAAACAAAACCTTGAGTTTCAAACAGACTTTCCAAAAAGGGCCCTCTCACAAAGTTGGCGACAAACAATACCCTGACCAAGGCAACACAATTACAAACCTGGTACTATTAAAGCCTGTAACTCAAGCCTTTATGAGTTAAAGTTGTTTAAACAAATCTCAATTTATCTGGCCCTCCCCACAAAGTATATGTGTATATACCCACGGTTCTTAATGATGTGTAAGATGTTAATAGTCTGTTTGGGGTTGCTGTTCTACTTGCTTGATATACTGCAGTGATTTCTGAATTCTCATGCAAGACTGCCAGCAGGATTATGTGACTCCTGATTAACATATTACATTTATTGCTAATTGAAAATTACAGTTAAACTTTTGCCTAGTGTACAGAAACAACACTGAATGCAGCAAGAAGAGAAGAACAATATTTTTACTCAACAACATTTTTTAATATGTACTACTTGTCACAAAATATATTCTAAACTACCTGTTGGACCAGCTTTCCAATCAACAAACGGCAACAAATGGAACAAACAATGTCAACAACTAATTTGTTTTTACAGAGTTCTTAATAAATTGAGCAAGATATGTTAAAGTTATTTGTTCACGGTCGAAAAATAGTGATGGCAAGATGAATAGCTCACTTAATGTCAAAAGGCTGTGAAAATATCTAATTCTGATGGATACAACTACCTGTGGATTCCTCACCTAATGAATACTCCCATGGCGCCAGCATTCGATGGAAATTTTCTTCCTAGTCTCTGCACGTCGACGAGGACGTCACTCTAGCCCACGCGACGCCGTCTGACATCATACATGCAATAAGAGGTCCTCGCCGACGTGCCGACTTCAGTTCCCTTTTTTCCGTGCATTCGAAACGGTTATCTTCGAGGGAGCTACTGTTGCTTTCAAAGTTAGTGTGTTTTTCTGCTGCGTGATTTTTATCTGAGAGTTACTATGTCTCAGAGGAAGTCTGGTTTTAAGCCCTGTCGGGAGTGTGGGGGCAAGATGTCCGTTACGGACCCACACTCGGACTGTTTATGGTGCTTAAGCTCCGACCACGACGTCGCAACATGTGATTCATGCCAACACATGAATCCCAAGGCCCTAAAAGAGCGAGAGGCTAAACTCTTCATGGCGAAGTCGAAGAGGAAGGAGAAGAAGCATCATAGGAAGTCCTCCTCGCCGAAGACTCATCGGCGTCATCGAGATTCCCGGCGCCGTAGGGATTCATGGCGCCATTCCAGCCAGAGGTCTCGATCGAGGTCGCCTTCGGCTCGGCGTCGTAAGACTTGGGAGGTCAGTCCCACAGTCACTCCACATACATCGACGCCGTTGCCTTCTCCGGCTTCGCCGACTTCGCCTGGGCAGACATCTTCAGTGATTGAAGTGACGCAGCCTCAGGTGTTCTCTCCGGCGTCGCAGACGTCGAAGCTGGCGTCGGGGTCGCCTTCGATCCAGGCACCCCAGTATCTGGCTTTTCCTGCCCCTGGAGCCGATAATACCGCATTTTTGAATGTGATGTATACCATCTTTCAGCAGATGGCTCCAGGAGGTGCTCCAACTGGTCCTTCGGGGCCGTTGGCTTTCACCTTGGGTGCTCCAGCGCCGCTACGGCCAGCACCCTTCATGCCCTTTCTCCCCTTAGGGAATGTGGGCTCGGCGCCGGTGTCCGCTCCGGTGGCCCCAGAGGTTTCGGCCCCGGAGGTTTCCATCCCGTCGACTTCGGGGTTTCGACCAGTGACTCCGACAAGACCATCGGAGGCTCCGAGACGCGCCTTTCTGCATCCGGCTCCTACCTCGGCGTCGAAGCTGCCTGTGGCGCCGGACATAGAGTCGGATGGATCCGGCGATCGGCGTCGTTCCTCGAATTCGGCGGATGCCATGTCGACGCCGCGTATTGAAGAGAGGCTACATTCTAGGAGGCGTGCTCTCTGTCTCTTAGAGGAGCAGGAATACCAACGGGTCTTGGAGGAAGGAGAGATAGAGGATTCTGGCGAGGGTCTTCATGGACTGGATACAGCTAGTGGGCTGGATACTTCCCCTGAGTGGGACTTGTCATCTCCAGGGGAGTATACTGAGGAGGCAGCCACTTTTCACGCTGTGGTAAGAAAGGCAGCTAACTTTCTTGAATTGCCTTTGCCGGTAGCGGAGGCGAAGCAGAGTTTGTTGACTGAGATCCTGCATCCGGCCTCTACTGCACGCAGCGGAGCCTCTTTTACCATTCAATGAGGCTTTGCTTGATCCGTTGTTGGAGGTGTGGAAGAAGCCGGTATCTTCCTCGGCTGTTCATAGGGCTGTGGCCAGGAGGTATCGGGCTGCACCATCTGACCCTGGCTTTCTGTCCAGACACCCTACGCCGGAGAGCTTGGTGGTCCAGGCCTCCTGTTCTTCTAGATCTGCGCCTGGATCTTTTCCGACGGTGCCGGGGGATAGAGACTCTAAGAAGTTGGACTCACAGTCCAAGAAAATATTCTCATCCTGCAGCATGGCGTTGAAGTCCACCAACGCGTCATGTATCTTGGGGAGGTACATCTATGCTCTTATGGACGAAATAACATCTTCACATACGGAGCTTCCCCAAGGGCTTTTGAATATCGTCTCCGATGCCCAGGCTGCTGCAACCCAGGTTATCCAATCTGGGTTGGATACGACTGACTCAGTGGCTAGGGCGATGGGCACGGCTGTGGTTGCGAGGAGACAGGCTTGGCTTCGCAACTCAGGGTTCTCTGCGGACGTGCAGTCGACCCTGTTGGACCTCCCGTTTGATGGGGACAAACTTTTTGGAGCCAAACTTTTTGGAGACAAACTTTTTGGAAAGGTTTAAAGAAAGCAGGGCCACAGCCAAGTCATTAGGACTGCAAGCCGCTTCTTCTGCCTCCTCCAGGTTTTTTAGGAGGTTTCGTGGATTTGGACGTGGCTCTTCCTCCTCTTCCTTTCGGGGGAGATTCCAGCAACCTGCCTCTTTTCTCACCTTTAGATCATTTAGAGGGAGGGGTAGGGCCCGCACCAGGGGAGCTTCTCAGCAGCACTCTGCCTCTTCCTCGTCCTCTGGAGGGGTGCAGCAGGGGAAGCAGCCTTAGGCTTCCACCATTTCCCACTCACTCCTCTCCTGTAGGGGGAAGATTACGGCATTTTCTCCACAAGTGGGAGACTATTACAACGGACACTTGGGTTATCAGTATTGTGGAGAAAGGCTACACCCTTCCCTTTCGGGAGTTTCCGCCCCCCCTCCCGCCCCGCCCATCTTATTGTTCAGAAGAACACCTCCTGTTGCTAGAACAGGAGGTTCAAGTCCTCCTTTCAAAGGGCGCGGTGGAGTTGGTTCCAGAGCAGGAAAGGGGTCGAGGTTGTTACTCAAGGTACTTCCTGATTCCCAAGAAAGATGGTCGGTTGAGACCGATCCTGGATCTGAGGATCTTGAATTGGTTCCTCAATCAGGAAACGTTCAAGATGCTGACCCTAGCACAGGTGCTTTTGGCGTTGAACAAAGAAGATTGGATGGTGTCTGTCGACTTGCAGGATGCTTATTTTCATATCCCGATACTCAAGTCGCACAGGAAGTATCTCCGGTTTGTGGTAGGGTCGCAGCACTATCAGTTTGCGGTCCTCCCGTTTGGTCTTACTTCAGCACCTCGAGTCTTCACGAAGGTGATGTCAGTGGTTGCGGCAGAGCTCAGAAGGAAGGGTATAGCAGTATTCCCTTACCTGGACGACTGGTTGATCAAAGGCAAGTCCCCGGAGCTTGTGTCGTATCATCTGCAGTCAACAACCCAGTTGTTGTTCGACCTGGGCTTTTCGGTGAACATGCCCAAATCTCACCTGGAGCCCTCTCAGCGCCTCCTGTTCATAGGGGCAGTACTGGATACAACATTGAATCGAGCCTTTCCTCCGCCTCAGCGGGTTCAAGATATTCAGGAATTGGTTCCAATGTTTCGAAATGGAGCGGTAGTTCCAGTCCTCAAGGTCCTTCGTCTGCTCGGTCTGTTTGCCTCCTGCATACTGTTGGTCACGCATGCTCGCTGGCACATGAGGGCTCTTCAGTGGTGCCTCCGCAGGCAGTGGTCTCAACACAAGGGAGATCTAGAAGGTGCGATCAAGATCTCCAGAGATGCTGCTGTGGACTTGAAGTGGTGGATTGCGAGCAACAATCCTTCGCAAGGAAAGCCGTTCGCGCAGTCGCCACCAGTGGCCACGGTCATAACGGATGCTTCCACTCTAGGGTGGGGAGCTCATCTGGGGGATCTGGAGATCAAAGGACTTTGGTCTCCAGAGGAACAGATGTTTCATATCAATCTGTTAGAGTTACGGGCTGTACGTCTGGCTCTCAAGGCCTTCCTCCCTTCCCTTCGTGGTCAGTCGGTACAGGTCCTGACGGACAATACTACCACGATGTGGTACATAAACAAACAGGGAGGAGTAGGGTCGTACCTTCTCTGCAGAGAAGCTCTTCGACTATGGTCCTGGACAAAGGACCATCAGATTTGCTTGGTAGCAAATCATTTGGCCGGGGTCTTGAATGTACGTGCGGACAGTCTCAGTCGCCAATTCTCGGCCGACCACGAGTGGCGTCTCCATCCAGATCAAGTTTGTTTAATCTTCCAGATGTGGGGGTTTCCTCGGATAGATCTGTTTGCCACTCGGGAGAACGCGCATTGTCCGTTATTCTGCAGCCTCCAGTATCCGGTGCAGGGAACATTGGGGGACGCGTTTCTGAGAACCTGGTGCGACCAGTTGCTTTACGCGTTTCCCCCCATACCCTTGATTCCTCGAGTGTTGAGGAAAATACGCCAAGACCGGGCCCAAGTAATCTTAATTGCTCCGGATTGGCCAAGGAGGGTGTGGTATTCCGACCTTCTCCAACTCTCACTGTGCCCTCCGCTCCGTCTCCCTCTCAGGGCAGACCTCCTCTCACAGTCGCAGGGGCAGGTTTTACACCCCAACCTCCAGAGTCTACACCTACATGCCTGGAGATTGAACGGGGCAACCTGAGTTCCTTCTCTCTCCCGCCTGATGTAGTGGATGTTATATTAGCGGCCAGGCGACACTCCACTAAATCTATCTACGCTAATAGGGGGTCTAAATTTGTTATGTGGTGTGGAGAGAGACAGATTGATCCCTTACATGCTCATCTGTCAGATGTTTTGTCTTTTGCTCTGTCTCTGGCGCAGAAAGGTTGTGCAGTGGCTACCATTAAAGGTTATTTGTCTGCCCTGTCAGCCTTCATTTGTCTTCCAGATCAACCATCGTTATTTAAATCCCCTATTGTTCTCAGATTCTTGAAAGGTCTTCTAAATAAATATCCTCCAAAACCATTTGTTATGCCTCAATGGGATTTGTCCTTGGTCCTCACTTTCCTTATGGGGTCCCCTTTTGAGCCTATGCATTCTTGCCCCTTAAGGTATTTGGTTATTAAAACAGTCTTCCTGGTGGCTATAACATCTGCAAGGAGAGTGAGTGAGTTGCAAGCCTTATCGGTAAAACCCCCTTATACAACTTTTTATGGGGATAAGGTGGTGTTGAGGACCAAGGCTGCTTTCCTCCCGAAGGTTGTTTCACCCTTCCATTTGGCCCAGACAATTACTTTGCCCACGTTCTATCCTCCGCCTCATCCTTCAAAGGAGGAAGAGAGACTACATCGATTGGACCCAAAGAGGGTGTTAAGCTTCTACATTGATAGAACGAAGGACTTCAGGCTGGAGGATCAGCTGTTCATCGGATGCGTGGGCAAGAGGAGAGGAAAGGCAGTCCACAAGAGAACACTCTCCAGGTAGGTTGTTCTTTGCATTAAAATCTGTTACTCTTTGGCAAAGAAGGATCCTCCTGAGGGCATTAGAGCTCATTCCACCAGAGCTAAGTCGGCCACTACGGCCTTGGCCAGGGGTGTTCCTGTGGTCGACATCTGCAAGGCCGCAACGTGGTCGTCCCTTCACACTTTTGCGAAACATTACTGTTTGGACTCTGAGGTCAGAAGGGACGGCCATTTTGCACAGTCAGTGCTGCAGGATTTCTTGGTTTGACCATTTCGGCACCCACCACCGGGAGTGGTACTGCTTTGGGACTCTATTCATTAGGTGAGGAATCCACAGGTAGTTGTATCCATCAGAAGAACGAGTTACTTACCTTCGGTAACGACTTTTCTGGTGGATACATTAGCTACCTTTGGATTCCTCACGGTCCCACCCGCCTCCCCGTTGCCTTTCTGGTCTTACCAAGTAATCCTTGAGTGCGCTCCTCTTGGTCTTCAAGGTTGCAATAGATGTTGTATATATGGATACTTGTATATATTTATATGTATATATATATGTATATATCTTTGTGTATATACATGATTTGCATATATTTGTTGGTTTAAAAAAAAAAAAAAAGTTATATAAAATTTACAGCCATTTTATTGCAATGTTGTGTATTTTACAATGTTATGGGTTGTTGCCTTGCTCTTTCATTGCATTGGGTTGTTGTTCTCATGCACGTAAAAAATGTTGGTACTGAAGTCGGCACGTCGGCGAGGACCTCTTATTGCCTGTATGACGTCAGACGGCGTCGCGTGGGCTAGAGTGACGTCCTCGTCGACGTGCAGAGACTAGGAAGAAGATTTCCGTCGAATGCTGGCGCCATGGGAGTATTCATTAGGTGAGGAATCCACAGGTAGCTAATGTATCCACCAGAAAAGTCGTTACCGAAGGTAAGTAACTCGTTCTTTGTACCCTATAAAAAACACACACATTCATAACATGCAGAGGACAGAAGAAACTTATGCAAGTATAGGGAAGTTTTTAGACCCTGTAGGGCCTTTTATCACAAAAGTAGTATTTTGAGAGGAGCAGTTCTTGAAACGTTGTGTTCTGATTCATTTATTTTAATGGCATCCGGTCATCGTAGAATCAATCACAAATCAATGTACAGTTTCTGTTTCATAACAAGCACTAATTAGTGCAAAGGTAGGGGAAACATGTTAACTTAAAGATAAAAAATTACCTATACCTTTCATTTCAGTTAAATGTCAGAAAAGAGTGCAACACAATCAGTACAGCTAAATGAGCATATCCATATCCCTTTTGAATACTAATTAGTAGAGTTACACTAGTGAATTTCCTTCCTTGTCTTCATTCACTAAGCCAGTTTGACGAATCCCAAAGAGTAAACTTCATACATATCAATAAAACATTGCATTTATTTTCAAAGATTAGGGGTGACAAATAAAACTTCAAATACCCAAAAGAGTAAATTTAATAAATGAAAAATAAAATATTCCAATTAATGTCAGCAGTTACAGATGACACATAAGACCTCAAGTTAATGAAAATCCTAATGGTAAAAATAGCTTACTTACACTTAGTTTAGTGCTTTGGCCAGTCGTCTCATCAGTAGCCTCAGCCCTACAAAGACAAATACCTAAGAATTAATGTCCATTTGCACTTAAACAGAAGGTGTGCTCATTTTCAAAAGGAGTATCCATCCTTAATTATACTAAATAGTGTGGATACACACAAGTGTGCAGTTTCAATGAATCTTTTAATCTGCCAATGGGCTTCCAATATAGCCTTATAGCCCACAGTACTGCACTATACCGGCCATTAAGGCCCACTCCAGTATTAAAGGTCTGAGCCAAAGGCGAGGGCCTTTAACAAGGGAGTGGGACTTTAATGTGGGTATAGCCCAGCTATAAGACTATTAGAATATTCTGCCACTAGAGGGCAGAATGTTCTAATAAATAAAACAAAGGCCCTACTGGTTTCCCACGGTCACCTCTCCTGACTGACCAGCAGAATCACTGCTGCTTTATCCTAGCTCTTTGACCTTACAATGTCTTTTCCCAGCGCCTGCTGGACTACCGGTGGCAAAGGCTCAGCAGTGGGTGCAGCGAGGGCAGCAGAAGGTCTGGAATGGTGGTGCCGCAGGGAAGGACGGGGTTCTTTGACCGAAAGGAAGTATCCTGGTGATGAAGTGGCCTCCAGGGCAGACTGCAGCCCCCTTGGGTGTCATTGAGTGGAAGAGGAGTCCAACTAGGAATCTGAGGCATGTCAGTCAGGAAAGTTCCTGGGGGATCCGAGAGTTTGAAGAACAGCTAGCCTGACTGCTTTTGCTGTCGCAATTCTTGAGTGCTACAGGCCGTGGTCATCATCTTTATCTGACTAGCTTGACTTAAGAGAAATCACGGTCTTCCTCCATCTAATGTTGGGAAAGCTAGGAGGTATCTGACATCTTTTGCTAGTGTGGGCTGTAAGTCCTGTTTTTCTGCTTCAGGGAAAATTACAAGAGCATTACAAAACCGGCTTAATATCACAATGACTATTAAAAAACTTTGTTGCACTCCAGGCTCTTTTGCAAACACTTCCATGGCTGAGATGCGTCAGGCATACGTGTCAGCATGAGAGTACGCACTAGGGAAGAAGCAACCTAGGAGACCACAAAACCACATGTTTACACACCAAAATGGCACAACTAGCGAAGCCAACAAGCAGCAGAAACACTGCAATTACGTAGTGTTGTGTGTGCATGTGTGTCGCCATTATAGTAGTCTCATATTGTTCAAAGCTTAACTTTGTGCTCATCATTAAGGAATATAAGGAGTGGTCAACTGTTATATTAAACAAGGAAATAAATATGATAACTCTATAACCTTTAACTCAGCTGATTATTACTGCAACACACCTTCACTGAACATTAAGTTCTAGCAGTGCCCAATAGAATTCAGTACTTCTCAGCATATTTCACAGTGGTGTGGCTAAAGCTAGCCATACAACTGATTGGGTAAGACCATTGCAAACAGTTGTCTTGCAGATTTATGTGTTTGCTTTCTGCAGGAGACTCAATAAACACACTCTTCTGGTTGGAGCCAGTATTCAGAGAATGAATTAGGCATTGTTTAGAACAGTTAATGACACCTATTGTCTACTATTGTTTTAGTTCAAAGGCTTATGGCCTAGAGGTGAGAACAGAGCTAAAGGGTGGGTTTGGTGGAGTAGAATGGGAATGGACCTGAAAAAGGAGCTCAGAAGTTATCTTGTAGAGGCTTATAGAACATGTTTTTCACTAGGTTCACAGGTCAGAAAAGAGCTGGGGTAAGAGAACTACCAAATTGGTGCAATTTTGTTGCCCTAGCCGAAATAATGGCAGCAGGGCTAGTCTTCTTTCCCCACATTGTCTCATTTTTCCTTAAATTGCTATTCATTACAAATAGTAGACATTATTCTAGGAAGAAATTCCAGCAGGTCTGGAGGAGGCCTTGTTGTGAATTATAAAGAGCAAGGGTATATGGGATCCAAAAGAGTACTGGATGTGTATGGAGGGATGAAGGGAGCAGGGTAATGCAAAGCAATCTGATTCACTCCTGCTCTACGAGGGCATCAACCTACCTAGTACTTCAAGTCTCACCCTTGCATGTGCTGGGCCTTGTCTTTCTGGGTCCAGAACTCTGACCCTACTAGGTCTTGACAGTCTTTTAGAGAATGAGAGGGAATTGGGGCGTGAACTCCTGTTGCAAATTTGGCTTCCTGTGTAGTGAATCCTATCTTGTTTTAATGGGACACAGGAGTTAGCTTAGCTTTCTGGCTTGCGGACCTGTGCCCCCGTCACCTAGTGACTTTTACCATACTTAGCTTGCTCTGTTTTAGCACAATTATTTGATTATATGATTCCAAGATGATTGCATTGTTTCTAGTTAGGCCGATGTTTTAGTTTCACGTTATCAGTACCACCGCACTAAGGCGTCAATATCAAGCGACAAAGATAAACCGTAGGTATTGACATTAGGTACTTTCCCTCTTCATGTCTTCGAGGGAATTGTTTACATAAATTGCTGTCCCAAGCCTGTCTTGTTGTCTAGTGTTTGGGAACAGTCCTACGTCAGGGGTCCAAGCAGATCTGTATAAATGCACCTCACTTAGACAGATAGGTAGAGGGATTCTGATCAGATGCCACCGCTGCTATTGATGCTGCACTTCGCCTTGACGCTGATCCAGTCTTCGTCTCCCTACGGAGTCTGAGCTAGAGACCTCATTCCAAGGTAACGAGGGTTGAGGGGCTACTCTCATGGACATGGCATTGGCAGATTAAGTTTAACACACCTAGCTCTCTTTTAGGTTATAGATTAGGTTCATCCTGCTGGGGTATTAGGACATATTATACATCTCATGTCATTGCAAGATGGTGGGGGTCTTTGTATTAATGACTCTTGTGTTCACAATTCTGTTTCTTGCATTATCCGTTATCCTAATCATTGCAGCCTATGCAACCTATCGTAGATTGCAGTTTTGTTCATAAAACCTATTGAAAACTTTACTGCATCCCCTTCATTGTCTGTGTCTGATTGAGACATGTTGTTAATATGAGAAAGGGGTAATCTCCGTTTAACCACAACACTCCCTGAGATGTCACACTCTTGAGTCCATGCGTAAAGGCTGCCACAAATCACCTTTTACTGTTTGAGTTTTTGGTGAGGTGCTGCTTGTGAGCCGGCAGGGTTGGGACGACATTTGCGACTTGTTGTAGGACTGGCTTAGTCGCCTACTGCCATAAGTACCTTCATCCTTAAGCCATCAGTCTTGCCTAGCGCTAGAGTCAAACTACGACATGGCGCCACCAACAATGGTGTTTCAGCAGTAATTTATGGATACCCTGACTATCACTGTCTCACATACATCAGGTACCCTAAGTGCCATTATACGGAGAAGTCCATGGTCTTGGGGAAGATCCTCCTCAGCTGAACAGAGAGCACCTAATTAGGCTGTAGGATGTTCGAGCTTGAACCATTAAAAGGAATTTTCTCCCCATTTGGTGTTCCATCTCTTTACCCATTTCGCAACATGGCAAACGCCATAGACATTCCTGAGAATGCTAGGCATTAACATTACACCTATTAGCTCATGGCTTAAGAGAAGAGAGCGGGGAAGTTGCATTCATAGTGGAAGCTAGTGAAGCTTATCAAACCAAAACATTTTATCCCTGTGCTAACTTTCCTAAGGAAAACAACACTACATTCACATTCCACAAATACAGAATTGCAAATGTACCTCACCGGTACCAGGCATACCAGTATCATGAAATGCCGCTCACGTATCAGGAGCATCAGAACTAGTGGTAGGGCGCCATCAAACATGTAATACAACCTGTGAGATTAGGTCCTTTAGGTAACGACAGACCGGCATGGCCTATGTTTGCCACATACACACCGCACCCAGGCATACAAAATATGCAGGCAGCAGATCTACGCAATTTATACATTGAGATAGTAACACTATATAAACAACTTGTTCAGCTCATAATGTGAACTCTGAACACAATACCAGCGCATCCAGCACCACCTCACCTGCTGGATATCAATTGGCTACTACTGGGATTAATCCACAAACAGTACATACTATCATGGGTAAGGTACTCACAGAGCAAGAGAAAATTCCGTTCTGCATAGCCCAGAAAACAAATCAGCTGGAAAGCTGTGTTTCCCCATACGGGACCACAGGAAAAACGTAAAATCCTCACAATGTGCTTGCCCTTCGGGATGGTTCCCTCGGTGGATGACTGCGCCAAATGGGGTGCAGTCTTTGCTGCAATGTATATTACCATGTATGGTACCCAGACGCTTGCCAGTTTACTGGAAGAGTTAAAGCAAATTCAGAATGAGCACGGGGCTGCTCCAGCCCTAGATTTGGGGATGAGATTAATGCATAACTTTGACGCAGTGTCCTCAATAATACTAAGTAACATTAAAGGGGAAGCGGTAGCTCTGGCTATACGCCAGAGTCTCTGAGAGATTCCACACTTGGACCAGGAGAAACAGCTACTAAAAATTATTTCTGACACCTATACCAGTATAGGACCGGATAGTTTGGAGCCAAGTCGAAGAAGCCTAAAATAAAGAGTACCACCCCTAAGGAAGGTACTAAACAAGCACAGGAGGGTTCGAAGAAGTGCTGGGATATACAATTTTTTTTTAAAGATCGACGAGGTCAGAGAGAAGATTCTCTACACCTGGAGAACTCCGACAGGAGATATACTCTCAGAAATAGAGAAAATATAAAAGCTCCTGACAGATATATTGATTCACGTCCCTCTCATTCCTTTCAGGATACACCGGATAGACATAGCGAGAGAGAGGGCCGTCCTGATCAATGTCCTGAATACGTGAATCAGAAGAAAGACTCACCACAGTTTTCAGACAAAAAAGAAGATAAGTCCCCACAACAAAAGCCACAGTTTAAAAAGAAAAAGGTGGCAGCACTGTCTATTAAAAATGCCAGTACACTTGAGAACATTGCTGAAGAACAAGACGTGGGCATTGACACTGTTAGAAAGTGCAGCAGAGGTCACGATATGTCGCCAGAGCCTGAAATATCATCTGGATGTGACAGCAACTAGCAATTTCATTGCAGTTGAGACTGAGGATGGGTGTGTCCTCCCACCCGATACGGCTTATTATCTAAATATCCAAACTGAGGGAGACGTAGAGAGCACCATTGGTGTGGTATTCTGGGATGAACTTAGTTGTGATATCGTGTTGGCCGAGAGGGACTGGCCACCTGAGCACCTCCGTAAGCTCCCATATGGGGAAGATGTCATTTTTCCTTCTTTCTCTGATCTTGTTCCAGAAGCAGTAAAAAAAGCCTACACTGTCAATTGGGCTTTAGCGCAGGCACCTGTGTTGTACAGCAATCATGTAGGTTGGGATAGGGGTTCTCCTCGTCATGTACTACCTATTAGGTCTACACCCCAGCCTCAACCACAATATCCTGTTAAACACGAAGCGAAAGCTTCAGTGAGAGAGATCCTCACTCAGCTCGAGTACCAGGGAGTAATTGAGCCTTGTGTCTCTGCAATGAATAACCCGTTATTCCCCGTTGCAAAACCAGACCATTCTTATAGAATAGGCTTAGATTACAGACATTTAAACAGTCATACGCTATACAATATTCACATAGCACAGCACTAATTAATAACAGTGTGCAAAAAATACAAAACAACATTGGAAATTTCCAGTGTGTTTTTTTTCTGCCAGAACTTAGCACATGAAAGTTCGGGATCTGAGTGCATTCTCATTTGGCTCACAAAAACGCTTTTGCCATTTGCCCCAAGGCTACAAGAACAGCCCAGGGCTGTTCACAGCCCGCGTAACAACAATATAACATGACATTGATCCTGAGGCGTTGTCTTAAGTGGATGATATCTATCTCACAGATGAAGACCTCAACATTCATCTTGCCACGGTCGATCGGATCGTTATAGGATCCGCAGCTCTTGGCTACAAATTTAATTTTAGGAAAACTAAAATAGCCTTTCTCCGCGTATTGTTCCTGGGATAAGAGCTATCAAATGAGGGCAAGAGCCTGGCCCCGCACTTTATAGAAAAATGTGCTCAACTGCAACCACCAAATGCACCAATACAATGAAGAAACCTCAGTCTTTCGTTGGTTTCTTCAACTTTGGCAGAACTTACATTCCTGACTATGCACAATGTGTCAAGCCACTTTATGACTTAATACGCCCTGATTTTTCTATCAGACTCCGGACCGTTGAAAACACATGCATCCTTAGGGAATTGCAACAGGACATGCTAGAAGCAAAATGTTTGAACACACTTGACAACAAAACAAATTTGGTCTTCAGGATAACTGCTGGTGCCATTGGGTTCACTTATGTCACTTTTAATGAAGGCGGCACCCTCGTATATTAAAGATACGAAGCATATATTGAGTGTGCTCTCAGATATACAATGGGACACAGGTATGATTATGGTTACTTTGGATGTGGCTGCACTATATACTAGCATACAACATAAATATGGGATCAAAGCGATTGAACATGTCTTATACAAGAGGTCAGCTAGTCTGATGGAACATAAACGAATGATAATTCGTATGATAGATTTCATACTTAATAATTATTTCTTATTTAAAAATGACTGGTACAAACAAAAACAGGGTGTAGCAATGGGCTCAAAATGTTCCCCCTCATACGCAAATCTGTTTATGGGGTGGTTCGAAGAAACTTGGATTTGGGGCTCGGGTGCAGCAAAATGGCATACACACATCCTATATTGGGGACGATACATCGATGATTGTTTTATGATATGGACAGGAGATGTGTGTACACTGGAGGAATTTTGTAAATATCTTAATGAGAATGAGGTAAACATCAAATTTACACATAAATATACAGGGAGTGCAGAATTATTGGGCAAGTTGTATTTTTGAGGATTAATTTTATTATTGAACAACAACCATGTTCTCAATGAACCCAAAAAACTCATTAATATCAAAGCTGAATATTTTTGGAAGTAGTTTTTAGTTTGTTTTTAGTTTTAGCTATGTTAGGGGGATATCTGTGTGTGCAGGTGACTATTACTGTGCATAATTATTAGGCAACTTAACAAAAAAAAATATATACCCATTTCAATTATTTATTATTACCAGTGAAACCAATATAACATCTCAACATTCACAAATATACATTTCTGACATTCAAAAACAAAACAAAAACAAATCAGTGACCAATATAGCCACCTTTCTTTGCAAGGACACTCAAAAGCCTGCCATCCATGGATTCTGTCAGTGTTTTGATCTGTTCACCATCAACATTGCGTGCAGCAGCAACCACAGCCTCCCAGACACTGTTCAGAGAGGTGTACTGTTTTCCCTCCTTGTAAATCTCACATTTGATGATGGACCACAGGTTCTCAATGGGGTTCAGATCAGGTGAACAAGGAGGCCATGTCATTAGATTTCCTTCTTTTATACCCTTTCTTGCCAGCCACGCTGTGGAGTACTTGGACGCGTGTGATGGAGCATTGTCCTGCATGAAAATCATGTTTTTCTTGAAGGATGCAGACTTCTTCCTGTACCACTGCTTGAAGAAGGTGTCTTCCAGGAACTGGCAGTAGGACTGGGAGTTGAGCTTGACTCCATCCTCAACCCGAAAAGGCCCCACAAGCTCATCTTTGATGATACCAGCCCAAACCAGTACTCCACCTCCACCTTGCTGGCGTCTGAGTCGGACTGGAGCTCTCTGCCCTTTACCAATCCAGCCACGGGCCCATCCATCTGGCCCATCAAGACTCACTCTCATTTCATCAGTCCATAAAACCTTAGAAAAATCAGTCTTGAGATATTTCTTGGCCCAGTCTTGACGTTTCAGCTTGTGTGTCTTGTTCAGTGGTGGTCGTCTTTCAGCCTTTCTTACCTTGGCCATGTCTCTGAGTATTGCACACCTTGTGCTTTTGGGCACTCCAGTGATGTTGCAGCTCTGAAATATGGCCAAACTGGTGGCAAGTGGCATCGTGGCAGCTGCACGCTTGACTTTTCTCAGTTCATGGGCAGTTATTTTGCGCCTTGGTTTTTCCACACGCTTCTTGCGACCCTGTTGACTATTTTGAATGAAACGCTTGATTGTTCGATGATCACGCTTCAGAAGCTTTGCAATTTTAAGAGTGCTGCATCCCTCTGCAAGATATCTCACTATTTTTGACTTTTCTGAGCCTGTCAAGTCCTTCTTTTGACCCATTTTGCCAAAGGAAAGGAAGTTGCCTAATAATTATGCACACCTGATATAGGGTGTTGATGTCATTAGACCACACCCCTTCTCATTACAGAGATGCACATCACCTAATATGCTTAATTGGTAGTAGGCTTTCGAGCCTATACAGCTTGGAGTAAGACAACATGCATAAAGAGGATGATGTGGTCAAAATACTAATTTGCCTAATAATTCTGCACTCCCTGTAGAAACATTCGGTTAGAATTTCTTGATGTTGAATTGTTTGTCGAGGGTAACAAAATAGAGAGTAGATTATATCGCAAACCCACCTCATGCAATAGTATACTGCATGCCACGAGTGCTCATCCACAGCATCAGATAGAGGCGATACCACTTGGAGAAATGATTAGAGCAAGGAAAAATTGCAGTAAAAACAGTGATTTTCATGAGGAAATTGATAACATGGGAAGGACATTTCTAGCCAGGGGTTATTCTGATACCATTATTAAGAAATCACTACGGAAAGTGAGAAACATCTCACGTAGACAGACATTAGGTTTAGATAGATGTAAGGGTGATACATTTGATATGAATAAGGATCAGAAGATTAGAATTATCTTGGATTACACGGAGAAGTCTAATATACTCATTAGAAGCCTGAATAAACATTGGTCCATATTAACTCAGGATGACACACTTAGGAAATACATTGGTAATAAACCTGAGGTGGTATTTAGAAGGGGCAATACCCTTAATAATATACTCAGTCCAAGCTACACATTGGAGAGGAATAAGTTAGATTGGCTTAGTAGGCGGAGCGTAGGTTTTTTTAAATGTGGTGCTTGTGCAGTATGTAAATGGACATGGCAGCCCAAGAAGGAATTTATTGATAGTAGTGGCAACCAAGTGTCCATAAAATCACATATAGACTGCAATACTAAGTTTGTGGTGTATATCATTATTTGTAAATGTGATAAGATTTACGTAGGCAGCACAATACGCCCATTGAAGGTTAGAATCTCAGAACATTGTAGGGCAATTAATCAGGAGGATGTACGTTATCCTATTGCATCTCATATGAGGACATGTAAGGCACAGGATGGTCGTAAGATATTACATTTTTTTGGTTTTGATCACTGTGATGTTAATCCCCGTGGTGGAAATAGGGAACTAGCTCTAAGGAGAAAGGAATCACTATGGATTTTGAGGTTGGGGGCTGTTGAGCGAGGTTTGAACACTGATTACGAAATGGAATACTTTTTAGGAGAGTAATAAGTATCAATTAGAGATATAGTCTACATATTGTTTGTGGGCAATTTTCTTTTTAGTATTTACCTGTCTATTTTATTCTTATTTGTGCACTTGATAGTATGGTTAGTAATATTTAGTGGTGCATGCACACTTTGGGTTGTGTAATTATCATTTCTAACATAGGTAGAATTGGAGAGGTTATGTCAATAATACTAAGCTAGCAAGTATATCTCCGTATAAATATATTGGAGATATTAGGAAAGTCGTTTATTCGGCAGCGCTAATGTTTACATGTATTATAGATGTGTTACGAATTTGGTTTAAGAACTGAATTCGGATCATGTACCGGGGCTCCCAGCCTAAGATCTATTGTGGAGCCTCAGTGAATACAAGTAAGAATCTCGAACTAGTATAGTCCGTTTTCTATTTTTATCATAAGGAGCACACGGACGTTGGCGAGTGAAGTCCGTTTTTACTTTTGATGACGAGTTAGCTGTATAAAGACTTACATGCCGAAGAGTGTCGGCTTTGATATTCCCAAGCGTACTCGCGGAACGTGATGCTGCATATAATATCGACTGGTGAGTGTTTAGGGAGAATAATAATCTTTGACATTACTTGTCGGAATATACTTATGAATTGGGGATTTCACTTTTAATTTTAGACGGGTTCATTGTTTGTGTTTATCTTAGGAGATGGTGCATATGGATAAACTATCCTAATAAGAATATTTAAGATACGAGGTAATGGGAAGTCAGGAGATGGGAATAAATGAGATTTACCATAAAATAGATAAATTGGGAAGTGTGATAACCAAACTATTATTTGTATTTTATTTTAGCAGAAGTTCCTTTAAAAGGTCGTGTAATACTTAAGGATATTTCACCAACATCAACAATAGGAGTCCTCTGGGAAGGTAGGGTGTGTCACATGAACTAATTTCACACACAATTCTATAGGGTAATTTGTAATAGGAGGATTATTACCAATGTGGTGTGGTTTGTTGTTTTATGATTGCCCACAAATTTGGAACCTATATCACATACCAGTTTGAGTTAACTTGGAACATGGCTTGGTTGTATTATAATTACGAGTTATACCGAATTATATGAAATGATGTAATATGGTTTGGTTCCCACTGTATATTTAATTTGTTATAGACTATTTTGTTAAGGACAAATGGGATTATATACATATGAGGTATCAAATTATTGTCTATTGTAGGAGGTCCTGATGAAATCCAGGGGCACTCCCGGGATGAAACACGTGTTGACAGGACGAACGTGATACTATTGGACAATTTATGTTGGACTGGATCTTATTTGGATATTTGGAGTTTTTGGATCCTCATTTGGAACTGAGAAGCTGTTAAGACTTCAATTCAGGAATATGGACTATTGAACATTTACTTCACTATTAGATTAACCTTTGTATATTTTTCGATTGTGGTAATGTTTGTTGTATAAATGGTCAATATTTGGATACATTAATAATCTGAACACATTTACTTATACTGTGTTGTATTTAATTTAATCTGTAGAGGTGTGCCAATACTTTATATTAAGTTATCTGTAACGTTGGGTTACTGTTTAGGGGATATTGGAGGGTGTTACCCCTGTATTTGGCACCCTGTATCACAAGATGACTTTGAGCTAATTTAATGAGCTATTAGAGCGCCCTTTACTCACTAATTACACCCCCCCAGGTAGATAGATTAAACTGTCTGTGACTCATACTACTGTGTCCAGTCCTACAATGATTATCTTAATCATTGGCGATTGAACAGGTTTAGAGATTCCAAAGGGAGCACCATAAAACACAAAACTCTGTGGGGGAGGGTGGCGGATCTTAAGGATAAGCTACCTTGTGTCCATGTAGTACATACATTGGGCCACCAACGTGTAGGAGTACACGTTATCAGCAACACTTTGGCTGATGAAGCAGCCAAATCTGCAGGAGCTACGTCTTCTGTGGCTGCAGTGACTTGTTCTCAGACAAGATTGGATAATGAAATTCTGACTGCCGTGAAAGCTTCGGCTGAAGGCATGCCTCTTCTAAAAACATACCCTACAAAATACTCTTACCACATCAGTACACAGAATGTTGCACTTCCTGGGGTTGGAGATTGAGCGATCCCCAACCAAGACCAGAGAGTAGATCTCATCAAAGCAGAGCATTAGGGTGTCGCTTCTGCTCATGCTGGTATTTCAGCCACAGTTACACTCTTACAGAAATGCTTCTGGTGGCCAGGTCTATACCAACAGACAAAACAATTTGTCCTTTGTTGTGACATTTGCCAGCAGATTAAGAGCTCTAATATCAAACGCCCACCACAGACATCCCTCTTAGTGTCCAACAGGCCACTACAATGTGTGTAACTGGACCATTGCGGTCCGCTCTAACCGGATGGTGCATACAAATACATCTTAGTCGCTGTAGATTCTTGTTCTAGATTCCTGTGGGTATGGCCTCAGCCATCGGCTGATGCTTGAACTGTTATAAAAGACTTGCTGATCTTTATCGGTACATATGCAGTTGCAGCATTCCATTCAGACCAGGGCCCTGCTTTTGCCTCTAAGGCATTCAGGGACACCATGGGGACAATGGAGGTTGAACTCCATTACTCCTCACCATACCACCCTGAGGGAAATTCAGTTGTGGAGAGGAGGAACCGTGATCTAAAGCAGTCCTTAACAGCTAGAGTATTAGGTTCTGGCCGCAGTTGACTTCATCACCTATATGGGGTCCAGGGAGCACTAAATAATCTGCCAAGACGGTCCTTGGGGGGGACACTTTCCCTATGAGGTTCTCTTTGGAACACATATGTATGTCCCAGGTCTTGATGGCCCTGGTTTGTTGGCAGCAGACACACCTTTTGACATAAATGGACATCTCACTGTTTTACAGGCGCTTCAGCAATTTTGTGATGATAAATCATCCACCAGTGCTGCCACTTTAGGAATGAGGGATTTACCAACAACTTCCACTGGCTGGATTCCTAAATTCGAGGATCTAGTTTGTGAGAAGATTGCTATGAAGAAGGAAATCGGTCCATCCTACAGAGCACCGGTCCTAGTCCTGGGAGTACAAGGTACCAGGACTGTCATCTTACCACGCTGCCTGGTTCCAAAGCAAACAGCTTCATTTCCATTGATAATGTCAAACTTCACCATGTGGCCGATCCTACACTGTAGACACAGAGGTCCCTTGGGTAGTTCCTGGTCCCCTCTCACTACCCAATAGGATAAACCTCTTCAAAGCAGAAATAAATAACACTACTTCTGAGTACACAAGCATGTCAAATGCTGCTACGAATACCTCCTCAACCATGGGAAGGGCAGAGAATGAGCTCTTGCTGATTCCAGTTACCACTTCAACGACAACACCTGTCCAAAATTTGGCTGCGTTTTTATACCAACACAACACAAACTGATGACATCATCTACCATGAGCCTCCACGTGAAGTGGATCCATCCACCGGTAATGCACCTGCTCCTACGTTTGCAGAGACTGCTTCTGGTTACTTCATCAATATTGATGACTTTTCTTCAGACTCATCCACTCCTGCAATTGACAGTGTTTCAAAGACACGTAAGCTGTATCTAAATAACTATCTGATTCACCCATGGAACGATTTATGGTTCTGCTTGACATTTTTTGCATTATTTCTATGGACTGGTTTCGTGGCTGTTTTCTTTTTGCTTATGAATGGTCATTACCTTACTGAACGCTCCTCTGTTATGCCTGTGGATGAAGTCTTAACTCATATAATGTCTCACATAAGGTCCGAAGAGACTTGTCCCGTGAGAACATTTCAGCTGTACCTATTCCTGATGGGATTGTGGGGGACAAGGTTCCATTTGATATATACAGGCCTACTGAGGGCATTCAAATTCCATGTCTTAAAAATTTCTGTGACCGATCTAATTACACCTGGTGTTTATATCTGATTATTGGGATGTCCAGACAGTTGATTCTATGTTAACTGAAATGAAGGACTATTCAGTATTTGAAAGTGATGATGTATACACAAATACAAAGAATTATGGGCAAATGTCCTGCTGTAATAATTAGGGGCATTACTACCTGCACCGTGCCACTAGACATAGACCATTATTTAACTACACACAGAGGGAACACTGTTCCAACACCACCGCGGGGAGCCTAAAACGTTATTCAGATAAATGTACTTATTTTTCTGGACATGACACAAAACATCCAGAGTCATATCACTTCAAGTTACCTCCTTCAAAAATTAGGAACATTTTGCTAACTGACACAAAACTGATTTATTCAGATTCCTCTGTTTCCCGTCTTGCAGTTGAAGGTTACGAATATTGGAGGAACACTATTTATTTAAAGAGTGTATGGGGAACATAAGATTGGCAAATACAAGGTAGGGAAGCTTTATTTAGAGCGTGCCTGATTCCTGTGCAAATGATCTTTTTAAATGATCCATTCAACAGACATCGTGTCTGGGGTTAGCGAAAATAAAGGACATGAACACGCCCAGTATCCCCACATCGGCAAAGTTTAATAATTGACAATCCTTCCTGAACTGAGGAAGAACTAGATGCAAAGGTTCAGGCTGGTACCTATAACTCTTCACTTTCCAGCCCCGGCGGGTGGTTGATTTGGCCAATAGACACAAATGGGTGTCAGGCACTGTAGGAAGTTGGCTCTGTATGTGCTATTTCAAAGTAAGGAATAGCATGCACAGAGTCCAAGGGTTCCCCTTAGAGGTAAAATAGTGGTAAAAATAGATAATACTAATGCTCTATTTTGTGGTAGTGTGGTCGAGCAGTAGGCTTATCCAAGGAGTAGTGTTAAGCATTTGTTGTACATACACATAGACAATAAATGAGGTACACACACTCAGAGACAAATCCAGCCAATAGGTTTTGTTATAGAAAAATATCTTTTCTTAGTTTATTTTAAGAACCACAGGTTCAAATTTAACATGTAATATCTTGTTTGAAAGGTATTGCAGGTAAGTACATTAGGAACTTTGAATCATTTCAATTGCATGTATACTTTTCAAGTTATTCACAAATAGCTATTTCAAAAGTGGACACTTAGTGCAATTTTCACAGTTCCTGGGGGAGGTAAGTTTTTGTTAGGTTTACCAGGTAAGTAAGACACTTACAGGGTTCAGTTCTTGGTCCAAGGTAGCCCACCGTTGGGGGTTCAGAGCAACCCCAAAGTCACCACACCAGCAGCTCAGGGCCGGTCAGGTGCAGAGTTCAAAGTGGTGCCCAAAACGCATAGGCTAGAATGGAGAGAAGGGGGTGCCCCGGTTCCGGTCTGCTTGCAGGTAAGTACCCGCGTCTTCGGAGGGCAGACCAGGGGGGTTTTGTAGGGCACCGGGGGGGACACAAGCCCACACAGAAATTTCACCCTCAGCGGCGCGGGGGCGGCCGGGTGCAGTGTAGAAACAAGCGTCGGGTTCGCAATGTTAGTCTATGAGAGATCTCGGGATCTCTTCAGCGCTGCAGGCAGGCAAGGGGGGGGTTCCTCGGGGAAACCTCCACTTGGACAAGGGAGAGGGACTCCTGGGGGTCACTTCTCCAGTGAAAGTCCGGTCCTTCAGGTCCTGGGGGCTGCGGGTGCAGGGTCTCTCCCAGGCGTCGGGACTTTAGGTTCAAAGAGTCGCGGTCAGGGGAAGCCTCGGGATTCCCTCTGCAGGCGGCGCTGTGGGGGCTCAGGGGGGACAGGTTTTGGTACTCACAGTATCAGAGTAGTCCTGGGGTCCCTCCTGAGGTGTCGGATCTCCACCAGCCGAGTCGGGGTCGCCGGGTGCAGTGTTGCAAGTCTCACGCTTCTTGCGGGGAGCTTGCAGGGTTCTTTAAAGCTGCTGGAAACCAAGTTGCAGCTTTTCTTGGAGCAGGTCCGCTGTCCTCGGGAGTTTCTTGTCTTTTCGAAGCAGGGGCAGTCCTCAGAGGATGTCGAGGTCGCTGGTCCCTTTGGAAGGCGTCGCTGGAGCAGGATCTTTGGAAGGCAGGAGACAGGCCGGTGAGTTTCTGGAGCCAAGGCAGTTGTCGTCTTCTGGTCTTCCGCTGCAGGGGTTTTCAGCTAGGCAGTCCTTCTTCTTGTAGTTGCAGGAATCTAATTTTCTAGGGTTCAGGGTAGCCCTTAAATACTAAATTTAAGGGCGTGTTTAGGTCTGGGGGGTTAGTAGCCAATGGCTACTAGCCCTGAGGGTGGGTACACCCTCTTTGTGCCTCCTCCCAAGGGGAGGGGGTCACAATCCTAACCCTATTGGGGGAATCCTCCATCTGCAAGATGGAGGATTTCTAAAAGTTAGAGTCACCTCAGCTCAGGACACCTTAGGGGCTGTCCTGACTGGCCAGTGACTCCTCCTTGTTATTCTCATTATTTTCTCCGGCCTTGCCGCCAAAAGTGAGGCCTGGCCGGAGGGGGCGGGCAACTCCACTAGCTGGAGTGTCCTGCTGGGTTGGCACAAAGGAGGTGAGCCTTTGAGGCTCACCGCCAGGTGTGACAATTCCTGCCTGGGAGAGGTGTTAGCATCTCCACCCAGTGCAGGCTTTGTTACTGGCCTCAGAGTGACAAAGGCACTCTCCCCATGGGGCCAGCAACATGTCTCGGTTTGTGGCAGGCTGCTAAAACTAGTCAGCCTACACAGATAGTCGGTTAAGTTTCAGGGGGCACCTCTAAGGTGCCCTCTGTGGTGTATTTTACAATAAAATGTACACTGGCATCAGTGTGCATTTATTGTGCTGAGAAGTTTGATACCAAACTTCCCAGTTTTCAGTGTAGCCATTATGGTGCTGTGGAGTTCGTGTTTGACAGACTCCCAGACCATATACTCTTATGGCTACCCTGCACTTACAATGTCTAAGGTTTTGTTTAGACACTGTAGGGGTACCATGCTCATGCACTGGTACCCTCACCTATGGTATAGTGCACCCTGCCTTAGGGCTGTAAGGCCTGCTAGAGGGGTGTCTTACCTATACTGCATAGGCAGTGAGAGGCTGGCATGGCACCCTGAGGGGAGTGCCATGTCGACTTACTCGTTTTGTCCTCACTAGCACACACAAGCTGGTAAGCAGTGTGTCTGTGCTGAGTGAGAGGTCTCCAGGGTGGCATAAGACATGCTGCAGCCCTTAGAGACCTTCCTTGGCATCAGGGCCCTTGGTACTAGAAGTACCAGTTACAAGGGACTTATCTGAATGCCAGGGTGTGCCAATTGTGGATACAATGGTACATTTTAGGTGAAGGAACACTGGTGCTGGGGCCTGGTTAGCAGGGTCCCAGCACACTTCTCAGTCAAGTCAGCATCAGTATCAGGCAAAAAGTGGGGGGTAACTGCAACAGGGAGCCATTTCTTTACACAAGCCCCCCCCAGCCCACAGGCCAGGAGACTCAGCCAACGCTGGAAGAGTCTTCCTAGTCTGTCAGGCGAGGAAGAGTAGAGGAAATGGCTGGTTTGTTGCAGGGCCTACTCTGCCTTACATCCTCCTGTTCAGGTCATTCCCTCTGGGGAACTGACCCACTTCCACAGTGATAGGACCTAGTCTGAACTGCCTCTTGTCTGTGCTTTTTATGTCTTCACCCATTCTCTCTATTTTGAGGTCAGAGGTATCCACCTCTGCTAATCTTATCTTAGCCAGGGTCACCCCTAGCTTACCCAAAGAGGTTACCCAGAGCTGGAGTAACCCCACCATGACCAACAGGGTCAGGGGGCCTAACTTGTTATTTGGCATGGGGTCAGACCACCATGCCAAGGATAGTGCAGCCATAAAGGCTAACACCCAGCAGAGGCCACTGACAGCTGTCAGTGCCCAGAACCACACCTTTAGCTCTTCACCTAAAAGGGAAGGGGCTAAGTTACAGGCTTCTTTGGGTTCAGGTTGCCTGTCTGCTGTATTAGAGTGGGGGGTTACCACATCTTGTAGTAAACACCCTTCTTCCACTCTTTCTTCTGTTAGCTGAGGAGCCACCCACTCAGGTTTAACAGTTGCCTGACTAGCCAGGACTTCTTGTGGGTCAGGTTGGACTTTATCAGGGCCATTTTTGGAGTTCTCCCCTACTGGAGCAGAATCTCCTTGGCTTGCTGTAACCTTGGCTAAAGGTTGTCCACCCTTCCTACTCTGTTTTCTTTTCTTCTTCTTCTGGGGTCTGCTTGCATTTACTGCAGAGGCAGGACTTCCAGAATCCTTGGGAGAGGACTGGCACTGGACCAGTTCCTCTCTTGGGCTCTGACTAACCTCTGGGTAGTCATTTCCAAGGAGACAATCAAGGGGGAGGTCTGTACTGACTACTACCCTTCTCCAGCTAAGAGTGCCACCCACTTCTATGGGCACTAAAGCCACAGGTCTCTTAGTGACCCTGTCTAGGCTAACTCTTACCCTGGCAGTCTCACCTGGGATGTACTGGTTTGAGAGCACCAGCCTGTCATGCACAATAGTGTGACTGGCACAAGTGTCTCTCAGGGCAGTGGTTGGGATTCCATTCACCAGTAGGTGGTGGAAGTGTCTACTTCCCTCTGGAATCTCCAACTCACCTGTTGGGCCCTGTTTCCAGTTGAAGGCTATGAAGACCTCCTCATCTGAGGAGTCATCTCCCATGGCTACACTGGTTACCCCTGGAATCTTGTTCTGGGGTTTGTTTTTGGGACAAGAAGTGTCCTTGGTGTGGTGCCCAGACTGTTTACAGTTGTGGCACCATGCCTTAGTGGCATCCCAGTTCTTACCCTGGTACCCACCTTTGTTTTGGGTTGTGTCTTGGGGCCCACCCACCTGTTCTGGTTTTTGGGGGCCTACAGAGGACTCTTTTTCTTTGTTTCTAGTGTCACCCACTTTCTCCTGGGGAGTTTTTGTAACCCCTTTCTTTTGGTCACCCCCAGTGGAAGTTTTGGTTACCCTAGTCTTGACCCAGTGGTCTGCCTTCTTTCCCAATTCTTGGGGAGAAATTGGACCTAGGTCTACCAGATACTGATGCAACTTTTCATTGAAGCAGTTACTTAAAATGTGTTCTTTCATAAACAAATTATAAAGCCCAACATAGTTACACACTTCATTTCCAGTTAACCAACCATCCAGTGTTTTGACTGAGTAGTCTACAAAATCAACCCAGGTCTGGCTCGAGGATTTTTGAGCCCCCCTGAATCTAATTCTATACTCCTCAGTGGAGAATCCAAAGCCCTCAATCAGGGTACCCTTCATGAGGTCATAAGATTCTGCATCTTTTCCAGAGAGTGTGAGGTGTCTATCCCTACACTTTCCAGTGAACATTTCCCAAAGGAGAGCTCCCCAGTGAGATCTGTTTACTTTTCTGGTTACACAAGCCCTCTCAAAAGCTGTGAACCATTTGGTGATGTCATCACCATCTTCATATTTTGTTACAATCCCTTTGGGGATTTTTAGGATGTCAGGAGAATCTCTGACCCTATTTAAGTTGCTGCCACCATTGATGGGACCTAGGCCCATCTCTTTTCTTTCCCTTTCTATGGCTAGGAGCTGCTTTTCCAAAGCCAATCTTTTGGCCATCCTGGCTAACTGGATGTCCTCTTCACTGGGGTTATCCTCAGTGATTTCAGAGGTGTTGGTCTCTCCTGTGAGGGAACCAGCATCTCTGACTATTATTTTTGGAGTCAGGGTTTGAGGGACCCTGTTCTCCCTAGATAGGACTGGTAGGGGGGAATTGTCCTCCAAGTCACTATCCTCTTCCTCTGAGTTGCCACCCTCAGAGGGGTTGGCCTTTTCAAACTCTGCCAAAAGCTCCTGGAGCTGTATTTTGGTAGGTTTGGGGCCCATTGTTATTTTCTTTATTTTACAGAGTGACCTTAGCTCCCTCATCTTAAGATGGAGGTAAGGTGTGGTGTCGAGTTCCACCACATTCACATCTGTGCTAGACATTATGCTTCTAAAAGTTGGAATACTTTTTAAGAAACTAAAACTGGTTCTAGAATCTAATTCAAACTTTTACAAACTTTTAAACTCTAAAAGAAATGCTAAACAGGATCTAACACAAGGCCCTAGCAGGTCTTTTAAGAATTTAGAAAACTTTTCAAATTGCAAAAATCAATTTCTAATGACAATTTTGGAATTTGTCGTGTGATCAGGTATTGGCTGAGTAGTCCAGCAAATGCAAAGTCTTGTACCCCACCGCTGATCCACCAATGTAGGAAGTTGGCTCTGTATGTGCTATTTCAAAGTAAGGAATAGCATGCACAGAGTCCAAGGGTTCCCCTTAGAGGTAAAATAGTGGTAAAAATAGATAATACTAATGCTCTATTTTGTGGTAGTGTGGTCGAGCAGTAGGCTTATCCAAGGAGTAGTGTTAAGCCTTTGTTGTACATACACATAGACAATAAATGAGGTACACACACTCAGAGACAAATCCAGCCAATAGGTTTTGTTATAGAAAAATATCTTTTCTTAGTTTATTTTAAGAACCACAGGTTCAAATTTAACATGTAATATCTTGTTTGAAAGGTATTGCAGGTAAGTACATTAGGAACTTTGAATCATTTCAATTGCATGTATACTTTTCAAGTTATTCACAAATAGCTATTTCAAAAGTGGACACTTAGTGCAATTTTCACAGTTCCTGGGGGAGGTAAGTTTTTGTTAGGTTTACCAGGTAAGTAAGACACTTACAGGGTTCAGTTCTTGGTCCAAGGTAGCCCACCGTTGGGGGTTCAGAGCAACCCCAAAGTCACCACACCAGCAGCTCAGGGCCGGTCAGGTGCAGAGTTCAAAGTGGTGCCCAAAACGCATAGGCTAGAATGGAGAGAAGGGGGTGCCCCGGTTCCGGTCTGCTTGCAGGTAAGTACCCGCGTCTTCGGAGGGCAGACCAGGGGGGTTTTGTAGGGCACCGGGGGGGACACAAGCCCACACAGAAATTTCACCCTCAGCGGCGCGGGGGCGGCCGGGTGCAGTGTAGAAACAAGCGTCGGGTTCGCAATGTTAGTCTATGAGAGATCTCGGGATCTCTTCAGCGCTGCAGGCAGGCAAGGGGGGGGTTCCTCGGGGAAACCTCCACTTGGACAAGGGAGAGGGACTCCTGGGGGTCACTTCTCCAGTGAAAGTCCGGTCCTTCAGGTCCTGGGGGCTGCGGGTGCAGGGTCTCTCCCAGGCGTCGGGACTTTAGGTTCAAAGAGTCGCGGTCAGGGGAAGCCTCGGGATTCCCTCTGCAGGCGGCGCTGTGGGGGCTCAGGGGGGACAGGTTTTGGTACTCACAGTATCAGAGTAGTCCTGGGGTCCCTCCTGAGGTGTCGGATCTCCACCAGCCGAGTCGGGGTCGCCGGGTGCAGTGTTGCAAGTCTCACGCTTCTTGCGGGGAGCTTGCAGGGTTCTTTAAAGCTGCTGGAAACCAAGTTGCAGCTTTTCTTGGAGCAGGTCCGCTGTCCTCGGGAGTTTCTTGTCTTTTCGAAGCAGGGGCAGTCCTCAGAGGATGTCGAGGTCGCTGGTCCCTTTGGAAGGCGTCGCTGGAGCAGGATCTTTGGAAGGCAGGAGACAGGCCGGTGAGTTTCTGGAGCCAAGGCAGTTGTCGTCTTCTGGTCTTCCGCTGCAGGGGTTTTCAGCTAGGCAGTCCTTCTTCTTGTAGTTGCAGGAATCTAATTTTCTAGGGTTCAGGGTAGCCCTTAAATACTAAATTTAAGGGCGTGTTTAGGTCTGGGGGGTTAGTAGCCAATGGCTACTAGCCCTGAGGGTGGGTACACCCTCTTTGTGCCTCCTCCCAAGGGGAGGGGGTCACAATCCTAACCCTATTGGGGGAATCCTCCATCTGCAAGATGGAGGATTTCTAAAAGTTAGAGTCACCTCAGCTCAGGACACCTTAGGGGCTGTCCTGACTGGCCAGTGACTCCTCCTTGTTATTCTCATTATTTTCTCCGGCCTTGCCGCCAAAAGTGAGGCCTGGCCGGAGGGGGCGGGCAACTCCACTAGCTGGAGTGTCCTGCTGGGTTGGCACAAAGGAGGTGAGCCTTTGAGGCTCACCGCCAGGTGTGACAATTCCTGCCTGGGAGAGGTGTTAGCATCTCCACCCAGTGCAGGCTTTGTTACTGGCCTCAGAGTGACAAAGGCACTCTCCCCATGGGGCCAGCAACATGTCTCGGTTTGTGGCAGGCTGCTAAAACTAGTCAGCCTACACAGATAGTCGGTTAAGTTTCAGGGGGCACCTCTAAGGTGCCCTCTGTGGTGTATTTTACAATAAAATGTACACTGGCATCAGTGTGCATTTATTGTGCTGAGAAGTTTGATACCAAACTTCCCAGTTTTCAGTGTAGCCATTATGGTGCTGTGGAGTTCGTGTTTGACAGACTCCCAGACCATATACTCTTATGGCTACCCTGCACTTACAATGTCTAAGGTTTTGTTTAGACACTGTAGGGGTACCATGCTCATGCACTGGTACCCTCACCTATGGTATAGTGCACCCTGCCTTAGGGCTGTAAGGCCTGCTAGAGGGGTGTCTTACCTATACTGCATAGGCAGTGAGAGGCTGGCATGGCACCCTGAGGGGAGTGCCATGTCGACTTACTCGTTTTGTCCTCACTAGCACACACAAGCTGGTAAGCAGTGTGTCTGTGCTGAGTGAGAGGTCTCCAGGGTGGCATAAGACATGCTGCAGCCCTTAGAGACCTTCCTTGGCATCAGGGCCCTTGGTACTAGAAGTACCAGTTACAAGGGACTTATCTGAATGCCAGGGTGTGCCAATTGTGGATACAATGGTACATTTTAGGTGAAGGAACACTGGTGCTGGGGCCTGGTTAGCAGGGTCCCAGCACACTTCTCAGTCAAGTCAGCATCAGTATCAGGCAAAAAGTGGGGGGTAACTGCAACAGGGAGCCATTTCTTTACAGGCACGTTTTGTGAATTCCTCAGAGGGTTTCAAGATTAGCCGGCCAGACCCTCGCTTTGTCTCGGGTCAACACACGGGTATAGTTGCAACATACAGTGTGGGTAAACTGTGCCAACAGTGGGTACAGACTAACACATTAGCCGCAGTTAAGGAACATCTTAACACTCTTTCTGAAGATATAGACTTGTGGGACTTTTTGTTAGGTCCTAGAAAGCCACGCTCTAAAAGATTCATCTATGCCATATATAATGAGATCTGGAAGCTTTCTCGGATAGAAGCTGCTGCTCATTTAAGGCAGATAGAAAAGGAAAATTTAGAAAAAGCTTTAGCTGTTGTCGACAATGGCATGGACACTCTGTCCAACAGGATTTATTCCCTGACAAACATAGTATTGTCTGAGATAGATATCATTCAGACAAACATGTCCCTTTTAAATACATGGGCAAAGTCAGCTGCGTTCCATCATGCAGTTAGGTTGGACATTACAGACTTTGAAAAACGGCCGAGTTCCATGGAAGTATATTAACAGTAGTGACTAGTTTGCTGCTTTTAATTTATCCAAGGAACAACAGACGATGGCTAAAAGGGATGTGAGTTTCACCATGCTTCACATAGAGAAGTTAGAGAAGTTGCCTTTCACAGTTGCAGAGAGTCCTTCAACAGTGTGGCTACTACATGGCATTATGAATCTGCCCATTTCCACCTTTCTTTTTTTGAATTGCCTGAAACATCTTGCTGTGGGCAGGTACAAGCAGCTAGGCAATAGCTTTTTAAAAGAAGAGTGGGAGTTGCCCTTTGAATACAAATGTCTGTACGGCGAATGTGAGACTACTGTTAGTCATTCAGTGATCTGCAATCAGGTGTCCCTTCACGGCCTTTCCAATGCGGGGTCGTGAACTTTGCCTGTTTTCTGAAGGGTACTCCCGTCCCTTTGATTCGACCAACATTTCATGTACTTTCGAATGGAAGTAATGTGGTGCCGAGCGACCAAAGCTGTTGCGGTATGCGACCAGGAATTGCCTATGCAATTTCCGTCTCTAAGGTCGTTACGTAATGTGGTTGTATTCCCCCCACACGAGAGATAAAAGCATCAGAAATGTGGCCTCACGTTGATACTGCTAATGTAAATTATGACAAGCTGAGCAGACGAAAGGCGCTACTGTTCCCAAAACAAGTCGCGTTGACATTGGCTAGAGAGACGTATGCTCTCCAGATAGCAAGATAATAAGCTGAGATAAAATCCCTATTAAATACCAACTTCGCCAAGCACTTTGGAGAGCTGGTATCCTTAATTTTGAACGCTTAGAGCACTACGGGGATTGTCCATTTCTTTAAGGCTTTTGGGTCTGGATTTGTATCCATCTTCCAGACTGTCTTCGGAGTCTTTCCATCGGCCATCCATTCACTCTTTTCAAGTGTGTTTGGCGGCTTTCCGATAATATTGGCATTAATAGGCGGAGTACTACTGCTAATACTTATGATTTGCAGTGGTTGTGTCTTTCCAGCTACTCGAAGCAATGAAGCCTGATTGGTCATTGTCATTCCGACCACCCCTGTGTGTGCAGCCAGTCTTTTGCTGCTTATAGTGTCTCTGCTAACATTTGCCTACAGTGTGTCTTGCTGTTCGCCAGTGCCTCCTGTGGACCAAATACTGCTGATGTCCCCGATGAGGGTTCATTCACGGTCGTGCCCCTTGAGACTAAGGCTGATTCGCGAGTCTACTTATGAGCCGCCCTTGTTGAACGATCTGGCTCCTTTTGACACTGTGGAGAGTGCCACTCCAGCAGGTGGACCTGCACAAGAAACTACTACGGACTACTGCTCCCTGGATCCGTCTGCCTATCCTGTCATCGATCTAACATCTGATGATGTGGGCTCTTCCTGGAGGTCCTTTCCATTCAATGGCTTCGAAGATGCTCTTCAAGATCATGACTACTGTTAAATGGATTTGATGATTGGCTTACCTTCCAAAATTCAAAGTTTGCATTTATTGCCCTTAATTTGGCTTACTGTGCTTGTCATGGTAGACATTAAATCTCTGTATGTTTTGTACTGTTTTTTAATATGTTTTTGGGATACCATTTTACCTAGTTTTAATGATTCTAGCTTTTTAGTCCAGAGCATTCTTAGCTTGGATTCATTCGCCTTCAATGGCATCATCTTATGGCATCATACTTGTTACGGCAATGGGGAGGGTGTAGCGAATCCTATCTTTGTTTTAATGAGACACAGGAGTTAGCTTAGCCTTCGGGCCTGCGGACCTGTGCCCCATCACCTAATGACTTTTACCCTACTACTTTAGCGCATTTATTTAAATATGTTTCCAAGATGGCTGCATTGTTTCTAGTTAGGCTGATGTTTTAGTTTCAGGTTATCAGTACCACCGCGCTAAGGCGTCAATATCAAGCGACAAAGATAAACTGTAGGTATTGACATTAGGTACTTTCTCTCTTCACGCCTTTGAGGGAATTGTTTACATAAATTACCGTCCCAACCCTGTCTTGTTATATATTGTTTGGGAACAGGCCTATGCCAGGGGTCTGAGCAGATCTGTATAAATGCACCTCACTTAAACAGATAATCAGAGGGATTCCGACCAGATGCCATCGCTGCTATTGATGCTGCACATCGCCTTGAAGCTGACCCAGTCTTCGTGTCCCTATGGAGTCTGAACTAGAGACCTCATACCAAGGTAACAAGTGTTGGGGGACTCCTCTCCGGACATGGCATTGGCAGATTAGGTTTAACACACCTAGCTCTCTTTTAGGTTAGAGATTAGATTCATCCTGCTAGGGTATTAGGACATATTATACATCTCATGTCATTACCTGTCATTGCAAGATGGTGGAGGTCTTTGTATTAATGACTCTTGTGTTCACACTTCTGTTTTTTGCACTTTTCATTATCCTAATCATTGCAGCCCATGGAACTTATCATAGATTCCAGTTTTGTTTATAAAACCTATTGAAAACCTTACTGCATCTCCTTCATTGCCTGTGTCTGATTGAGATATGTTGTTAATATGAGAAAGTGGTAATCTCCGTTTAACCACAACACTCCCTGAGCTGTCACACTCTTGAGTCCATGTGTAAAGGCTGCCACAAATCACCTTATACTGTTTGAGTTTTTGGCGAGGTGCTGCTTGTGAGCCGGCAGGGTTGGGACGACATTTGCGACTTGTTGTAGGACTGGAATCGTCGCCTACAAACATAAGTACTGTCATCCTTAAACCAGCAGTCTTGCCTAGAGCAAGAGTCAAACAACAACACCTTCAGACTAGCAGTAGTAGTTGGAATCTGGGATTTGTAAAGTTTGTATAGTTTCTGCTGTTCCACATCTTTATTCTGTCATGAGGTATATTAGTTCAGCGTGTACTAACAACAACCTAGATCACATATATGATGCATATGAGAAACGACTTTCCATAATACAGTCTGAATTTTAATTAAAAGCTCATACTTATGTATATATTTGGCATTCGTTTCATTTAGCGTTGCCACCTGACCGGCTTTTAAATGTGTTCTAGCTCTGCGTTAACGATCCCTGGCTAATAATTAAAGTAAATTAAACAAAGGGAGAACAGATATGCTGCAAATGAAGAAATACAATATTCTTTCATGTGCAGGCCTTTGCAGACATTTTCAACAGTACATACACAAATACTTTTTTAATTGGATAAATGTAAAGTGAAGTGCTAAGGATTACGATTTTCGTGGCATAAAGTTAACACTTAATTTGACATTTCTTCCATAATCTCATCGTTTTTACCAACATCTCTGTTTTTAAAAGAGAAATTAAAGATGTTCCTGGGCACAAACCTGAACCAGAAACTTCATTTTACATTTCTCCCATTATGATAATGGAAAAAAGTTCCTGGCTCTTGTTTGCGAACTTTTAGCCACCTAGCAGCTAGCTCTGATAGATGCAATTTATTAAATAAAAAAAGAGTCTGAAACGCTGATGTAAATGTCCCCTGGACTACACCAATTGAGCCACTGCCACCAAAATATTTCTGTTCAAAGATAGGGGTGCTCAAAGTAACTAGTGGATAGTGCTCAATGATCTTCAACTTCAAATGCTGATTATGTTTTGTCAATGATTTTTATGAACATTTTTTAGAAATGTTCCAAAACAGTTTAATCCGAGAGGTATGCATTAAAGTTGTACATCCAGAAGAGGGAAGGCATGCGGTGCAATAAAATGTAGCATTGCAAATAAGGTGGATTAGGCGCCTGTATACACATGCCTAGGAAGACCACAGGTACAAATAACAGTGCAATTAGAAAATGGTAGAGCAAAATACACAGAAACAGATCCACTGGAATACAAAAGTGTCAAAGATACAAGTATCATCAATGTTATGAGACCATGTCCATAAGCAAACTATAGGTGAGTGAAAAACACTCGAGAACTAAACGAGGACTCCACTTCTGCAAGCCTGGGAGATTCAGGTCTAAGGTTTTCTGTCTACTAACTGTGATGAACTAGCACTGCCGATGTGATGCAATGATTATATAGCTGGCTAACATTTGCATTCCTGACTAAGGGAAAGGGACTGCCTCCCCTTTACACCTATATTTGTGCACAGCAGAAGCGCTGGAGTCTCTGCTGATGTCCGGACAAACTTGAGGCTTACGGCCAACCGTGCACGTCGGGGTGACATGCGTGACTAGCGACTCCCCATATGGGTGCACCCCACACAAGCCTCATACTGTCCTGGGGGTGGAAGATAATGCGCCACCTTTTGACTAAGGTGCAGTTTCATTGTGTTGCATCATTTGGGATAATCTTTAGCATGATTGGAATGCAGAAGTGGGAGGGGGGAATGTTTATATTGTTTGATTTTTGCTGCAGCTCAACACATCAGAACATGTCACACCCATATGCCGATACTTACATGCATAAAGTACATGATACTCCTCATGTTCCTGCTCGATGAATAGCTCCAAGCATTGTATGCCCCTAACAATGGTAATGTGCGTGGCTTAAACAACCCGAGCAAAGTTTGCCAAGTGCTGGCTTATTTTAATCACCATAATATCCACATTGCACTCCTCTAGAGACACACCTAGCCAAGACAACGGAAGGTGCCATGAGTAGAGATGGGCAGGAGATAGATTGGTATAATCATATTCCTCCTATTTCAGGGAAGTGTTAATTCTAATTAAAAAGTTATACTATTTCAGCTTACACACCCACACACTTACAGACGATCAGGGGAGGTATGCAATATTGCAGAGGCACATTGGGATCCACCCAGCTTACTTTGGTCAATGTCTATGGCCCGAATATCGACATCCTAACTTCTACACTATTATCGGCAGTGAGATGACGGCGCATATTAAGTGCGTTACCCATACCGTGCCCACAAATGAATACCTTGAACACATCCCATTCTACCAGGGGAGATTAGGCTGAGCCAGTGTTGATGTCAGAGTATTCTGTGATGTTCCCTGCAATGGATGTACGAAAATGTGGGTCATCCAGTGTGGGGGGTCTGTAGGTGCCAGAGAGGTTTGAGGTGGAGGGACGTAATCCCAGCAGAACTCTAATTGATGTGGGTTATCGTCAGAGTGTGTGTGACCTAGATATGCAGAATACTATCATGGGTACAAGCAAACCTGTGCATGTGAACATGGAGATTGTGTGCTTGTGAAAAGTAGGAGTGCACCTTGGTGCTAGGATTCCGGCGATGCCACACATCTGGTAGTTTCCAGTGTTACAAAAATGCAGTGATGTTGTGGGCTTTGGAAGAGGCTACAGTGCGGGGTGGGGGTGGGTAAAGGAGAGATCAAGCCCAACCTCATGGACACGGTTAGTCTCTCCCAGGGTCGCTGCTTTGGGATAGGGTCCCAGACAGATCGTGAAAGAAGGGGGCTTGGTCCACATTGAGTGCATGGATTGCCCGAGGAGCATTTGCCTGCCATCCAAAGTGCCTTCCACAGAGACAATCTGTCTGCAGTTACATGTTTAGCGTGGAGGGTTACCCCGGCACAAACCCATATCAGGACCCCTCAGGCATAGTTGGAGTAATTAGTGGAGAACTTCATGTGCTGATTATGGCTGTGTTGACAATATATCTGCAGTGTGATGGGTCAGAGGACAGGACTTATTTTAAAAAATGCCTGAACAGGAATTTTGTGCCAAAGGTAGATTATTGTATTTATGAAGGGGTTTATGTTGAGGATATTTTCTAAACAGATACGTGAAGAGAATCCCTTCTTTATCAGCTAAACTCATATTGACATCATTGAATGGGCTGCAATTGCTTCTGTATCTGCTTCTCGTGGGTTTTTTTAATGACCTGCGGTGGTTTTGGCTGCTGTAATTCTCATTATCACCAATAAACGTGTAACCAAAATAATCTGATAGAGGCTTCTAGCTGCAGATTCCTTTCCTTAGAATTTCCTGGCGTCAGCTTGAAATCTGGAATTTTTTGCTGAGCAGTACCCTGCACGCGCCGTCGGGTAGCATCATTTGGATCTGCGTGGCGTCGTCTGCATCATTGGAGCTGTCTGTGACGTCATGGTCGCCTGTAAGGCACCACCCCACGCGTGTATGTCAGTTCTTTTTCTTTTGCTCCGGGTAAGCACGGGTCCGGATTCAAGCTACCTACTGCCTTTTTAGGTAGGCCTTTTTTCTACCTTTGTATCAACGCTTGTCTGTGCGAGGATGACATTGAGGAAGACTGGGTTCAAGCTGTGTGATGTATGCCATTGCGCCATTTCGATGACGGACCTCTATCATGTATGTCTCTGGTGCCTCGACAGAGACCACGACTCAAAGTCATGTTCCGGCTGCCGGGCCTTGGGCTGAAAGCTTTGAGAGAGCTGTCTGTGAAGCTCATGGCAGCCCGACAGTCGTCTTTGGTTTGCGCGACTCCTAGGAGGTTATGGTCCGAATCGAGGAGGAGGTTGCGGAACCGCTCCAGGAGCCCTAAGTCCTCTTTGTCGCACTCAAGGTCCTCTGGGCACTAGGGGAGGAGGCACAAAAAGAAGAAGTCTAAGCGGACTTTGACTTTGCCATGCCCAGCGGCCGATGAGGCATCTCGGGAATGTCGACGTTCCGTGGAACCGATACCAGGGCCAACTTCAGGCCCCAACTCCCTTTCTGGGAGCCGGAGCTACCCCTGCTCAACTCAAGGAGTTTTACGATGCCATGTGCCCTGTATTTGAGCTGGCCGCACCCGCTGGTGTGCCTTCGGGCCCTGCGGTTTCAGCTTCAGCCTCGGCACCTTCGGGGACTTCAGGATAAGATACCACCGGTAGTGCACACAGTGGGCATCCTCTGGCATTGTTCCTGACATCAGTGCTCCCTGCTCCACCAGTGCCCACTGGTGGTGCGAGCTCCATCCTCGTTCCAGATGAGCCGGAACAATATCGTACAACGCTGATTCCGACTTTGACAGCACTGACAGGGGCCAGATCAGTGACTGAGGCTTATTTTGATCAGCTCAGGTGGGGAATGGGAGGAGTCCCATGACCCCTTAAAATATGGTTTGGAGTATAGGACTGGTATGAGGAACTAGGGGAAGCCAGTGGACTGGATATTTCTCCAGAGATTGTCATGCTCTCACCTCCTATTGTGGCTATGGAGGAGGGAGTTTCATATGCTGTGGTGGGGTATAGGGCAGCTGAGGTCTTGGACCTAGATTTGCATACGGTGCCAGTCAGGACTAACCTCCTGACTGAGGTGCTTCAGCCAGGGGTTTCCACATCGGAACCGATGTTACCCTTTAACAAAGCCCTCACTGATGTCCTGCTGGGGACGTGGTCCAAACCCAGCACACGGGCTCCTGTTAATAGGACAATCGGCTGCCGCCACAGGCCATTTCCTAATGATCCTAGTTTCCTCACACAGCACCCCACCCCGGAGAGCTTGGTGGTCTAGGCCTCCACTTCCCATGGTGCCTTCCCTCCCGCTCCTCCAGATAGGGAATCTAAGAGGCTGGATCAGCTTGGAAAGAAAATGTTTTCTTTCTCCAGGCTGACATGGAGGTCTGTAAACACCTCATGCCTACTGGGTTGTTTTACCCATACTTTATGGGATACAGTGGCACAGGTGCTGCCCCAGGTCCCAGAGGGCGTGCAGGTCACGCTCTCACAAGCTGTTAAAGATGGGAGAGATGCAGTGAAGTTTACAATGTGGTGTGGTTTGGACACAACAGACTTGCTGGGTAGGGTGATTTCTTCGACGGTGGCCCTTCATCGCCACACCTGGCTCCGTACCTCTGGCTTTTCAGAGGGATGTCCAGACAAACCTTATGGACATGCCCTCCGATGGCTCGTGCCTGTTTGGAGAAAAGGCAGACTCTGCGCTTGAGCTGTTCAAGTACTCTCGGGCTACGGCCAGATCCTTGGGTCTTTCAGCACCTGCGTACCAGCTGTCTGACTTTCGGGATTTTGGAATGGGTGTGGTACCATACCACCCTCAATTCAGCCTCTGTCCTCCGTCAGCTCAACATCTAGTGAGAGAACAAGGTTGTGGTGCCTTCACACCCATAGGGTCTAGCAAGAGGTCGGCCACCACACAGCCTCCCTCCTCCACAGCACCCATGTCCTCCTAGTATGAGTCTGCAAGACAACTCTCGTCCAGTTGGAGGGAGGATTAAATTTCATCTCCCTCACTGGCAGTCCATAACATTGGATAAATGGATCTTGCAGATAATACAGAAGGGGCTATTCCCTCCCCTTCCAATCTTTCCCTCCCTCTATGCCTCCATTAAAAGAACAGTTGATGGAGGATCATTTAGTCTTGCTCCGCGAGGAAGTTCTGGCTCTCTTGGCCAAGGAAGCCATAGAAAGGGTCCCAATGTCAGAAGTAGGCAGTGGTTGTTATTCCCGCTACTTTCTGTTTATCAAAAAGAACAAGAGTCTTTACCCTATTTTGGATTTACGGAATGTCAATCTCTTCCTCAAAAAGGAGAAATTCAAGATGCTCACTCTTGCTCAGGTCTGGTCTGCCCTAGACCAAGGAGAGTAGATAGTAGTGCTGGACTTGCAGGATGCGTATTTTCACATGCCCATCCTGCCTGCCCACAGGCGTTACTTGCGGTTAAAGGTGGGCCACGAGCACTTTCAGTTTACTGTGCGTCACTTTGGTGAACCCCCAAGGGGCACTGTAAGATCAAAGTGGTGGCGGTGGTAGCAGCTCATCTTTGCAGGTTAGGGATTTCAGTCTTCCCCTACCTCGACAAATGTCTATTGAAGGCTCCTAGGACCCAGGCTTTTGTCACCCACCTTCAGACTACAGCAAACCTCCTACATTTGCTGGGGTTCACTATAAACATGCCAAAGTCACACCTGACTTCCTCTCAGAAGCTCCCTTTCATCAGAGCTGTTCTGGACACAATGCAGTTTTGGGCTTATCCTCCCAAGCTGCGAGTCCAGGATATCCAGGTTATGATACTGATGTTTCGGCCTCTATCCTGGATTTCGGGGAGACAGACTCTGAGACTGCTGGGCCTCATGGCCTCCTACATCCTGTTAGTCAAACATGCCAGATGGCATATGAGGGCTCTGCAGTGGGACCTGAAATTCCAGTGGGCACAGCATGAGGGGAATCTCACTGACCCGGTTCAGATCTCGGAGGGAGCTGCAAAAGACCTGCAGTGGTGATTAGTGAACTGTGATTGGGTCAGAGGCTGACTCCTCTTCCTTCCCCAACCAGATCTCAGAGTAGTGACAGATGTGTCACTTCTGGGATGGGGCGGCCATCTGGGAGAGTTGGAGATCAGAGGCTTCTGGTGTTTGATGGAATCTGGACTCCATATCAATTAACTGGAGCTCCGGGCGATCCAACTAGCACTGAAAGCATTTCTTCCTGTTGTAAATGGGAAGATGGTGCAGGTGTTCACGGACAACACTACAGCAATGTGGTACTGCAAAAGGGCAGTGTGGGTTGTGGACCCTTTATCAAGAGGCCCTACGTCTCTGGACATGGCTGGAACAACAGGGCAAACCCTGGTGGTTCAACACCTGGCAGGTTCTCTGAACACCAGTGCGGACAAAGTCAGCCGTCGATGCTTAGCGGATCACGAATGGTGTCTCCACCAGGAGGTGGCTCTAGGACTCTTTCAGCAGTGGGGAGAGCCTTGCTTAGATTTGTTCACCTCTGCAGAGAATGCGCAATGTCAGTAGTATGGCCCGTTGGAGTTCCCAAGGCGGCAATCGCTCGGCGACGCTTTTTGTCACAAGTGGAATTCAGGCCTCCTGTACGCTTTTCCTCCCATACCACTTCTGCCCAGAGTTCTGAAGAAGATCAAGAGCAACCGGGCCCAAGTAATCCTATTGGCTCCGGACTGGGCCCAGAGAGTCTGTTATCCCGAGCTTCTATAAATGAGCATCAATCCTCCGATCAGACTGCCCCTTCAGGAGGATCTTCTGTTGCAGCAGCAGGGGAAGGCTCCACCTGAATTTGTCAACGTTATGCCTTTATGCGTGGAGGTTGAGCGGCGGCAGTTGATGGCTTTTGTCCTTCCTCCCAAAGTTTGTCAAGTTATTTTGCGTCCCTCCACTAAAATGGTACATGCCTGCTGGTGGAAAAGTTTTGTATATTATTGTGCAGAAAGATCTATTGATCCTCTTTCTGCTTCTCTTTCTGATATCCATCTCTTTATACTATTTCTTGCCCAGCAGGGTTCTGTCTTAGGTACTCTCAAGGGCTACCTTTCTGCTTTATTGGCATTCCTTTAGCTGCCTGATCAGCCTTCACTGTCAAATCGCCCATTGTACATAGATTCCTCAAAGGGCTTGTACATATGTTTCCCCCATGCCCTTTGTTATGCCTCAATGGGACTTAAAACTTGTTCTCACATTTCTCATGTGTGCTCCCTTCGAGCCCTTACACAACTGTCCCCTCCGGATGCTCACCGTCAAGAACAGCAATAACATCTGCCAGGAAGTTGAGTGAGATGCAAGCTCTTTCATCCAAGACACCGTATCTCACCATGTTCCCAGAAAGGTGGTACTCCGATGTCGTGCCTCTTTCCTCCCCAAGGTGGTGACCCCATTTCACCTGGGTCAGAACATCACACTTGCCTACCTTCTTTGCTCCACTGCATCCCTCTAAGGAAGAGGAGGAGTGACTTCACTGACTGGACTCAGAGTGTTGTTGTTCTACCTTAACTGCACAAAAGAGTTCCGGGTGGATGAACAACTCTTTGTGGGGTACGTGGGAGCAAAGAAGGGTCAGGCAGTGCAGAAGCTAACCATTTTGCGCTGAGTCGTTCTCTGCATTAAGATCTGCTACGCACTATCCAAGAAGCAGCCTCTTGAGGGCTCTTTCCACCAGGGGAAAGGCTGGTACCACTGCGCTAGCACAAGGTGTTCCAGTCCTGGATGTGTCAGGCAGCAACATGGGTGTTCTTGCACATGTTTGCAAAACGCTACTGCCTGCACAATCAGGTCTGAAGAGATGGACACTTTGCCCGTTCAGTCGTACGGACTTTCTTGTGTGAGAAGATTTATCTGCAGCCCACTGCCAGGAGGTTATAGGTTGGGTTTCTATTCTAAGGTAAGGAATCTGCAGCTAGAAGTCTCTATCAGATGAACAAGTTACTTACCTTCGGTAACGCATTATCTGATTGAGACTCTATCTAGCTGCACATTCCTTACACCCACCCATGCCTCCCCACTCTGCGGATTTGTCTGATAGGGCGTTGTAAAATATAATTTTGCATGCCAGTTGAGAAGTGATTGGGCAGTTTTTTTTTTTTTTACTCATTAGTGTTGAGCTTCTATTCTAACCTAATCGTTTTGTACCATTATCTGACATCAATTAAGCAAGGTATTTTACTTTTCTGATTCTCGGTTCAGGAGCTACCTACCCTTCTGGCTTGTGATGCTTAGTAACTAGTTCAAAATTTGTCGATATTGAGGCCTGCCCTCCTCTCCTGGCTGTTTCATTTTCTTTGTGAAGCAGAAAGATAAAAAAGGGGGAACACTCAAGAATGCTTATCATAGGATATACAAAATGTTCTTTGAGGAGGGAGAGGGGGCTTTCTTTCAAGAACGATTAAATTTGGATTTCGTAGGGGTGTGTTTACTTTTTAGTTGCAGTCAAGAGGTTGGGTCTAGTGTCACCTCCTGAAATTGACGAGGAAATGTTCAATAAGTGTGCCTTTCCCAGTGTTTTCTACACTTGACATTTAGAGAAGAGAAGGTCCAGCTGTCCTGAAGTTTACCTACACTTCCAGAATAATTTCCACAAATGCAGAACAAACATACCCCTCTGATAATTTCAAAAACTCTCTTTTCTCTTTGAAATTAAGAACACAATTGCACATACAAAGCAAATGTTCAGTCGAGTTGGCAATCAAATCCTCACTTCCCGGGTACCCTTGATAAGTAAGGTAGCTTTCTATGTGGAGCAACATTCAGACCAGAGGAAAGTGTTGATGTTTGAGGTACAGACTGTAAGCATGGGAAAATTAAAGATAGCATCAGTATTTAATTGTCTTCTACCGTTTTAAATGCAGAATTTCTTTATTGAATTTTCTTATTGAATTTTCTTATTGTATTTTCTTATTGTATTATGTTATTGTGTAGGAGGCTGGACTGGCTTGTAGTGAGTACCAAGGGGTACTTGCACCTTGCACCAGGCCCAGTTATCCCTTATTAGTGTATAGGGTGTCTAGCAGCTTAGGCTGATAGATAATGGTAGCTTAGCAAAGCAGCTCAGGCTGAACTAGGAGACGTGTGAAGCTACTACAGTACCACTTAGTGTCATATGCACAATATCATAAGAAAACACAATACACAGTTATACTAAAAATAAAGGTACTTTATTTTTATGACAATATGCCAAAGTATCTTAGAGTGTACCCTCAGTGAGAGGATAGGAAATATACACAAGATATATATACACAATAGCAAAAATATGCAGTATAGTCTTAGAAAACAGTGCAAACAATGTATAGTTACAATAGGATGCAATGGGGAAACATAGGGATAGGGGCAACACAAACCATATACTCCAGAAGTGGAATGCGAACCACGAATGGACCCCAAACCTATGTGACCTTGTAGAGGGTCGCTGGGACTATTAGAAAATAGTGAGAGTTAGCAAAATAACCCACCCCAAGACCCTGAAAAGTGAGTGCAAAGTGCACCAAAGTTCCCCTAAGGACAAAATAGTCGTGTTAGAGGGAGAATGCAAGGAAAACACAAATCAGCAATGCAACAACGATGGATTCCTGTCTGAAGGTACCTGTGGAACAAGGGGACCAAGTCCAAAAGTCACAAGCAGCTCGGAGATGGGCAGATGCCCAAGAAATGCCAGCGGTTGGTGCAAAGAAGCTCTTACTAGGCTGAAGAACTGTGAATACTGCAGGAACGACAAGGGCTAGAGACTTCCCTTTTGGAGGATGGATCCCCCACGCCTTGGAGAGTCGTGCAGAAGTGTTTTCCCGCCGGATGGACGCCAACAAGCCTTGCTACACGCAAATCGTGCGTTTGGCGTTTTTGGACGCTGCTGGGGCCCAGGAGGGACCAGGAGGTCGCAAATTGGACCTGCAGAGAGAGGGGACGTCGTGCAAGACAAAGAGCCCTCACTGAAGCAGGTAGCACCCGGAGAAGTGCCAGAAACAGGCACTACGAGGATGCGTGAAACGGTGCTCGCCGAAGTTGCACAAAGGAGTCCCACGTCGCCGGAGACCAACTTAGAAAGTCGTGCAATGCAGGTTAGAGTGCCGTGGACCCAGGCTTGGCTGTGCACACAGGATTTCCGCCGGAAGTGCACAGGGGCCGGAGAAGCTTGCAAAGTCGCGGTTCCCAGCAATGCAGCCCAGCGAGGTGAGGCAAGGACTTACCTCCACCAAACTTGGGCTGAAGAGTCACTGGACTGTGGGGGTCACTTGGACGGTGTCGCTGGATTCGAGGGACCTCGCTCGTCATGCTGAGAGGAGACCCAAGGGACCGGTAATGCAGCTTTTTGGTGCCTGCGGTTGCAGGGGGAAGATTCCGTCGACCCACGGGAGATTTCTTCGGAGCTTCTGGTGCAGAGAGGAGGCAGGCTACCCCCACAGCATGCACAAGCAGGAAAACAGTCGAGAAGGCGGCAGGATCAGCGTTACAGAGTTGCAGTAGTCGTCTTTGCTACTATGTTGCAGGTTTGCAGGCTTCCAGCGCGGTCAGCGGTCGTTTCCTTATCAGAAGGTGAAGAGAGAGATGCAGAGGAACTCGGCTGAGCTCATGCATTCGTTATCTGAAGTTTCCCCAGAGACAGAGACCCTAAATAGCCAGAAAAGAGGGTTTGGCTACCTAGGAGAGAGGAAAGGCTACTAACACCTGAAGGAGCCTATCAGCAGGAGTCTCTGACGTCACCTGGTGGCACTGGCCACTCAGAGCAGTCCAGTGTGCCAGCAGCACCTCTGTTTCCAAGATGGCAGAGGTCTGGAGCACACTGGAGGAGCTCTGGACACCTCCCAGGGGAGGTGCAGGTCAGGGGAGTGGTCACTCCCCTTTCCTTTGTCCAGTTTCGCGCCAGAGCAGGGGCTAAGGGGTCCCTGAACCGGTGTAGACTGGCTTATGCAGAATTGGGCACATCTGTGCCCAACAAAGCATTTCCAGAGGCTGGGGGAGGCTACTCCTCCCCTGCCTTCACACCATTTTCCAAAGGGAGAGGGTGTCACACCCTCTCTCAGAGGAAGTACTTTGTTCTGCCATCCTGGGCCAGGCCTGGCTGGACCCCAGGAGGGCAGCTGCCTGTCTGAGGGGTTGGCAGCAGCAGCAGCTGCAGAGAAACCCCAGGAAGGGCAGTCTGGCAGTACCAGGGTCTGTGCTACAGACCACTGGGATCATGGAATTGTACCAACAATGCCAGGATGGCATAGAGGGGGCAATTCCATGATCATAGACATGTTACATGGCCATATTCGGAGTTACCATGGTGAAGCTACATATAGGTAGTGACCTATATGTAGTGCACGCGTGTAATGGTGTCCCCGCACTCACAAAGTTCAGGGAATTGGCTCTGAACAATGTGGGGGCACCTTGGCTAGTGCCAGGGTGCCCTCACACTAAGTAACTTTGCACCTAACCTTTACCAGGTAAAGGTTAGACATATAGGTGACTTATAAGTTACTTAAGTGCAGTGTAAAATGGCTGTGAAATAACGTGGACGTTATTTCACTCAGGCTGCAGTGGCAGGCCTGTGTAAGAATTGTCAGAGCTCCCTATGGGTGGCAAAAGAAATGCTGCAGCCCATAGGGATCTCCTGGAACCCCAATACCCTGGGTACCTCAGTACCATATACTAGGGAATTATAAGGGTGTTCCAGTAAGCCAATGTAAATTGGTAAAAATGGTCACTAGCCTGTTAGTGACAATTTGAAAGTAATGAGAGAGCATCACCACTGAGGTTCTGGTTAGCAGAGCCTCAGTGAGACAGTTAGGCACCACACAGGGAACATATACATGCACACCTATGAGCACTGGGGCCCTGTGTGACAGGGTCCCAGTGACACATACATATAGGCCACAAACCTATGAGCACTGGGGTCCTGACTAGCAGGATCCCAGTGACACATAACAACCATACTGAAAACATGGTGTTTTCACTATGAGCACTGAGGCCTGGCTATCAGGTTCCCAGTGAGACAGTGAAAACAGTGACAAAACACCCTGACATACACTCACAAACAGGCCAAAAGTGGGGGTAACAAGGCTAGAAAGAGGCTACCTTCTCACACAACCCCCCCCCAAACGAAGGACAATAAGGCTAACCTTGGCCAGTTGAGACTTTATTGTCTAAGTGGTGATAAGTAGAGAGTAGCTCTGCAATAGACTGGTTACTCCCTTTATCATCCACTATATGGTTACTTCCCTGTGGGGATGTAAACCACCCTGTTTGAAGTTTTTTAGCTAAGCAACAATGTGAAGATATATTTTCAGAGTTTCTATCAGTAAGTTTTAGTTTAGAGCAGTGGGAATTGTCCACTGAACCTATTTGTAGTGATGGAAATGCCAGACAGGGATGCTGTCTCAGAAAAGCCATAGCTGGGCAAAAACTTTGTCCATCTGGCTGGAAGAGAGAACAGGGATGCTGTTTCTCTTGAGTTGGAGCAGGGCAGGGATGCTGTCCTATGAGCTCCACACTAGGGCAGGGATGCTGTCCTAAGTGTTGTGAGGTAGTGCAGGGTTTCTGCACTAAAGTTTCTCTGGGAGGGTTGGAGGGATGCTCCATGTTAACTAAAATGGTGCTGTTTTTCTCACCAATGTTAGTTATCCCACAGAGAGGTACTTCCACCTCAGGGAGTCCAGCTTTGCCAGCTGATGATTCCCTTGGAACAGGTGCCACCCCAGGAGAGGTTTCTCCCACCACAGGAATAGTATCCTGAATGGTAGGGTGGTTAGGGGATACTGTGATACCCTTTTTACCTGTTGATGGAGAGGGGTCCTGAGTTTTCAGGCCTTCTCTCCTTTGCTTTTTCATTTCACTTGAAATGAGAGGGAACAATTCCTCAGGGATGCCCAGCATGGCTGCATGGGCATAAAACTCTACATCAGCCCAACCTGAGGCCTCTAGGTCATTACCTAAGAGACAGTCTACAGGTAAGCTAGGTGATACCACCACCTGCTTAGGGCCAGTAACTCCACCCCAACTAAACTGAATTATAGCTAAGGGAAGAAACTTAGTGGAGTTATGGACATCAATAATCTTATACTGTTGTCCAATGATGTGTTGTTCAGGAGGCACTAGGTTTTCAGTCACCAAAGTGAAACTGGCACCTGTGTCCCTGTAGGCCAAGGCCTCAACACCATTTATTGAAACTGTCTGCCTGTACTTATCCATTGTAAGGGGACAAGCAGCCAGTGTGGCAAGGCCAATGCCACTAGGTGTGACAGAAACTGTCTTGGGACTGATTACATCAGTTTCCACTATGGACCCATAAGTGAACCCAACTACACCCTTTGCTTGACTGTTGCCAGCAGTCCCACCACTAGTACCACTACTGCTAGGGGCACTAGAGCTTGATGTATTAGTGGTGGTAGGCTCAGGGGGTTTACCTGGACAGGACTTATCCCCTGGCCTATGGCCTCTGTTTTTACACACAAAGCACCAAGGCTTTTTAATGTGTGCAGGTTGGGAAGAAGAGGAAGAATTTGTTTTATCCCCACCCTCTGAAGAGTGTTTAAGATTTGAAGTGGGATCTTTGGTTTTACCCTTATCCCCATGCTTATCTTGAGATTTTTCACCATCTTTCTTCTTATTGCCATCTTTGTCACCCCCTGTATGAACTTTTCTGTTCACCCTTGTTCTGACCCATTTGTCTGCCTTCTTTCCCAATTCTTGGGGAGAGGTCAGATCAGAGTCTACCAGGTACTGGTGCAACAAATCAGACACACAATTATTAAGTATATGCTCTCTCAGGATTGTGTTATACAGGCTTTCATAATCAGTAACTTTACTGCCATGTAACCACCCCTCCAAGGCCTTCACTGCCTGGTCAATGAAATCAACCCAGTCTTGTGAAGACTCCTTTTTGGTATCTCTGAACTTTATCCTGTACTGTTCAGTGGTTAAGCCATAACCATCCAGGAGTGCATTCTTAAGAACTTGGAAATTGTTAGCATCATTTTCTTTTACAGTAAGGAGCCTATCCCTACCTTTTCCAGTAAATGATAGCCATAGGATAGCAGCCCACTGCTTTTGAGGGACATCCTGTACAGCACAGGCCCTCTCAAGTGCAGCAAACCACTTGTTAATGTCATCCCCCTCCTTATAAGGGGGAACTATCTTGTGCAGATTCCTGGAATCATACTCTTTTGCAGGATGACTATGGGGAATACTGCTGCTGCCACCATGGGTATCTAAACCCAACTTCTGTCTTTCCCTCTCTATTTCTAAAGACTGTCTATCCAAATCCAGCTGTTGCTTCTTGAGCTTCAGTCTGGTTTGTTCCACTCTCAATCTATTGAGCTCCCTTTCTAACAATCTGTCATCAGGGTGGGTGGGAGGGACATTTCTAGATACAGAGGTATGATGGGAATGAACAGAAGGAGACCTGTCCCTTACAGAGGGCACCCTAACAGCTTGGCTACCAGTATAATGTGAGAGCACATCATCAGTATGATGTGATTCAACCTCTGTACCAACTATGCTAGACTGTCTAGTAATGGGCAGGCTGAGAATTTTCTTTCCTGAACCTTTTCCTGGGGGAGTCCCTGGATCAGATTGAGAACCATTAGCTACTTTTTCTACAGATTGGGCACTTATGGCCTTATCCTGTACTCTAAGCATATTAATTAACAGTTCTAAAGAAGGATTCTTCCCTACACTCAAACCTCTCTCTATGCAGAGACTCCTTGCTCCTTTCCAGCTAAGGTGATCATATGCAAGTTTGGACAGTTCAACTTTTTGGCCTGTGCCAGACATTTTTAGAGAGAGTTAAAGTGATAGACAAAGAGAAAAAAAGTTTTCAGAACTTTTTGGAAAGACAGAAAAAACTTTTTAAACTTTTAAGAACTTTTTGAAAGTTTAGAAGTACTTTTCAGCACTTAGAAAAGAGTGAAAAGAGGAAATGCAAAACTTTTTGGCTATGTGTATATACACTGACCTTGTTTTGTATATTTTTCTCTTATGAAAAGTACAATGACAAGAGTGGTAAGTAGTCTCAAAGCACTTATCCCACCACTGCACAACCAATGTAGGAGGCTGGACTGGCTTGTAGTGAGTACCAAGGGGTACTTGCACCTTGCACCAGGCCCAGTTATCCCTTATTAGTGTATAGGGTGTCTAGCAGCTTAGGCTGATAGATAATGGTAGCTTAGCAAAGCAGCTCAGGCTGAACTAGGAGACGTGTGAAGCTACTACAGTACCACTTAGTGTCATATGCACAATATCATAAGAAAACACAATACACAGTTATACTAAAAATAAAGGTACTTTATTTTTATGACAATATGCCAAAGTATCTTAGAGTGTACCCTCAGTGAGAGGATAGGAAATATACACAAGATATATATACACAATAGCAAAAATATGCAGTATAGTCTTAGAAAACAGTGCAAACAATGTATAGTTACAATAGGATGCAATGGGGAAACATAGGGATAGGGGCAACACAAACCATATACTCCAGAAGTGGAATGCGAACCACGAATGGACCCCAAACCTATGTGACCTTGTAGAGGGTCGCTGGGACTATTAGAAAATAGTGAGAGTTAGCAAAATAACCCACCCCAAGACCCTGAAAAGTGAGTGCAAAGTGCACCAAAGTTCCCCTAAGGACAAAATAGTCGTGTTAGAGGGAGAATGCAAGGAAAACACAAATCAGCAATGCAACAACGATGGATTCCTGTCTGAAGGTACCTGTGGAACAAGGGGACCAAGTCCAAAAGTCACAAGCAGCTCGGAGATGGGCAGATGCCCAAGAAATGCCAGCGGTTGGTGCAAAGAAGCTCTTACTAGGCTGAAGAACTGTGAATACTGCAGGAACGACAAGGGCTAGAGACTTCCCTTTTGGAGGATGGATCCCCCACGCCTTGGAGAGTCGTGCAGAAGTGTTTTCCCGCCGGATGGACGCCAACAAGCCTTGCTACACGCAAATCGTGCGTTTGGCGTTTTTGGACGCTGCTGGGGCCCAGGAGGGACCAGGAGGTCGCAAATTGGACCTGCAGAGAGAGGGGACGTCGTGCAAGACAAAGAGCCCTCACTGAAGCAGGTAGCACCCGGAGAAGTGCCAGAAACAGGCACTACGAGGATGCGTGAAACGGTGCTCGCCGAAGTTGCACAAAGGAGTCCCACGTCGCTGGAGACCAACTTAGAAAGTCGTGCAATGCAGGTTAGAGTGCCGTGGACCCAGGCTTGGCTGTGCACACAGGATTTCCGCCGGAAGTGCACAGGGGCCGGAGAAGCTTGCAAAGTCGCGGTTCCCAGCAATGCAGCCCAGCGAGGTGAGGCAAGGACTTACCTCCACCAAACTTGGGCTGAAGAGTCACTGGACTGTGGGGGTCACTTGGACGGTGTCGCTGGATTCGAGGGACCTCGCTCGTCATGCTGAGAGGAGACCCAAGGGACCGGTAATGCAGCTTTTTGGTGCCTGCGGTTGCAGGGGGAAGATTCCGTCGACCCACGGGAGATTTCTTCGGAGCTTCTGGTGCAGAGAGGAGGCAGGCTACCCCCACAGCATGCACAAGCAGGAAAACAGTCGAGAAGGCGGCAGGATCAGCGTTACAGAGTTGCAGTAGTCGTCTTTGCTACTATGTTGCAGGTTTGCAGGCTTCCAGCGCGGTCAGCGGTCGTTTCCTTATCAGAAGGTGAAGAGAGAGATGCAGAGGAACTCGGCTGAGCTCATGCATTCGTTATCTGAAGTTTCCCCAGAGACAGAGACCCTAAATAGCCAGAAAAGAGGGTTTGGCTACCTAGGAGAGAGGAAAGGCTACTAACACCTGAAGGAGCCTATCAGCAGGAGTCTCTGACGTCACCTGGTGGCACTGGCCACTCAGAGCAGTCCAGTGTGCCAGCAGCACCTCTGTTTCCAAGATGGCAGAGGTCTGGAGCACACTGGAGGAGCTCTGGACACCTCCCAGGGGAGGTGCAGGTCAGGGGAGTGGTCACTCCCCTTTCCTTTGTCCAGTTTCGCGCCAGAGCAGGGGCTAAGGGGTCCCTGAACCGGTGTAGACTGGCTTATGCAGAATTGGGCACATCTGTGCCCAACAAAGCATTTCCAGAGGCTGGGGGAGGCTACTCCTCCCCTGCCTTCACACCATTTTCCAAAGGGAGAGGGTGTCACACCCTCTCTCAGAGGAAGTACTTTGTTCTGCCATCCTGGGCCAGGCCTGGCTGGACCCCAGGAGGGCAGCTGCCTGTCTGAGGGGTTGGCAGCAGCAGCAGCTGCAGAGAAACCCCAGGAAGGGCAGTCTGGCAGTACCAGGGTCTGTGCTACAGACCACTGGGATCATGGAATTGTACCAACAATGCCAGGATGGCATAGAGGGGGCAATTCCATGATCATAGACATGTTACATGGCCATATTCGGAGTTACCATGGTGAAGCTACATATAGGTAGTGACCTATATGTAGTGCACGCGTGTAATGGTGTCCCCGCACTCACAAAGTTCAGGGAATTGGCTCTGAACAATGTGGGGGCACCTTGGCTAGTGCCAGGGTGCCCTCACACTAAGTAACTTTGCACCTAACCTTTACCAGGTAAAGGTTAGACATATAGGTGACTTATAAGTTACTTAAGTGCAGTGTAAAATGGCTGTGAAATAACGTGGACGTTATTTCACTCAGGCTGCAGTGGCAGGCCTGTGTAAGAATTGTCAGAGCTCCCTATGGGTGGCAAAAGAAATGCTGCAGCCCATAGGGATCTCCTGGAACCCCAATACCCTGGGTACCTCAGTACCATATACTAGGGAATTATAAGGGTGTTCCAGTAAGCCAATGTAAATTGGTAAAAATGGTCACTAGCCTGTTAGTGACAATTTGAAAGTAATGAGAGAGCATCACCACTGAGGTTCTGGTTAGCAGAGCCTCAGTGAGACAGTTAGGCACCACACAGGGAACATATACATGCACACCTATGAGCACTGGGGCCCTGTGTGACAGGGTCCCAGTGACACATACATATAGGCCACAAACCTATGAGCACTGGGGTCCTGACTAGCAGGATCCCAGTGACACATAACAACCATACTGAAAACATGGTGTTTTCACTATGAGCACTGAGGCCTGGCTATCAGGTTCCCAGTGAGACAGTGAAAACAGTGACAAAACACCCTGACATACACTCACAAACAGGCCAAAAGTGGGGGTAACAAGGCTAGAAAGAGGCTACCTTCTCACATATTGGTTATTAACATGCAAACCAGAGCCCTTCAGGAAATATAGGGTATCTGACGAGTGCAACCTCAGCCACCTTGTTCAGACTGCTTTTCATTGATGACATGCAAGAAATGCTAGAAAATCTTGCACCTCAGGTTTGAATTTGAATGGCCCCGAAATTAAATGTATTTTTGTATTCAACGTTATGTAGAATTTTATGCAATACAAGAAAACAGATGGAGCCAGGGCGCACAGCAGCTTGTCGCAGTGCAGTTCTCAAATCCTTGTAATTTCCACGACCTATATAACAATCAGTAAGGCAAGGTGTTTACCTCTGTTGCCTGTGATAATCCAATGCACATATCTAGCGGAAAATGTGATGCAATCCATGCATACAAATGAGTTTTGCTTTTTTCTTATCCTGGGCTCTTACGTCTCTCCAAGCAATACAAATATAGCTATAGGAATGTCTTGTTGTTTGCCTGTGTTTGCATCAGAGGCCATGGTCCCGTGGGACTATATCTTATCAACTATATCAGGAACCTGATACCATTTTATCTGGCCCTCTCTGCTTCAAGGCACCAGTCCATACTACACCACTCCTCTAACATTGGTACTTACAGGCTTCCCCATTTTTTGGCTTTATCTCTCTTAGCCATTGCACACCTCAGGTTCACAAACAACTTTTGGCATCGGGAAACATCTTGATCTCCCCCACACTCCCAATAGTTATGCAGTTTGCTCTCGTCCTATTCAGGTTTTCACCACTCCTTTCACTTTTCCTTTCATTAAGGTCTTCAGTTGAGTTGTGAATCTTGTAATTCACATGCCTAAGGATTTATCTGTAATGTGTGATGTCTACAGATTGTCTGCAGCATGTTTCTCCTTACTAAGGGTTATCCAGAAGATATTAACTTTTCCTTCCAGCCACACTCAACCATTATTAGTGCTGTCAGTAATTCTTAATAGACTTGATTATTCCAATGCACTTCTTTGGGCTACCCCGAAAAAACCTCTATCGAATCCTGGCTGCAACTGCTAGATTGACCTAGTGCCCTGCAGTCGTCTACTTCGGAAGCGCTAAACACTCTTCACTGGTTACCCTTATTGAAAAAGGTGCGGTTTAAATCATTGTGTATTGTCCACAGGCCATCCACCAGAACTTCCCTTGCGATACAACAGACGTTTGTGCCTCTTGTGCTCTGCTAATACAAGTCTGCTAGTACACACCCTCAAGCATTCTCTGTTCACATGGCAAGCCTTTGGATTGGACTCCAACTTTCTCTTTGTTTTGCTGATGACCTCTTGTCCTTTAGGAAAACTTCAAAAAACTAGTTGTACACACTAAAAAGATCATTATATACTTTTCCTTTTCCCTCACTTAATTTGCAGTGATCCTCAGTGCCTGGACGCCTTTTTAGGTGAGTCACACTTAATAAATTTAATATTAATACCGGCTTCCTGTACGTCTGTATCTCCAGGCAGCACCATAGTTTACATATAAATGTGCTCAGCACAGTCTCTGAGGCAGATATTATTATTATTGTGGCCTCAATTCAGTAGTTATGCTCTTCTGTAGTTGATTCTGTAGGGGATGTGTGTACTAAGCAAATGTTTGTCTTCAGACACCTCTTGTGGGTTTGTTAATGCTGTTATGCAGATTGTTACATATATTTTCCTGATGCCTCTATTCCATATTTGCTTCGGGCTAATAGAGAACTCTCTGCACCTTACCCTTGTTAACTAGTATCTGTCCTCCCTCTTTAAAAATAGTTGAATTGGTTTATTCCCAATTGGCACATTTAACTTGCCTGTAAGTCCCTAATATATGGTGTAGAAAGTTCACTCCGGACCCGGAAATTAAATGCCATTAGTGGGCTGCAGGACTTATTGTGCCATCCACTGTAGTGGCCGGGCAACCATGACTTCATGCCTACCCTATGTAGCTTCACTGCTGCAGTTTAAACCTTACGCTAAGACATGTCAAAATAACCCCTTTTTAATAGGAGAAAATCTTAATTTTAAATATTAATAATATGTCACGCCTATTTAGGTTTTGTAGGCCACAAGGTAGGGTGCATGGTATTTAAAAGTGGAACATGTAAAACATTTATGTTACCATTTTCCTGCAGTGATAAGGCCCAAAACACTTCACTCTGGTAGGCTTAACTGTTCTATGTAGAAAACCAGAGGATTGATTTAAATTCTAATAATGTATCTCTGGAATGGGATTGGCTAGAAAAATAAACAACTATTTTTAATAGTTACTAGAAATTCAATTCAATGATGTAGTTAGATATTTAATTAATATTAAGGAAAAGTAACTTTTATAAAGGTACTCTTTGCCTGCCTGAATTGTCAGAAGGCTAATTAGCCTCTGCCAGCTCTCAGCCTGTGCTCAGCCTTTAGAAGGGGCATAATATCTCCTAGAGGCAAACAGTAGTCTGGCCTGAATTACCTTCTTTTGAGAGCATAGTGTCAAATCCTACTTGAAAGTGTATTGAGCCACCTGTAATACTTGAAAGAGAGAGAACAGGGTGCCAAGATAATTTTTGTGGATCTCCTATCTGGTTGCTGAGGGAACCTGCTTGTCCGACCAGACTTTTGTTGCTGGGTACAGTTCCTGCTTCAAACTTGATTTTAGTGTTAGGTGTTGGAGTACTGTGATATTACCATAGTACGTTTCCCACACACACACACACCCCTAGGCCTCAAAGGTGGCACCTTCAGGTGCCCACTTACAAACGCTTTCTTGACCTGCAGAAGATCAGAAGAGAACTGTACCTGCCATACTTCTTCATTCAAATAAACCCCCAATACTCCACTCCAGGGCTAGACAACAATGGGAATGAGATTTGGGGGAGGCCCTTTCGGATGTGGACTGGACATACTGCTGCAGCGCAACAGGAGAACTCTTCATCTAACAGGAGCTTGCATCTAATTCACTTTAAATATCTTCATCAAACATACCATACCCCAACAACGTTTACACTCTGTCTTAAAGCATACGTGTGATGTGCCTGCTGCGGAGCATCTGAAGGTGGACTTATGCATCTTGCGTGGCAATGCTGGGCAATAGCTGAATTGTGGAAGGGAGTAGGTAGTGCATTATCAGAGTTGCTAGCAATGACTCTTGACTTGTCACCCAAGATAGCCCTTTTGGGATGCATGAGTGGCATACCACAAGGGGTCAGGCGCTTTGCATCGCTTGCACTAATGCTAACGAAAAGGCTGGTTTTGTTTGTGTGGGGTTAGTGGCGGTCAGCCTTGGGATTGGCTGAAAGATATGGCATATTATAATGATCATTTGGAACTCTACTAGTCCATGCTGCCCCGGTGCACCAGCCCAAGAATATCTGGGGCCTCTTGCCATTGTATCTGCTGAGCCATAGCATTGGGTAACCACCCCCTCACCCCTCAGAGCAAAGTTAATGGGGGAATGAAGGGCCTTGTTGCCCTCTGGTGGCCACCAGCTGCGGATCCCCTGAAACGCCTAGGAGATGGGCAGCATGGTGTTGGGGTGACTGTTGGATTGGCCCCTTGAGGGCTTGAGTTGTAAGACTAGGTGTGGGACTTCATGCCACCTCAAGCTGAATGCTCACTGGACACCCCTTTATATCATTGGAAATAGCCTTGATCTGTGTGACTTTGAAAGCCAACCTGTACTTACTGTTGTTTTCCCTTTCTTTTTGTTTTCAGTCCTGTTTTGGGCTGCTGTTGGTGTTGTAGGACAAAAAGCCAATAAATAAAATGCAAAAACGTTACGGTTGCCTGCTCTGTGCCATAGCTACCAGGGTGTTGAGCTCAAGTTAATTTAGTGACTTCGAGGGTTCACCATGACAAGAGTTGTGATTGTTTCTTGAGGTGAGTAGTTGATAACCCAAATAATAATCCAATTTTTTACAGCCTCCCTGTGTGCTTCCTTTCTCTGTGGGAAACGTTTGAGACGGCACCGTAATCTTTAATTTTAGTCACAGATGTATTGTGTAATAGGCTGATCCAGGATGTGAACGTGAGCTGTATCCTGTTAAATTAAATACCTTGAACAGACAAGGCAGTTCAATGGAATTGAAAGCCTTTTCATCATCTTGTGATACTTTAGTAATACTCTGGGTGCCCTGAAGAAATTATTGCTTAGTCTGTGCAAGTTAATTATAGTAGAATGGCCTGCACAAATACTAACTGGGTTGGGTGGATCAGTTAAGAGGTGGAGCAAACTGTTCATTAGGATTTTCACTAAAACTTTTGTTTCAACATTCAGGAGTGATATTGACATTATGAAGAATAATCATTGCTTTCGGTCCTTTCTTTATAGATTAGTGTTATTGTAGCATTATGCAGGGTTAACAGCAATTTCCCTTCTTTTGCAAATTGCTGATACATATTAAGTAAAGGGCTAGTAATTGGTCAAGGATTTTCTTATAATGTTCCATGGTGAACACATTTTGTCCCAACTCTTGGCAGGTTTGAAGTTGACTTACTGCTACCTTATTTTCTTTCTTGTAAAATGTGTCTTTCTAAAAATGATACTTTTTGTATAGGGATAACTTGGCCATTGTAGTGCCAACTAAAGCAGAATTTCCTCACCTTCTTAATCATTTGGAAATGTTCTGAAGAACTTGGCCTCTGGTGGTAAACTCATAGGCGAAAAGTATTGTTTTCAAGAAAACATAAGAAACAAGCTAAAATTGTTTCTTCTTGGTGCAGATGTTCAATACAACACAGGCTACACATAACATGTGCCCAGCGGGAGGCCATTCACATGAAATAAAGACATGTGAAGAAAAAGTTCTGCATTCTTTCTATGGCATCCCAAAGAAGCTTGCATAATCTAGCCTGCCATTAAGAATAATGCCAAAATGTTTGGCAGCCCAGTCTGTCAAGCTTTACTTTATGGAAGTGAAGTGTTGTCCGCACACTGTCTCACTTTCATATCCCTCACGGAATCTCAACATGGGAAGCCCTAAACCTCCTATGACTAGCTGAAAGCCAGCTCCAAAGGAAGAATGATTGAGATTAAATCATACTTACAAAGCCACCATAAAGAAAGCAAAGGTAGCTTTTATGTTCTCCAGGAAAATCGTTTAGCACTTTAAACATGACTAAAGCAATCTTCTTCATTATTCATTAATTCAGGAACCCTAATACTACGTCATACCTCAAGACATCATAGAAGAAATATATTGCACTGACAGACATTTTTAATCAATAAGATTTCAGTTATTGTCAACGATCGCCAGGATCACCTAATTTTGATTAAGCCGCCTCACCTTCCCCCTCAGATTGTTACTCCTACAAATTTGTTGCCTCTGTAGTTGGGTCTTGAGCAAGGCTTTGGTTGAACATCTTCCAGAGCAGTGAAGGCTCTGCTTAATCACTGGGCCCGTTTCATACCAAACTGTGTAAGGAACTGTTTCTACTTGAACATTCATTGCCAGTAACCATTCTTAATTTATCAACATTATCATACATGTTCTTGTAATCCCAATTTTAAACAGGGCCTGATTTAGATGTTGGCCGTAACGGTCCTGCAATAAACTTTTCACTTGAAAACCCATTCACCGCCGTGACGGTCCGCCCTTCCTATTTAGATGTTGGCGGTCCCATGGACGAAAGCCCGCATTCGAACTACTGTCTCTGCCAATGAACAACGATCACTTCGACGGCGAGAGAGAGAAAAGTGGATGCCGGTGGAACCTCAGCCACCCGTCCCGCTGTGCAGATTTGGATGTGCCTTACTGCCAAGAAAAAAAGTGGAGGTCTAACCTCCTCTTCTAAGTTGGTTGATTAGGGGGGAGGGGTGAAAACTCACCTTTTTTTCCTCCTTCCACCTGCGTCTGTGATTGGACATGACTGATGAACACCTGCTGTCCTTACTTCCACTGACCCATGGAGAAAACTTGACCCCACCACTATCGCCAGGCTCAAAGGTAGGGAACCCTCATTGCCAGGATATATGGGTAGGCACTGCATGGGAGGTCAGGACCACTGCGGACATATACGTCACACTAATTTTTTCAATCACTGTGACATGCATATATCAGGGAGACAATTGTGCCACACATGACTGGGGACACATTGGCACAACACGCATGTTGCACACATACATAACTGTCATTGTGGTGTCATCCTTCATTGCCAAATGAATTCTGGCACTACAGTGACGGTACACTCACACTTGACAAAAGTGTCCATGTGTGCGCATTGCAAGGGGACCTGTATGGGTAGCTTTGTGCTGTCTGTTGTGTATGTGAGTCAGTACATGTGTGGATTGGCTGGTGGAGGAAGTTGGAGTGGGTTATGTGGTTGTGTCTATATGTGTGTCACATGCATGTGAGACTAATGTTGCTGTGTATGTTGTGTTGCCTTGTGACACATTCATGTGAGTGTTGTGTGGTAGATGTTGTCGTGATGTGTCTAGTTGTGCATGTGTGTGCGTTTGTGTAGCTGAGTGTGCAGTTGTGTTGGTTGTTGTGGTTGTGCCGTGTGTGGGTGCAGTGTCAGTGGTGTGTGTGTGTTGTGTCATGGATGTATGTCATTGTTTGTTTTCAGCATGTGCAGGTTGTTTTGGAATTGTAATGGATGATAATGTGGTGTATGTAGTGTGTAGTGCAAGTGGACACATATGGCTAAGGTACAATGTGTGTGTCACTTTACTCTAGCCACTAACCTCTAGCCATAGCCACTGCCATTGTACGAAGTCCATTGGTCCCGCCGCTGTCCCCCTCCGTCAGGAAACCACTGTCAGTACACGGCCTGCAGGACTTTAAAATCTAAATGCAGTGGATGAAACACTGTTGACTTGACGGTCTTCTCGGGTCTGCTGATGCTTGGCAGTAACACTGCCAAGATCTAAATCAGGCCCTTTATGTCGTGCTGACATTTTGACCAACTATTGGCCCTATCCCACCTTCCAGTCTTGGGTAAATCCTCACCCACGCTCACAAAGCACTGCACAACACCGGAACAGAATACCTCAACAGACGACTCTCCTTCTACACCCCGACCCGGCATCTACACTCCACCGACCTTGCCCTCGCAACCGACCCACACATCCGCAGAACTACAACCAGCGGTAGATCATTCTCGCACCTCGCCGCCAAAACGTGGAACACTCTTCCCACCCACCTGTGCCAGACCAAAGACCTCCTTACCTTCAGGAAACTTCTCCTGGCTGTTCGAGAAGTAGCAGCACCTCCCCTCCTCACCTTCACCTCCTCAGCGCCTTTAGACCCTCACGGGTGAGTAGTGCGCTTTACAAATCCCTGATTGATTGATTGATTGATTGATTGATTGCAATCAGTTTGAGCAGGCTGCATTTAGGCTGCATTTTTGCAGCTAGAACAATTCATGATGGCTAACTCTGTATTGAACCCTTCTCGACAAGGCTGTTGTCCCAGTTGCAGCAATTAAATGGCCTGAAAAGTTGCGTCACTGTGTAGATCTTGACCTCCCTGCTGCTGTGATTCTGTTAGACCTTCCAGCGGCATTTGTTGCAGTCGATCATCACATCCTCCTCAACGGACATAGTGAAATCGGGGAAAGTGCATCATCTGGTTCACCAGTTTTGTTTCTGGGGGTCATTTTAGTTAACTATAATCATTCATTTTGTCAGATTGTGATGAAGATAACCAGGTATCTTTACAAGATAGCATCTGCGTTCTGCGATTACCTATCCAAGATTGAAGGATAAATCAGTGCTAATCATCTCATGTTGAATAGTCACGAGATGGAGGTACTTCGTCCAGCTGCTGCTCTTCATTTCTCTGACCTCTCTTTTTGGCCACCCTCCTTGGATCAAAAACCAGTAATAATCAGTATTGTTCAACTGTGTGAAAATAAAATAGGCATAAAAATCAACAAGGTTCTTCCTGGTAGATCAAGTTAACATAGTGACAAAGCTGCTATTTTCAGTTTTGCTTTTTGAACTGTAACTTATGTCTGTTCCCAGTTTTTCAGACCGAGATTATCAATGCGTTTGTTTAATTGCACCTTGCCTATTGTAATTTGATCAACCTTGGTCTTGCAGAGTATTTAACTCACATGCTTCATTTCGTTTAGAATTATGTTGCTAAATTGCTGCTTATCTTGAAGTTAAGAGACCATATAACTCAAGCTCTGGCCTCCTCATGTTGGCAGCCTGTTGAACCTTGCAGCCTTTTCAAATGTATGCCTCCTATGCAGAGAACCATTGTCTTTTTTCAGGATTTGTTTAGAGGTCCTGACCCAGTTCTTAGTTTTTTTCAAAGAACAAACTCCTCCTCGCTGTTTCTAAAGTCTTCCACCAAACATTCTGGAGTCACACATTTTATGATTTTGCAACTAAGAGGAGGAATTCCTTGGCCTTTCATCTTAGGTGGACTGCGGACCGTTACTAATTTAAGAAGGAGATGAAGATATTGCTGCATAGATGCCATTCTAGCTGTTCCTTGTGATTTCTTCTGGGTTATGTCTTTCAAGGTCTGATCTAGTTTTTTAGAGCCAACATAGGAGTGTAGTGCTTTTGAGAATAAATTAAACTAAGCAGTATTAGAAATGTACCTGAAAATTAGGACAAACCCAAAAGACGCTTTACACAGTGTACTGGGAGACACACCTGAAACAATGCAACAAGAAGACCACAAATCACTGTGAAGACAGTATAATCTTGCTGAACGCCTCGCCTGTGATTTAAAACCTAAAGCACAGACAGACCCGGCCAAATGCAGACCAAATAACAAACCAAGAGAGAACAGAATTTACCAATCGTGTGAGAAAAGTAGTAATTGAGAGACACTTGCTTCTACACTTTTCCACCTATAAAGATAGTTAGGATAACTTGTGCCCTCATGTTTTGGAAGGAGAAGGAAGATTTCACTAGTAAGATTGAGCAAAACAAATTGAGCTTTGTCGGGCTGAGACACTTGGGGGTTGGCTTGGGACCATATTTGTGGCCCAAACTTACAACGTCTATGCAGGATAAGGGTGAAGTGTGCTGGAGGGCAACCAGTGCAGCCAGGGCAGGGGGATAAATAGACCTCGAGGATCATACTGTGAGGATCCTGGCCACAATGCACAATGCCAATACAGCTCTGGAGCATGAAATAGAGGTGCTAGTGCTGGATGTGGGTTTGCTGTGGATCACAAAAAGCTGACTGAGACTGACTGACACAGAATCCACGGAGGCATAGTTCATACCCATTGTCATACACAGCAGTGCCAAACTACAGCCACTGCAGAAGGAAGTTGATGTCCTGATAGCCAGGTTGGACGACGCAGAAGATCACTCTAGACGCAATAATGTGCTACTGAAAAATTCGAGGGCCTTGCCCTGAACTGTTAGTGGAGAACTGGTTGCTGTTAACAGTGTTGGTTGTCAAAGCTTCAAATTATTTCACAGTGGAACACAGTGTGTGTTTGTGGCCGCCAGTTCTGAGGGCCAACACAGTGGACGATTGTGGCCCGATTGCTCCGTTGCAGAGACCATGACATTATCCTGCAAGTGTCGCAATTTCATGGTCCTTGACAAATTGAAGGGAACCCACTGAACATTTATTCTGACTGTACTAATACAGTGAAGAAATAACTGCAGTGCCTTCATCTGAAGTATGCACTGTTCTTCCCAGCAAAGCTCAGAGTGACAGATCAAGACCAATCACACTTCTTTACCACTGCCGCAGCGATGTGGGACTGGCTGGAATGAAATGGCAGCCCAGTGCTGGAAGACCGGGAATGGGGGCAGCAAATGGGCTGGCAGAAATGAAAAACAAAACTTTGCTAACACTGGCATCCCAAAGAGTTATTGAGGTTATATGAAACATGAAACAAGGCAGAAAACTTCTGGCCTAACTGCAAGGAGAGAGGAGAGCTAGAAACGGGTGCTAAAGTTCTACACAGAAGGAGGTGCCTTTGTGGAATCTGCTAGCGAAATTGCACAAGCATTTGGATGGTTTAACTCCCCCTATTACTACATCTCATAGCTGCATCAGCTGTACCTTCTTCTCACAAGAATGTGTGCTTGGAGGTGTGAAAGCTATCTCTTAGGTAATCTGTGTGACTGAATCGCCCATCGTGGGAACGGGGATAGTGTCTACTTCAAGAACAAATGAGGCAATGTGGTCCCTACTGTTAAGATTAAAAAACACATTTCAAAATACAATCAATAGAGACTAATTCAAAAAGGGAGTTTGTGGTCAGTACATTTGGAAAACCTGTTTCGTGTGCAAATGAGAAATATAGACACAATTACTATAATGAAAACTGGTGTTAAGGCCTAGTTATCATATGCAGGAAATCCTAGGTCTGTACACCATAGCATTTTATTTTCAGTTGAAAATGGCTTGTATTACTAAACATATATGTTTCCAATCAGTAAATAACTTCCACAAAATTCCCTCCCTGATTGCTACAGTCAGCAATAATATCCCATTATTACATTTCACAATATAGTGTGCATTACTTTCTGCCTTTTGCATCTCAGTTATTACAACATCTTGATGTCATCATATGCTCATGCTTTAATGTTTTCTAGTTTATAAATATTACACTTCTTATTTAGCGAAGCTGTTGACACCTTCGTTTTATACCTACAATTTAGTCCCATTTCAGAAAATCCCTTTCCAGCATTACCAAACCAGGAACTTATTGATTCCCACAAACCATACGCTTCATGAGCTTTTGCTTCACGAGAAATGTTGGTAACATTTGTTAAATAGCCTTATTAACCTTGCTACTTTTCAGAAATGAATGTGCAGCCATGTTGTACCTTCAAAACATGATAGACTTTGCCCTCCTTCGCAAGAAGGATATTAATGTAAGACAATTTTGCATAATCATGGCATGCATAGCCAACCAGTCTTCATTTATTTTGATTAATGTGCCATCAGGTTTGGAAGCAAGGCAATCAACCAGTGTTGACAATCTCCTAAAACTCACATCATTCAAAGCCATACCAAAGGACTGAATCGGTAAAGCACATCTAACACAATTTGCCCAAATCCACACTTTATCCTTTTCAAGCATCACTCATCTCTTTTACATGGCAAACTCATGAGAACCTAACTCAATATAACAAATTGCCACTCTCTTACGGAGTAGGTTAAAGTAGGAGGTTTTACAACAGGCGTAAAGAAATCCTCTACATATTGGCGCTTTGGCAAACAAGAACTCCTCATCAACAACATAAATCCCATCTCTTGTATTCCCTGATAAGCTACCACTTTTCTTCACTCAAACAGCCTACACTCATTTTCAATTTGGTTTATGTTAACGTTAGGCTAAGAAACCACCTTCAAGTGTTTAGAAAAGGTTATTCAATTGCCTGGAAGTTCAGATGCAGAAAGTTCTTCCACCAAAGTGAAAGATTTGGCGACACAAACTCTCAATTATGAAAACATTAACAACACATTGTAAGACAGTGTATAAGAGAGGGACAGTTGTGAATAGGTTGCACCCTCTGTCACCGAAGAATTAAAGTATATACAAACAAAACAATCGTTCAGATCCATAACATCAATATAACCTCTACTAAATTTGAATATAAAATCTCCCTGAAATCACCTTCAGATCAATCCTTATGTGTTTACGTCATGTCTACTTTATGATTCAGTGTAGTGGTTAATTCATTTTGTGGTGGTGAAACATATCCACCTGGAGAAATTAAGCACTACAATAGGCCTACTAAAATTATGAATATTATGAACAATAAAGATACACCATACATTTTACAACACATTTTTTCAACAGGTTGCGATTTTCTACTAAGCAAAAATAAAAAATGACAGGAAAACCCAGCTTCTAAAAATGTACAATCAGGATCCAAGCTACATTTTTTTCAAATATGTAAGAACCGCTATTATCTTTGTCCAAATACCTAAGGTACAAAAACAAAACAAATCATTAAGATCTTCTTGTGTTTCTCAAACTTTTAGCTCAAACATTTATAAAAATGTTTTTTCCATTAAGTTCAGGGTAGTTTTCAGATTCTGCCTCAGAACTGAACTGACAGCAGTTTGTCAAGTCATAGACTTTCATATCTGATTCTTCATCTCCAGAGACTGATGCTAGATAAGTCCCTTTGGGAGATATGTATTTTCGGTTTGGCACTCTTTCTTGTTGGTCTTTTGGCTGCAGGTGATTCACTTTTACTGTTTTTAGACTCTAATTCAGTTGTCTGGCTGTTCCCCAATAGACTCTTGCCTTTGAGCCTTTCTTCCAAATAAAAAGACTGGTGTCTCCCACATTAACCTTATGAGGAAGGGTATGAGAATTATGTTCATTTCTTCAGTAGCACTTGCCTCAATAACTAATGAAATTCTGTTGGACTACTGCAGGTCTAGCTGATTTGGGGAACTTGGTGACTTATTTAGTGACTGGAGGAATACAGAAACATGCTCTGTGGACGCTTTTCTTCCCTATTTCGCTTTGTGATGACCAAAGTAGATTATGACTCTTCAACAATACTGCATTTCTTTTAGTTGAGGTCTTATGTTCATTGTCAGCAAGATAGTTTAGGAGAGCAATGGTATCCAACTTGCAGTCCTCTTTTCTTTAGGGCACGGCCATCATGTTGTCAATCTATTGCACCATCACCGAGTTACAGGCCAGCTTTCTTTAGGATCTCATTAAAGTTTGAGGGACCTTTTGTATACCCCTCTGGGATTTGACGCCAAAAGAGGTTTTTATTGAGAAAACCGAAATGCAAAAGGATATTAACTATCCTCATAAGGAGGAATTTCTAAGAATGCTTGTCACATGTTGATGACTGTGTGTCATTCTGTATCTGCAAGAATCTGAAAAAAATCACAGCAGGGTTTGGTGGCAGTAGATAACATGGGGCTATCACCTGGTTTTTTTAATGCCCATCACATGAGAGATGCAAGAACTACCAAGCACCTCTCTCAGAATTCCCAGTTATTTCATCTTTTCTGTGACTGGCTTAATTCCCTCCTCTTCTTCTCTTGAAAGGTTATGTTGATAAATTAGAAGCTAAATTGCATCTGGTTTTACTGCAGGTTTCATTGACTCCGTCATTTAGACTAGTCTAATGCTTAAGGTGTAAAATTGCATACCACTTCATTCGCTGTTTACCATAAATCAAGAGACATGCCATCTTTTGGCATATCTGGAAATAGCTGAACTTCTGACTTGTGATTTTATTTTTGAAACTTTATTTTTGATTTAATTTAATATGTTATAACATTTCAAATTCTCAACAGCACAATCACATATTTCAGGCCTTACACAATTCAGTTTCATGAAGACATCACAGAGCACTGGTAGCTCAGCTGTTCACCCCCTTCATTGTACTCTCTTAAAGCCCCCTCTGCCACTCCCACTACTCCACTTCATGACTTTGTTACTCTCCTCCACGTTCTGCCCCCTGCCTCAGGGGCAGTCATCAGTCCAGCGTCCCTTTACTTAACAGACAGGCATCTGATTTACTAGAATTCATTTTCTAAGTTTGTCAGTAGTGGGAGGGTGTCCTCAAAACTGGAAATCTACCACAGACACTTACATTCATTTTAACATTTTTGTGTATGGTACATTCTGTTCTAACTAAAATGAAATAATGTCATTTTTACTTGCTGAAACTGGCATTGCTTGCTTTAATCAGAGCTCCTCATCTGTCACCCGTTACTGGATGTAGATGAACACCAGAAGGCTGTTGCCTTTTCGGAGTTCTAGTCATCATGGTATTTCTCAGAGGGGTTCTCAGTTAGTGTCTGCTAATAGGAAAACCGTTCTTGTCGAAAGAATAATGGTTTAGTAGGGAAAACAATTAATGTGCCATTCAAGCCAAGCCAGTTGGAACCTTAGGCTGTTTTGGAGAAGGTGAATTTAATTATGGATTCTTCTTTGGCACAGCACAAAAGCAAGATGCTACTTACACATCTGTATTGCTTTTCTACAAAGACAAGCTGATGTCGAAGACTCAAGCAGTTTGTTGGAAGGTGGTGTCTCATTTCTATGTAAATAAGTCTATTGCGTAAAGTGAGGTACTTTTAGAACAATCTTTATTTGGCTGAAACAGTAAATATATTAAACAAAAATGGCCTTTTGTTGCTACTTTGTCAAAAACCAAGAATTTAGCAGAACAAAGCTAGCATTGTGTGTGGCCTTTGGGATGCTGTGCAGGGACATACATTAATCAAGAAAGTACTAGCTAAATGATTTGTATGCTGCTTGAAGATCGTTTAACAACACAAGTCATTCTCAACTAGTCAGGATGATGGCATGGTTTACTAAGAGTTACATGCTAATTGGACAGCAGTCTCAAAAGCCTTCTAAACAGTCTTCTAGTAGAGAAAGTCAATGTGTTCCAATGGAGAGCTGTTGTTTACTTACCAAAGCCAAGACTTTGAGCTGAACAGCATTCCATGGCATCTTCGTGCAATTTAAAGTTCCTAGCCCAGTTTCCCTACTTAAACTGCTTCTTTCGCATCACAACATCACGTTTGTCCTGTCAGAGGTACTGTCCTACTTGGCCTATCTAGCACGATCTACACTGAGGATTTTTTTCTTCAATAATTTAACTTCTAATGTTTCATTGATATTTTTACTGACGTTATAAAAGTTGTCATAAGTGCTGTAATATCTGGGGTAATTAGGAGTAGGTAGCAGTGGCGCAAGTTATAGTTTCTTCAGATCAGTATAACTGTAACTGCTGAATTTCTACGGTTTTGTGTGGGTAAAATGCGAACCCAACAATAATGTCTGTGTACCTGTTTTTTCAGTACATTTCTAGTTTTTTTTTTTTTTTTTTTAAGTAATATATCAATACCAATACCATTATGTTATTACAAACACCGCCGTGCATGGCAGCGATTAACTGGCCCTGTGCAGCAGGGGTATGGTGCTTGAAAGTGTACGTTTGTTTTCCATTGGGCTTTGGATCTGCGGAACCATCAGACTGTGTGCCACGGTGAATCCGTGGGTCGACCATAAAAAACAATTGGGCAATTTTTTGCCAATGAGGGGACCCTCAGAGATCCCTCCATGTGTCCTATACCTCCATCCTGACCCCTAATGTGTGTTTTTATTTGTTTTCTCCCTGGAGGCCCAGCTAAAAAACAGAATAGCAGCGCAACTTTCCTTTCAGGTTGTGACTAGCAAATCAGGGGCTTACTTTTCGCCTGGATTCCCGATTCCCCCACTGGTACCCGCAGAGCCAGCGAAGGGACGTTCTAGTTAGGTTCTGAATTTACGCGCACAAAATCATAGAAAATCAGCAATTATAATTAGTTATTTCAAGTAACTATTACTCACACCCTAAGGTAACTCAAGCCCCCGCCATGCAGTTTTCTGTTCAGTAACTTGACTGCTAATGTTTAATTTGTATTTTTATTGATGTTATAAAAGTTGTCATGAGTGCTGCAATATCTGGAGTAATTAGCAGTGCATGGTGAGGGAGCTAGTTACAGTTACCTTAGGGCGCGAGTTATAGTTACTTGAATTAAAACTAACTATAACTGAGGAATTTCTATGGTTTTGTGTGAGGAAGCAGGCAGAGGAGACTGAGTTGTTCTGGCTCTTCATGGTCAGTTTGTTGTCCAGGATAAATCAAAGGTTTTGGGCTTGGCCCGTGGGGGTTGGAGGGTCGGGTCCCAGGTTGGCGGGCCACGAGGATTCATACCATGGTGAGGTGATGCCCCTGAAGATCATGATTTCTGTTTTGTCTGTGGTGAGTCTGAGGCAGTTGTCTTGCATCCAGTTGGCGATAATGGTCATGCAGAGATGGAAGTTGCCCTTCACGGTGGAGGGGTGTTTGGCTAGCCAGAGCATGAGCTGAGTGTTGGCGTACAAGGTGATGTTGAGTCCGTGGTTGCTGATGATGTTGGCCAGGGGGGGTCATGTTGGTGTTGAAGAGGGTAGGGTTGAGGGATGAGTCTTGGGGGATGCTGCAGATGTTGTTTCTGGGCTTTGATGAGAAGAGGTAGGGGGACTCTTCCGTTCAAGTGGAGCCTCTTGGTTAGGGTGTGCTGGGAGACAATGTTGAAAGCTGTTGAGAGGCCGAGCAGAGTAAGTGCAGCCAATTCTCCTTGGTCCAGGAGGGTTCTGGTGTCATCTGTGGTGGCGATGAGCATGGTTTCTGTGCTGTGATTGGGGAGGAAACTTGTTTGTGTAGTGTCCAGAAGATTGTTATTCTCTAGGTATTCCATGAGTTGCTGGCTTTCTCAAGGACTTTGGCAGGAAAGGGGAGCAGGGTGATCAGTCTGTATTTTTTGAGCTCATTGCGGTCAGCAGAAGGTTTCTTGGGGATGGGTTTGATTCTGGGGTGTTTCCATTCATCCAGGTAGATGGATATAGTGATGAACGTGTTAAGATGTCAGTGAGTTTGCTGCTGATGGTGCTGTTGCCAACATTGAATATATGGTGAGGGCAGGGGTCCAGAGGAGATCCTGAGTGGTCAGATCACATGATGTTGGCGGTGTTTGGGGTAGTGAGCTGGTTCCATCTGGTAGCCTTGTGGCTTCTGGAGTTGTCTGTGGGGTCTAGAAGGCTGAGGGTGTCGGTGGCGAGGGATGGGGTGTGGGTAGATAGTAGATATCTTGTCATGGTAGTAGTCGGTGAGGGCATCGTAGAGGTCCTGGGAGAGGGTGATGCTGTTTTCAAATGCTGAGTGGTTGTAGAATTCCTTGAAGATGCTGAAGAGTTCTTTGCTGTAGTTGGAGCTGGCTTGGAGGTGGTTGGCTAAGGTGTTCTGTCTGGTGTCTTTCAGGAGTCTCTGGTACCCGGCTAAGGGCCAGATGTAGGAAGCCTTTTGCGCCTCGCAAACTGCGAAAAACGCAGTTTGCGACGCGCAAAAGGCCAAACGCAATGCACAACCGCAAATTGCGAGTCGGTACCGACTCGCAATTTGAGGCTGTGACCCGCAAATAGGAAGGGGTGTTCCCTTCCTATTTGCGACTGCATCGCCATGCTGAGTTGCTTTGTGACCGCGAATGCGGTCGCAAACCAACTCGGAGTTACCATCCACTTGAAGTGGATGGTAACTCATTCGCAAAAGGGAAGAGGGCGCCATGGGACCCCTTCCCCTTTGTGAATGCCCCCCAAAATATTTTTTCAGCAGCAGGCAGTGGTCCTATGGACCACTGCCTACTCTGAAAAAAACTAAACCAAATCGTTTTGGAATTTTTTCTTTTTGCAGCTCGTTTTCCTTTAAGGAAAACGGGCTGCAAAAGGAAAAAAAACTGCTTTATTAAAAAAAGCAGTCACGGACATGGTGGTCTGCTGTCTCCAGCAGGCCACCATCCCTGTGAGTGCATGGACTCGCAATGGGGTCGCAAACTGCGACCCACTTCATTAATATTCATGAGGTGGGTCTTTGCGTCCCCATAGCGAGTCGCAGAAGGTGTCTGAGACACCTTTCTGCATAACATTTTGCGAGTTGCAAATTGCGAGTCGCTATTACTCACAATTTGCAACTCGCAAAGTGTTTTTTTGCTACATCTGGCCCTAAGTGAGTTCTTGAAGGCAGTCTGGTCAGTGGGCTCCTTGGTGTTGCGCCATTTCCTTTCCAATTGTTTGTAGTTGTGTTTCGAGGTTCTTGGTTCCGCTGTGTATCAGCTGGCTTGTTTGCTGGTCTGTTGGATTTGGAGGTTTTGCTGGGGACAACTCTGTCCGCGCTGAGGTCCAGGACGTGAAGCTTTTGGCAGATTGTCGGTATTGGGGAGGGCAGTTGAGGGCGTCAGTCCATTGTCTTTTAGGTACTCCGTTCCAGCTGTGGTGAGCTGTGCTGGTTGGTTTGGTGGCATAGCTGGTGGCTGATGTGGTGGTGAAATGGATGATGGAGTGGTCTGACCGGGTGAGCTCGGGTCTGAGGCTGTATTTGATTCTGTTCCTTTTTCTAAAGATGGGGTCTGTTGTGTGTCCTGCGATGTGCATTGGGTCAGTGACTATCTGAGTTAGGCTGATGTTGTTTATGCTTTCCATTAGGTTGGTGGTTTTGATGCCGTTGAGGTGGCAGCTGAGGTCTCCGAGGAAGAAGTAGTGTTCAGTGTTGATTGTTTGGGGGGGAGGGGGGTGATGAAATCGGAATAATTTGGATTAATATTAATTTGGAATTCATCAGAGCATTCCAATCGAATGGCTGATCTTACTTTTGTAGTTAAGCTATTGTAAATTTCTCTTATTAAATTAATTTAGGCCTATCAAGCCCCACATACTCCATTATGTGCCAAACTATGCTATGAGACACACAGTCAAATGAGCTTGACAAATCCATGAACCCAGAAGCAAGACCCGTTTCACAACTGTATATTTTCTAATCAGTAACAAGCAGTTAAGGCACTGATCTTTTTGCCCAATACCTTTTTTGAATCCATATTGTATGACCGTGAAGTTCTGCTTTTCTTCTGCCCAATCCTATAGCCTGGCAAGGAGTATTTCCTCCAATACCTTAAATAATGAATCCGGGAGGCATATTGGGTAATAGCAACAAGGATAATTACGGTTACCCTTCTTAACGATGGGCATGATTATTGATTTAGCCATGTGCCAATCTCACCCAATTTACCCACGGTCCTCCGAACCTTACTAATTTTTGGGACCTCACAATTCGATATTCGACTTAAAAAGGTCCAGTGGGATACCATCAGGGCAGGGTGCTTTGCCGCTTGCACTTTTTATGATAGCCCTATTTTCTTCCTTCAGGGCACATTCAATTGAAAATCTATTGTATGTGTTTGGAGGAGGGCTTAACTATGCCCTAATGCAGTTATCCCCTCATCTTCACTATAAACTATCTAGAAGTTACTAAAATATGCAACACACTTACAAGCCAGGAGGCAGAACTATTGGTTTTATGTCTCCCTTCCTCCAATGTTTTCCAAACTTATTGTTTTATAGCTGTCTTCCTGGAATCAGGGGCAATTTGTAATTGTTTCTACAAACAGCAATTTCTGTTTGTGACCTGCTAGGTTTCTTTAGGGCCTTCATTAAAGTGGCATGTGCTTTCCAGCAGTTATGATCAAAGCATTCCTTGTTTGACGGGGGCGTAGTTGTCATGGCCCTAGTCAGGCCTTCTTTCACATAATTTGTAATCTTTCCAAAGGCCTGCCTTATTTCCCTGTTGGTTGCATATTTATCTGCATGTTTTTTTTATCTCGGCATAATTATCCATAATGACCTTAGTTAAAAGAAATCCCTCACGACTAACCCCTTACCATTATATGCGCCGGTTGTTTTGTCTTGTCACCTGCAATCACGCGACCCGATGAAGGGTCATATGTAGTTTTCTCCACAATTCAACTCTAAGCACAATACTCTGAGAGTGATTGTCACTATGGTAATCGATGTAAGTCTGAAATTTAAACGTAAATTAGCTCAGAGTGACTGAAAATAACATCAATAATGCTGTCCAGACTTCAATCGGTGAACGGATTGGTAAATGTTCAATGGGGTTACTAGCCTCATTCCTAATATGCAAAATTACATTTTAAAAGTAAGTGCTTGATCAGATTACCACATGGATTGTGACAAAAATGAGTCTTACCATTGAACTCTGTATGTAAGCGTCTACAAACCTTCCTTATTGGTAGATGAACATAAAATCCCCTCCCCCAGATTAAAAAAAATATATATATCCTGACCTCTCTTACGTCTGAATAATCTCAGATTGTTATCCACAATTTTCAATTCTTGCACTCTTTCTAAATTAAAAACATAGATATCAAAATGTATGCATACAAATCGAGTGTCCCTGCCAAACTCGGTTTCTATTATTTGGTAAAATGAACTGTCAGTCACATACCTACAAACATCCCTGGGGCTAGTGACAAAATGTACACTGAAAGTCCAACATTTGCTCTTCTGTAGATAAACTGAATTTTGGCAAATTAAAGGTTTTATACCGGTTTGTTGCAAACCGTCTGTTGCCCAGATTTCCTGCAGGCACAAAATGGTAAAGTCAAGGATAAATTCAACACACTCCTTGTTGGCCAGTTTGCTCTTCAGCCAGGCCACATTCCAAAAAGAATGGCCAGATTAACCGGAAGACACCCTGTCACATCTGCTTTTTGTGGATCACCTGTTAAGCTTGAGACAATGTCCCTCTGTGCTACAGCACTAACTACAGTTTCCCATGTAAAAATATTAAAAGGGCTTCCCCAGTGTATGCCCCCTATATCTCTCCCAGTGGGGGTAATTGTGTACTCAGCAACAATTCCCTGTGTTAAGACCTTCAGATACAGATCAATAATCATCCCGAGTATCATTCAGGGTCATCATAACCACTCAAACAAAAATAACTATTTGCCATAAAGCCATTAAATCAATCCTGTAGCTGAATGTTTGAGGGGCTGTCATGGTCAACATTTGGGCAGGGAATACGCCTCTGTGGTTTGTATAAAAACCCTAGTGGGACCACATTTATCACTGTGGGCGGAATCCATAAAGCCTTAAGTTGCTAAAAATCATTTTGACTATCCATGGGTGTCTAAAATGCATACAGTCCCTGTAAGGAAATGCCTCCTTGGCATGGTTACCCCCTGACTTTTTGCCTTTGCTGATGCCAAGTTATGATTTGAAAGTGTGCTGGGATCCTGCTAACCAGGCCCCAGCACCAGTGTTTCTTTCCCTAAACTGTACCTTTGTCTCCACAATTGCACAACCCTGGCCCCCAGGTAAGTCCCTTGTAACTGGTACCCCTGGTACCAAGGGCCCTGATGCCAGGGAAGGTCTCTAAGGGCTGCAGCATGTCATATGCCACCCTAGGGACCCCTCACTCAGCACATACACACTGCTTGCCAGCCTGTGTGTGCTGGTGGTGAGAAAATGACTAAGTCGACATGGCACTCCCCTCAGAGTGCCATGCCAACCTCACACTGCCTGTGGCATAGGTAAGTCACCCCTCTAGCAGGCCTTACAGCCCTAAGGCAGGGTGCACTATACCACAGGTGAGGGCATATATGCATGAGCACTGTGCCCCTACAGTGTCTAAGCAAAACCTTAGACACATTGTAAGTGCAGGGTAGCCATTAGAGTATATGGTCTGGGAGTCTGTCAAACACGAACTCCACAGCACCATACTGTCTACACTGAAAACTGGGAAGTTTGGTATCAAACTTCTCAGCACAATACATGCACACTGATGCCAGTGTGCACTTTATTGTAAAAATACACCCAGAGGGCATCTTAGAGATGCCCCCTGAAAACATACCCGACTTCCAGTGTGGGCTGACTAGTTTTGCCAGCCTGCCACACACCAGACATGTTGCTGGCCACATGGGGAGAGTGCCTTTGTCACTCTGTGGCCAGGAACAAAGCCTGTACTGGGTGGAGATGCTTCTCACCTCCCCCAGCAGGACCTTTAACACCTGGCGGTGAGCCTCAAAGGCTCACCCCATTTGTTACAGCGCCACAGGGCAGCCCAGCTAGTGGAGATGCTTGCCCCTCCGGCCACTGTCCCCACTTTTGATGGCAAGGCTGTAGGAGATAATGAGAAAAACAAGGAGGAGTCACCCCCCAGTCAGGACAGCCCCTAAGGTGTCCTGAGCTGAGGTGACTCTTACTTTTAGAAATCCTCCATCTTGTAGAAGGAGGATTCCCCCAATAGGATTAGGGATGTGCCCCCCTCCCCACAGGGAGGAGGCACAAAGAGGGTGTAGCCACCCTCAGGGCCAGTAGCCATTGGCTACTGCCCTCCCAGACCTAAACACACCCCTAAATTGAGTATTTAGGGGCTCCCAGAACAGAGGAAGATAGATTCCTGCAACCTAAAGAAGAAGAAGGACTGCTGACCTGAAGCCCTGCAGTGAAGACGGAGACGACAACTGATTTGGCCCCAGCCCCACCGGCCTGTCTCCCTACTTCGAAGAAACCTGCAACAGCAACGCATCTAACAGGGTCCAGCGACCTCTGAAGCATCAGAGGACTACCCTGCATCTAAAGGACCAAGAAACTCCTGAGAACAGCGGCCTTGTTCAAGAAACTGCAACACTGTGCAACAAAGAAACAACTTTTAAAGACCACACGTTTCCCGCCCGAAGCGTGAGACTTTCCACTCTGCACCCGATGCCCCCAGTTCGACCTGTGGAAAACTAACAGCACAGGGAGGACTCCCCAGCGACTGCGAGCCCGTGAGTAGTCAGTTGACCCCCCTGAGCCCCCACAGCGACGCCTGCAGAGGAAATCCAGAGGCTCCCCCTGACCGCGACTGCCTGCTTCAAGGAACCCGAAGCCTGGAACCAGCACTGCACCCGCAGTCCCCAGGACCTGAAGGAACCGAACTCCAGTGCAGGAGCGACCCCCAGGCGACCCTCTGCCTAGCCCAGGTGGTGGCTACCCCTGTGCCTGCCTGCATCATTGAAGAGACCCCCGGGTCTCCCCATTGATTCCTATTAGAAACCTGACGTCTATTTGCACTCTGCACCTGGCCGCCCCTGTGCCGCTGAGGGTGTACTTTCTGTGCCTGCTTGTGTCCCCCCACGTGCCCTACAAAACCCCCCTGGTCTGCCCTCTGAAGACGCGGGTACTTACCTGCTGGCAGACTGGAACCGGGGCACCCCTATTTTCATTGAAGCCTACGTGTTTTGGGCACCACTTTGACCTCTGCACCTGACCGGCCCTGAGCTGCTGGTGTGGTAACTTTGGGGTTGCATTGAACCCCCAACAGTGGGCTACCTTGGACCCAACTTTGAACCCTGTAAGTGTTTTACTTACCTGTGAACTTAACATTTACTTACCTCCCCCAGGAACTGTGATTTTTGCAGTGTCCACTTTTTAAATAGCTTATTGCCATTTTTGTCACAACTGTTCATGCTATTGTGATAATTCAAAGTTCCTAGAATACCTGAATGAAATACCTTTCATTTAAAGTATTGTTTTTAAATCTTGAACCTGGGGTTCTTAAAATAAACTAAGAAAATATATTTTTCTATATAAAAACCTATTGGCCTGGAATCAGTCATTGAGTGTGTGTTCCTCATTTATTGCCTGTGTGTGTACAACAAATGCTTAACACTACCCTCTGATAAGCCTACTGCTCGACCACACTACCACAAAATAGAGCTTTAGAATTATCTCTTTTTGCCACTATCTTACCTCTAAGGGGAACCCTTGGACTCTGTGGACACTATTTCTTACTTTGAAATAGTATATACAGAGCCAACTTCCTACAGTCCCCCTCATAGCTTTTGTGCCTTCGCCCATCCCATATGACTAGCCAAACCAATATAATCTCATCACAGAGTACACTTGCATGTCCTGCAAGTTTCCTCATCCAGTGAACTGTTTTATTTTTGAGCTAGCTCCAATTTGTCCTCATGGATTGTTGCAGCAGGGTATCGTTAGTCATCACTAAAACATAATATTTACTAAAACATATGGGTAGCTTTTCTGGGAAGGTTCAGAAATGTCAAATTACCAATAGGAGTGTTCTTAACCACTTGAAAGAAATGAACACAGAAGTCAGAGTTTGACCCTGTCTCAGTCCCCTTTGCGCCCATTCGTCTTCACTGATGAAGGAGGCCTTACCTGGTCTGGTGAAAACGGGTTTGCTTGTCTTAAGGTCTCCATCAACTGAGGATGGATGATTCACTCTAACAACCCTTGTTAGGTGTTGCTTACTGGAAACCAGATTACACTCTGATGATCTTATAGACTCCAGAAAAACAGCAATTGAGTGCTCTATTTCATACTAGATCCAGGTAGTTTAGATGATCAAGTAGAAGATCAAGTTCTAGACAGAGAATACAATCCCCATCCTAGACATCTACTACTACTCGTTTGTTTGTTGGAGACTATCCACTAGCTCTGACACACTCACCTCCAGCAAGGGTCTCTTCAGTTGACAACCTCACAACCTTAAATTAGGTAATGTTTAGTGGAGTAGCAAAATTGAATTTGATGGTACCTACTCCGATCGTTTCAACTTGAATTATTTTTGAGACACCCCTGGAGACCCCATCCAAACCTCTTCTTCCATTGGCACTGGAATTGCTTGGACCTGCTATGCAGCTTTTTCTCACATCTGCATCATTAAGATCAGCATTGCTCCTGCTTTTAAAGGAATATATGCCACCTAATCTGGACACTTCATTCCTGATGACTGACCCTCCTCCAGATTCAGTCATTGTGGTTGCAGTAAAGAAGCCCCTTGCAGTGGTTTCTTTTCCTCCATCCCACCTAACAAAGAGAGGAAAAGAATGGACACTGTTGGCAGAAAAACATATGGAACATCTGTGTCCATCATGATAGCTGGCAGCACCACTGCTCTTTTGTTGACTGTCTGATACAGCTCTATGGCATTCTTGCCAAAGATTGAGTGCCACAGTACCAAAAGAAGAAGGAATTAATTATGACTCGCTCCTTCTCCAGGCACTGCTTATGACCTTCTATATTACATCACTTATACAAGATTACATTATAGTATTTATAACAGCACTTAAGGCATCTCAAATGCCATCATTTCTGAGAACACAGTGCATGGTAGAGTAGTGAATTATATTTATTGTTGTGTGGTTAGCGAGCTGAAAGCAGTGTGTATGGAGGAATGCTAGTGGTAATGATGTGAACATGATGCATAATTTATAAATTTAAGGTATAACTTTAACTTTTTTATTTTTGTTTACGTTAAGTGTGGTTTGTATAGATCGAAAAAATAGTATAGTATTTTAAATGTGTGTGAATTAGAAATTTAAGTTGTTACTATAACTTTAGAATTTCTAATGTTTGTGACGTTTGTTTGGTTTGTATAGAAAGATTAAAGTGTTCCTAACTATAAGTTTTAACCTTTGTTTTTTTTATTGAATTTCATGTTTTTATTTTTAATAAAAATGTGTTTCAAATCATTGCGCAGCGTCTTTGAGGAGAGTTCCTTTATGTAGAGTGCTGTACAGTACAGTGGAGGAGAGTGTTGTAGAGTGTGGTGTGATAGGATGGAGTGACGTATAGTGTCATACAGTGGAGTGGTGTATCTTGGAGTACAGTGGCGAGGAGTGCAGTTGAGTGGAATGTTGTAAAGTCGAGTAAAGTGTCATAAAATAGAGTGGGGTCTCGTAGAGTACAGTGGAGTGTTTTCGTAAAATGTTGGAAAGTCTTGTAGAATGGAGTATAGTGTTGTGCAGTTGAGCGTCCTGGGATAGAGTGAAGTACATTGTTGTACAGTGGCGTTTATGAGGCTATAGTGGAGTAGAGTCTCGTAGAGTGGCATAGAGTGTAGTAGAGCTTTGTTGGAGTTGCGTAAACTGGACCAGTGTTAAGTGGAGTATTAAACAGTGGAGTAGAGTAGGGTAAAGCATTGTATAGAGGAGTAGAGTGAAGTGGAGTTGTGTAGGATAGGTTGGAGGTAAGTGTTAAAGTGAAGTGTTGTAGAGCAGTATACTTTGGAGTGATGTGTCAGAGTTGAGTGATGTGTTGTATAGTGGAGTGGTCTGGAGTGTTGTATAGTCTTGGAAAGTGTCTTAGAGTGAAGTGCCACAGAGTGGATTAGAATGTTGTAGAGCGAAATGCCATGGAATCAGGGACATAGCTTCAGAGATGTGCTTGGGGTGTCACACCCCCGCAATAAATGTCCAGTCGGGCCATGCGCCCCTGATACTGTTAGGTCTGGTTTTAGTGCAGGCCGGGGAGGTGAGCGTCTGCCCTCTGAGACAACTAGTACAAAACCATCTTCCTTGTGGCGTACGGTTCCAGACACACCTTTCCAGTAAGTAAAGTTGGGTCTGAGGTCATGCAGGAGCGTTTTTTTGTTCTTTTTCATCTTTTATATCTCGAATATCGGAAGGACTTACCCTTATGCATATGCAGCGCATGACAGCTGCTTTCCTCTCCAGTGTTACTCACATAGTCAGGGGCCTACTGTGAGGGGCGCCATGAACTGTATTAAACTGCGTGTAAAAGGCAGACTCCAAGCCAGGCACATTTTTATTGAGCAGCATATTAACAATCATTTCTTTTTGTTATAGTGGTTCATACAAGCTGCAGTGTGTTTCTGAAGTGCTCTATTAATGGGTGTTTCTATTGACCTATGGTGCAAGGTAACTCAGGTTTCAATCCTAATCATCTGTGTACAGTCTGTAGACAACGGTTTTAATAGATTGGAGAGTTGATGTTCTTGCCTCAGAGTATTGCATGCAACACTTCACATATGTACTGTATTTAGATAGCAACTCAAACTGCAGCAACTGAAACGCCAGTATCCTGTGCCCGCTGTAGCTGGTAAAGTGTCTGTAAAATGTACCTACAGCCTGTGACCTATCCCTATACTGTCTCTACTGTATATGTATGTATGTGTGTGTAGTGTGAGCTCCCAGTGAGCTGTATTTGCAGAGCTCTACGTACACAATGCGGCTTGGCCTGTCTCTATACTACTCCAAGAAGTCTGCACACTTTCTCTGCAGCCTATAAAATTATTGTATCGATGAGATGCCTGTACTCTACCTGCAGCCTGCTGGGTGTGTGTATTTTATAATTATGGCATGTGTGATACCTTTAGAAAGTGCACTTTTACACCCTCCATGCAAACTGAAGCTTTGTTGTGCTGCAGGTCCACGGTTGCCTGCGCCCCACTTCCTGGCATTGTATTGTATCATTAGGGTATAGCTCCTCATGCAGTCTATACCTTTTTGGGCCGTGACCCATGTTGTCTGCATCTCGCTTCGTGGCACTTCGTTGTGTCATAGGGCAAGACTTCACATGCACCCTATGCATTTGTTGTGCTGCAGTGCCCTGGTTGTCCGTGACTCACTCCCTGGTGCTGCATAGTATCAATTGGGCCCGTGGAACCAGATTTTTATCAAGCTACACAACTACCTTATTATGAAAGTTACCATAGTTTGCAATACAATGGTCCAACTATTGAATACCCTACACTGCAAGCACCTGGAAACCTGGAAGCTTCTTAAACACAACCACTTTGGAAGGGGCCCCATCATGAATTATTTTAGGTCACATCAGCATCAATTCAGCCACTAGAGGTGTGTTTTCAATAGACTACGCAGTACAGTTGCACCTTATCCTCCTCTGTATCCTTTCTCTCTGCCAAGATACTCTTCTGTTATGTCCCTTTGTTGTTTTCTGTAGAATTGTGGAATTAGCTTCTATAGATAGCAGTGTATTTCCCTTGAGCAGAGGAAGGCAAACTTTCTTGTGAAGACTATTCTAACCTAGTTGTTCAGAAAGGACTTCCAATGCAGATACATGAGAACAGGGTGAAACGTTCTCATTCCAGTAAGGCTCCAAGCCAACATGACCTATCTTGATCCCAGCCAAGGGCTTCCATTTAAGGAAGGCATCATCTTAATTGACCAACTTGCTATATCTGGATTGAGTTTCCAGTTTATTGGCAGAATCTCTGCAAAAAAACACAGGGCTTTTGGGGGTTCTGTCTCCAGTTGTGGTAAGGAGTTTGTTGGCAACCAAATTCAAGCTGGGTGATAAAGGTCCTGGAAAATGCTTCCTTTGGTATGGTAGCTCAATTGGGGCTGGGTTTGGGGGAGGGAAGAGTAGTTTGTAAAGTTGTTTTTCCCTGAAACCATGAAGAGGCTCAGCAGGGGTGCTGGGGACTCTTCCTATAGGTTTGGGGTGGAAGAGCACGCCCTCAGAAAGCATGAACACGTTAGCCTCAATAGAGTGATTTGTCAATGCGTAGAGAAATTTAGCTCAAATGATTCAGATGTGCAGGCTCTTCTTTACTAGTTATTGAAGATAATAGTTCAAATGGCCCAGATGGATGTGCTCACTGTAAGAGGAGTTTCCTTTCGAGGATATGTGGACACACATAAATAGACAACAGAGACAAAATTGCTTTGAGGCTTTTTTAAAGATTGATTTCAAATGAATTAATACCAATTACCCTAATCCCTCCTTAACTGCCCGTCTAGCTACCCCCACCAACTTTTAGTTGAGTGCACTACGTAGCTTGTTGGGAAATCTCAGACTCACACCCCCTCCCATCACATTATTGCCTTAGCTACGCCTCTGCATGGAGTAGAGTAAGTATGGTACAGTGCGGTAGAGTGGAAGGGCATAGAGTGGAATAAAATTAGGTGCCACTAAGTAGCATAGAGTGGATTAGTGAGGAGTGGAGTAGCGTAGTACAACAGAGTGGAAAAGTGTCTTGCAGAGTCAAGTGCAGTAAAGGGAGGTGGAGTGGCACAGACGAATTGTGTACAGTCGAGTAGAGTGTCATACAGTGCCAAAGAGTAAACTAGAGTGTTGTAGACTGGCATTGACAGGCGTTGGCAGGAGTACATTGTTGTATAGTGGACCGTCATAGAGTGGAGTATAGTATGGTAGAAAGGAGGAGTGCAGACTGTTGTTCAGTGGAGTACAGTGTTGTTGAATGGAGTACAGTGGAATTGTATGCAGTGGAGTTGGTTAGAATGGAGTGGCGTACCACTGAAATAGTGTTGAGTGGAGTAGGTTACAGTGGAGTGGAGTGATGTACAATGGAGTGGTATACAGTGCATTTTTATAGAGTGGAACGGCATAAAGTGGAGGAGGGTATAGTAGAGTTATGTACAGTGGAGTGTTGTACACTGGAGTGGTGTAGCCTTCAGTGTTGTACAGTGAAATAACATACAGTGAATGGTGTGGGGGTAAAGTGCAGTGCCATACATCCGAATAGTGTACAATTTAGTGGCATGCAGTGGAGTAGAGACGAGTGGCGTACAGTGGAGTGAGGTAGTGTAGTTGAACATAGTTGAATAACATAGAGTGTAGTGACAAAGTGGAATAGCCTAGAGTGGAGTGGTATAGAGTGGAGTGAAATGGTGTAGAGTGGAATACTGTGGAGGTTTGTAAAGTGGAGTGTGGAGTGTTGAGTGTAGTGGGGTAGACTGTAGTGGCGTACAGTTAATAGCATTCAGTAGAGTGGTGTAGCATGAAATAGTGTACATTGTAGTCACACGGAGTGGCTTACATTGGAGTGATGTACAGGGTAGTGCCATATAATGGAATATAAGTGATTGGAGGCCAATACAGTGAAATAGTGTACAGTAGAGTGTCGTAAAGTGGAGTATCATTGAGTAGAGTGTCATAGAGTAGAGTAGAGTGGAGTGTTGTAGAGCAGAGTTACGTATAGTAGAATAGCATAGAGTAAAGTGATGTAGCTTAGAGTGGGGTACAGCGGAGTGGTGTAGATTAGAATGGCGTGCAGTTGGGTGGCATACAGTGGCACTAGTGTACAGTGGGATGGCATACAGTGGAATTAGTGTACAGTTGAGTAGTAAACAGTGGAGTGGGTAGAGTGCAATAACGTAAAGTGGAGTGGTGTCCAGTTGAGTGAGGTAGAGTGGAGTGGCGTACAGTGGAATAGCTTATAGTGGAGAGATGCTCAGTGGAAGAATGTATAGTGAAGTAGCCTTCACTGGAGTGACATAGAGAGGAGTGGAGTGGGTAGATTATAATGTTGTAGAATGGAGTACCGTACAGAGGAACAGCATGCAATAGAGTGGTGTAGGGTAAATTTGCATAGATGGGGTCCATATGACCACCTATGAAAACCATATCTTCTTCTCAAATGCGCAATCTAGTTTATTTTATTTTCCGAACAACCAAAGTCTCTTGTAAGACCCACACTACATTACGTATAATTTAATATTGTTAAATCATTTTTTTAATTTTACTGGTACCACAGTACTTCCTAGATAGTATTGCCGTGGTACTGCAGGACTAAGTACGTTTTTAAGGTGTAGGTATAAACCTATAAATCAAATTTGTGCTACCACTACAGTGTGTGTTAGAGTGCCTTATTTGTTGCTGCATTCTACAGCATAAGTGTTTTGGAGTATTTCATATGTTATCACAGAATACATTCAAAGAGTACTTTAATGGAGATGGCTGCCATTTCAGTTTCCAAAGATTTGGATTAGCCAGTCATATTCTGTTTTATCATAGCCATGTACCGCGGTACTACCATGGTAGCACCGCATCTACATAAATCACTAAATGTTTTTAGCTTATAACTTACCTGAATCTCAACCAGTTCAATTCAGACACTAAAAAGGATCATCTACACATCTCAATGTATATTCATGGGAAATTGCAGTGGAATGTTTGTGCTACGAGTGAGTACAAAGTCCATGGAAAATGTACTGGTTTCCAAACATGTTTTAGGACCTCCCCCTCCCCTTTTTACTTTGTGGCACCTTCACTAATATCTGCAAAACTTTGTATCATCCGCAAATATAAAAAGAGGAATAGGTCTGCAAAATGTTGTAGAGATTCGTCTTTGCACATCTGTAAAAAAAAAAAAATACAAATAAAAGAATTGTGTGTTCGAGTATTAAAGTGGTCTGAGAATGGGTGTGTGCCAAAATTCAGTGCTTATGACTATTACTATGATGATGATTCTCCTGAAAGAGAACTAGGATTACAGGTGACTGTTCCTTCTACAACAGTTGGATGCTTTTTAGATTAAAATACAATCCTCAAGTCCACATTTCTTGGCTTTAAAGATTTGTGCACATTGTGTGTGTTTGCGCTACAGACATGAAACCTCTTAAAGTATGCTGAATTCCTCAACTTAATGATTAATACTAATAAAAATATATATCTATGAAAAAACTACAATTGCCAAGATTACATTCACAGTGCACCTCTTGTTACCTTTGTACATCACATAGAACTAGGTGTATGCACTGGCACAAGTTCAGAGCAAGTATAACGCCTACGTGAACAACAATTCTAATGCCTGTACGCAAGTAACTGGTAAAATAGTAATGCTTGTACCTAGCTGCTGTGCCGCTTTTATAAGTCTTTGCAGCTGTCACTGCAGCATTGGATTTGGAGTTGCGTGCCTCAGGGTATTTTTCTTGTTTTCTATCTTATTTTGTGTACAAAAGAGGTCGCCTGACTGCTGCTGTTGCAGACCTGTGGTGTCATCAGTAGAATGTTGCTGCTGAGGAAAAGAGAATGAAAGGCAGTTGAGTGTAGGAGACTGAGGAGCTGAGTCTGGAGGTGAAACAGAGGAAAGGAGGAGGCCAGGAGACACACTTTCACAGGCAGCCCTGAGAGAAGCCTGGGCCCAGATGGCTCCTGAGGTAGCTTCTGTTTTGAGTTATCTGGAACCCTGATCCTGAAAGCTTTCTGAATCAACAGACCGGTGTTTCTGATCCATCCTCCTTCCTTGAGGATTAGAAAGACACTCTCGGTTAAACAGCGTTTCAGATGAACTCCCGCCCGTTTGAGTGGAGGCATGCGTTGCTGGTCTGTGTTTGATCAGAGTCCCACTGGCGTGTGACTTGGTAGTATGGCATTGGATGAGCATGTGAAGGAAAAAGAATATGGGACCCAGCAGGCCCACCTGTTTAGCCCATCCACCTCTAAACCCACCACCGATCCGGGGATGTATTACTTATTCAAAGGATAGTAGGTTGATCACCATCACGGGAGGATTGATATTTAATTTATTCAGAAGCAGCGTAAAAGGTGCAAACTCAGAACGAGCTCCCATACATTTCCCTTAACAATGTTGTGGTAAGTTCTACCTTTATCCACATTGTACATCGTAGTGCTCGAATAATTTGGTAAATATTTTGTTCCAGCAGGGACACTGACTCACATGTTAAGTCGCCTTTTAAAACGCTATTTACAAGAGACTGTTGCACCCAAAGCATTGAAGGGGCAGTTTTGTATTGCATATTTATTTAGAACGGGGCGAAAAGGGGGCATTTCATGTGATGGTTATATAAACAAGCTCAGTACTTCACCTGAGGTGGCAGTGTTCCGTTTGTATTTCTTGCCCATATACTCTCTTGGATTTTCCGTCCAGTTTCGTTACACCACTGGCGGTTCGAAACTACTGTGTGGAATTCCACTGCGCACAATTATGAGATGGCCTGTGATCCCGCGTGCAAGTTTCACTGGTTCGGGAACACGGTTTTACGGGCTGGAAATTTAAGACTAAGGATCTGTGTGCAGAATTGCACGAGGCAATTCCTGGTCCACACCGTTATTCCCCATTTTGTGAGGGTTACGTCGGAATTGTGTGTGGGGATTGCATCTAGTATCTGAAATTGCAGCAGCCCGAAATCTCTGCATACAGTTTCTTAACACTCCTATCCGGGTCCACAGACGTTTGCTGGTAAGAGATTTTGCATTTATGTATAACTCGTTTGTACACAGCTTTTATAATCTCTGGTTGTTACTAATAGTGCATCAGTCAGGGGGAAACTTCTGCTATAAATTATGATGTTCATATATATTTGAAGGAATCTCAAACTCCTTTCCCCATTAAGGACCCTAGGTTTTTGATTGTTCCCCCGGTGATTCTATCCACCTCTGTGATCCGTTTTCTTCAGTCCTAGCCAGCTCGGTTCCTGTGTTATCACTGATGGCATGTGTTGTTGTATGATTTGCATTTGCACCTGCTAATGGTGACTGTGATCCATTGTAGCTACGCACAGCCCACGAATACGAGGAGAGGAAGCTGATCCGTGCTGCTATCCGCAAGCTGCGAAACGAAGAAATTGAAGGTCAGTCGTGTCTTTGCACCCAGTGCTCGACATTGTTTTCCCTGTGCCCGACCCCTTGTCGCTGTAGAGGTGAACTCCTGCTAATTATTAACTACAGGTTTTCCTTCTTGTAGCAATTTCCTCACTTGTTGGCCGCAGCAGGGAGCGTGATGTTGATAAACCCAAAAAACAAGAGAATTACGCTGACTGTTCCTCATCGTTGGTGAGTGCGAGAATAAATGACCCGTAAATGCTGATGGAAGGACTAGTTATGGGAGTGGACTCATTACTGTTCCAATGGGGTTGTCACATACTTTGAAGAAGTCACATGGTCTGCCTCTTTGTTGTCTACTTTAGGTGCCCCTTGGCTTGTCCCCACCTCAGTGTTCCACCAGTCTTCCCAGCTCACGTTTCCTCCTGTATGTATCTTTTTGTTCCTTAGGGTTTTCTCTTACACATTTAGTTCCAAGTGTCTCGAGTTTGACCTTTTACCTCGTTTCCCAAAACACCTTCGCCTTTTCATATCCGGTTAAAAACGGTTTCCCTTCTGTAGCTCTATTCCTTTTACTATTAATACTCTCATGTGCTTTCATTCCTTTACTTGTTTTCAGTGCTTTATACAGTGCTAACATATGGCACACTTGAGAATGCTTGACAGTCTGAAAACAGCGGGACCAGAAAAATCAGAGGGCGAAATAATGACTCAAGTCTTAAAATTACGTTGTTTCCTTTTAAGAATAACTATTATATTTAGTTTTAAACTTTTGTACATCTGTTAATTCCTGAACTGTCACTACACTCCTTCATTTGAGACTTCATTGTAAGTACTGTCTGTCAGCCTCATGTTTTACCAAAAATCCCCCCTCTCTCTATATCTCTCTTTAGCTACATTTCTCTATATATACATATATCGCACATACCGCATCTAGCTCACCCCAAACCTCAGTTTACTGACCATGATCCCCCAAACAACCCTACTTAAGTCTCCCTCATTCATCTCACCTTTGACTCATCCAAAACTCCTCCTACTACTATGATCTCCCTAACCCTTTCCACAGACTCCTCCCTCCTCCATCTCTCCTTTACTCATTCCAAGCCTCATCCTATTACTATAAACTCCCAAATAACACTTCTGGATTCTTCCCTCCTCTATCCCTCCATTACTCTGGTCAATCCAGCTAACAAACACGCATACCCTGTGCTCAAATTAACTCATAATAATACTAATACTGTGCTAATATTTCCCTATACTAATCCACCACTAATTCCTCTTGGGTTTTCGCCGAAAAGCACTTTGACGCCTCATCAGCGGTAGGAAGTGCTATATAAATACAATTACAATATATATGTATGTGTGTGTGCATAAATAGATATATGTATAAATATAGCAATAAAATATGCAGCACTTCAGAAGTTGAATTATTCAACTTTTATTATTAGAGAGTAAGAGCAGGTTATAACTCTAACGCATTTCAACCTCACGCTCTTTGTCACAGTCTTTGTCTTTCAGACATGACAAAAACTGTTTTCATACCACCATCTAAACAAGGCCAGTTCGGCCCATAACAGGTAAGTGCTGGCTTTGTCAGAAGTCCATGTTGGATTTGAGGTTTCTCGCTGCTAATCCCAAATTAATCTCAGCCGGATCATTAAAACCATGATAGATCTATACCATGAGATATGGGAGTGCTCCCTGGACTCAAATAATCCTGCATGGGGCTCCAAATCCTGGATCCAGCTGCATATTTGTCAATTAGGAAGACACATTTCTTGACCGGTTTGCTCATAAATCTGACAATCTATCATAGTCTTGCAGGCACTTGAAGGTGGGTGTTAATAGCTTCCATTCATTCTTTAAAAACAGAAGCATATCAGCCACACTGGATGAAATGACATGTATCCCACCTTCTCAAGGAATTCCCCTTCTGTATCTTGTAAATTCTGCAAAAGCTTTTTTGCAATTGTTAGGAGCATGGGAGGCAAAGTGCACCCCTGCCATGTACCCCTTAAAAAAATCTATAGGATGCAGAGATTATTTTGCCAGTACAGATCCTCACCAAAGAGCCATTGTATAATAAATTAATCCAGGCTTTGCCCAAGTTCATCTGTCTGAGAACTTTGTTCAAAAACTCCTAAGAAAAAGAACAAATGTCTTCTGATCTACAGCTAGGACAACACCTTGGGGTATGTAGTCAATGAAGTTTTATGTAGGATTTTGAAGAATAGAACATAAGCAGTAGTATTATGGGTGGAATAAATCCAGTCTTGTCCTGGTGGATTAGTGTCATATGGCATTGAAGGCTCATGGCCAGTCCCTTACTTAGTATTTTATAATATAGATTGATCATGCACAGTGGCCTGTAAGAGATACTATCATTGGGTTCTTTAGTGTTTTAAGCATAGGTTTTCCCAGATCCTCTCTTGTAGAGGGAGGAAGCAAACCCACCTCCCAAGCAGTAGAGTACACCTTGAGCAGAGAGGGGGTATGAGCAGTTCCGTTAAAGTGCTAAAAGGACTCTGATGATAACCTTTCTAGGCCAGTAGTCTTCTTTATGGGCAAAACCTCAATCACTTGATGGATCTCCTCTGCAGTGATTGAGGCTGCCAATCTTGTCTCCCAGTATCCTAGCCAGATTTAGATTGTCCAGATAACCTGTCACATCAGAGGCACTGAGTAAATCACAAGTCTTATAAAGCCCTTTATAATAATCAAAAAAGGCGGCGTTGCCATTTTAATCTCAGACCATGCAAATTGAAGCAACTCATATTGAGATAATAAGTTAATATCTAGTGTCTGATTTAGCAGCCAAGCTAGTAAACACCCAAATCTGTCTGATTACATTGTACATAAGTTACGTAGGACCAATAAGCCAGGGCATTGCAGTCTTTCAAACAATACTGTGTATTTTTCCCTCCGAGTCAAGAGTTCTTGACTTTTAGGATCAATTCTGCTTTATTAATGTATGTTCAAAATTAAGTAGAAACATAAGGACCCACAGCTCTGTTGCTTTTAATCTGGAGGCCGGCAGCATTTGGATAATAGTGACAACATTACCATAACAATATAATCTAATAGCCTACCACCCAACTCCTTTCTCCATGCACTCATAAGAGATACTGTAATCAGTCACTCAGTTGTCACTTATTCTTTCTGAGGTGATGCTAGAGGTTAATGACCCTGACTCTTCAACCAATCCCCCAGCAGTCCTCTACTGGTTGGCTACGGCCAAAGCATTTCATGGCAAGGATATTGATTGCAACAACTTGAGATATTTGGGAAGGGTAAGCTTGTTGAACTCCGATGATAGGAGTGCAATAAAAGGGGGTTATAATCTCCTGATATGTTTATAGTTTATGCTGAATGGGTCGCGTTACCTTTTCCATGTTCAGTAAATGCCACATTCTGAAGAGCTATGTAGTGTAATCTGGCACTCTGTCTGAACACCAAAGTCACTGCACTGCCTGCTGCACTGCTGTCTGAGTCAAAGCCTTTTGCCGAACTTTTGAGGACTCTTAACGTCTTCAATGAGTATGTTAATTGGTTGGGTAGACCGAGCAGAACATAGAATTAAAGTTGTGGGATCTCTGTATTAAAGAATTTGCCATCTATGACTGTCTCCCGCTACTGGGCCAATTCTGGACAATTCCAAAGCAGGTGTATGAGTATTCTGGTACCCCAACAGGTCCCCACCATTCCTTGCTACTCCCAGCTTGCCATTTCTGTACCCTGGTGGGGTCCAGTCCCAGCATATGGCTATCTTTACAGTAGACCCGGCAATGGGTGTATTGCATGCAGTGTGCCTTGCTCTGTAGAAAATGTGTTCCCTTTCTTTGTGTGAAAGCCTCCTTCCCAATTGTAGGTGGCATAATTTTTGTCCTAGCAGCAGAGGGGGTGGTTGCACTAAAAGAGTGTATAGGGCTGTTCTAATTTGGCTATTTTATCCTTCAGGAAAATCCATTTTTGGAATGGTGTTAGTGGCCTATATGCATGCGGTTTAACAGACGATGCATCACCCAGTGCCTCATCTGTAGGTTGTGGATACATTCTGGCCCAGGTAGCCCATTGCCACTTTTTAGTCTGTCAAAGGGGATTATCCCTGCTGTATCAAATTGATTACCCACTCTTTTGTACCCCGCTGATTGCCATTTCTGAAATTGGTTGACATTTGTGGCCCGGGCAAAAAATGGAGTCAGAGAAGGTAGATGTCATTGGAGGTGTGAATGTTGTAAATCCCTTGTGCTCTGCCACCTTGTCCCAAACTGCCATAGTGGCCTGTGTAATAGAGAAAGAATATAAACCCCATGCTCTGTGTCTCCGGGGTAGCCAAGGAACCTTCCAGATATGAGTACCTGACGCTGCCTGGTCCATGAAGCACCAGTGTTTTTCGGTAGCTGCTCAGCCCCACTTCACGATGCATCAAAGTTGTATATTGTGTAATGTTGGGCACACCCAAACCCCCATCCTCAATAGGTCTGTAACTCAAAAGGTGGTGCATGTGGGCCTCCTCCCGTCCCATACAAACCTACTGATTCTGCATCATAGGATCCTCACTGATAGTTATAAACACAGAATATTCCAATGCAACTTCAGGGATCTCGGAATACTTTCTCTTCAAATCTTGAAAACCTCATTGTTACTTGGAGGTAACACCATAATCTCCTTAGAGTAATGTTACCTCCAGTAAGGAATGACAGGCCTGCTTTTTACTGAACTTTTCTGTGCTATGAAGAATATCTAATCAATGTAGTGAGATCACATAGCAGCATCTGATAAGTTAACCCTGAGTTGAATATAAATACTTCCATTGAACACTTGCAAAGGAAGAAAATGAAGTGAAAAAGGAGACCGTCAGGTTAAGAGTTCACTGAGTGTAAGAAAAAAATACACTGTTATTTTAAGGAGCAAGCAGCTTCCCTTACCATGCACTGTACTGGCAGTTTCCTCACAGCCTCAGTTATTTTTTCCGGCTCATGTTGAAAGGATCTCTGAACATCGACACATAACTGTTCGACATAGAGAAGATTGGTTTCATTGATTTCAGTGTCAAGCTTACCGTCAATACACATGACGTCAAGAAGATCGACATTGAGACAGTCAGAAATGTCAGTTTTTTTGGTTTCTGACACCTATCAACCATGTGATGATAGTGGGACTATTCCAACTTTAAAAATTATGCAGGATGATCCTGTTCAGGGACATCTTCCTCCTCTTACTTTTTCCCTCCAAGTTCGATTTCTTCTATAACTATTAGTGTTCGCCTGTTGGAATCGGAGTCCAGGCCTTTACCAACACCATGTACTTAAGTCCCTCCGATACATTCTACGCCAAGACATTTGACTCAAATAAGACATAAAAGAGGAAGAACACCTTTTTGATCTTCTTCACAAGCTAGAAGTTATTCCACTGAATCCTACTCCCTCTACACTCCCATTTCACCGGCAGCATCACCTCCAAAATCATCTCCTGTAAACGACGTTCTGACTTTTCAAGATGTCTTAGTCAGAAGGGCTAATAAATTGAATAATTTCTGGTGCCCAAGAAGGACAAGGGCCTTTCCCCTATTCTAGGCCTCCAGGCCCTCAATCTTTTCCTCAGAAAGGAGAAGTTCAAAATGCTCACTACTCTCAGGTCCAGTCTGCCTTGGACCCTAGAATGGTAGCATTGGACTTGCAAGACGCTTAGTTCCTTGTACCTGTCCTGCCTGCCCTCAGACGCTACTTGCGATTCTTGGTAGGCAATGAGCACTTTAACTGTGTTCCCCATCGGCCTTAACAACATCCCTCTGGTGTTCACAAAAGTGATGGCTGTGGTTGCAGCTCATCTGCGCAGGTTAGGGCTTTCAGTCTTCGCCTACTTCAACGACTGGCCGTTGAAGGCGAGCACACCCCAGACGGCCATCTCCCACCTTTAGACTGCAGCAAACCTTCTGCACTCACTAGGGTTCGCTATAAACATGCCAGAGTCACACCTGACTCCTTCTCAGACACTCCCCTTCATCGGAACTGTTCTGGACACAATGCAGTTTTGGGGTTATCCTCACGAAAAGTGAGTCCAGGATATTCAGGCTATGATTCTGATGTTTGAACCTCTGTCCTGGATTTTGGTGAGAATGACTCTGAGGCTGCTGGGCCTCATGGTCTCCAACATCCTGCTGTGACACATGCCAAATGGCATATGCAGGCTCTGCAGTGGAACCTGCAGCTCCAGTGGGCGCAGCATCGGGGAAGCCTCTCTGACATGGTGCAGATCTCAGAGGGAACTGTGCAGAATCTGCAGTGGTGGCTTTCGGATCGAGTTTGGGTCAAAGGCAGATCCCTCTCCCTAACCAGACATAACAGTAGTGACAGATGCATCACTTCTGGGATAGGGTGGCCACATGGGAGAGGCAGACATCTCCGGTCTCCGGAGGGGTCCGGACTCCACATCAGTCTTCCAGAGTTCCGGCCGATCAGGCTTGCATTAAAAACATCCCTTCCGTCTCTAAAAGGGGAAGTGGTGCAGGTGTTAGCAGACAACACCACCGTCATGTGGTACTGCAACAAGCAGGACGGAGTGGGGTCGTGGACCCTTTGTCAAGAGGCTCTACACCTCTGGACGTGGCTGGAACACCAGGGCATAACCCTGGAGTTCAATATCTGGCGGCCTCTCTCAGCGCCAGAGCAGACAATCTCAGCCATCTATGTATAGTCTATCACGAAGGGCGTCTTCATCAGGACGTGGCGCAAGGCCTCTTTCAGCAGTGAGGAGACCCTTGTTTAGATCTGTTCACTTCTGCAGAGAACGCGCAATGTCAGCTGTTTTGCATGTTGGAGTTTACAAGGCGGCACTCACTTGGTGACACTTTTCGTCTCGAGTGGAGCTCAGGCCTCTTTTACGCCTTCCCACCAATACCACTTCTGCCCAGAGTTCTGAAGAAGATCAAGAGCGACCAGGCCTAAGTAATCTTTGTTGCTCTGGACTGGGCATGAAGAGTCTGGTATCCAGACCTTTTGAGCATGGCTACGGATCCTCTGATCAGACTGCCCCTTTGGGAGGATCTTCTGTTGCAACAGCAGGAGACGGTTCTCCACCCGAACCTGTTCAGTCTCCACCTACTTGCGTGGAGATTGAGCGGAGGCAGTTGACAGCTTTTGACCATCTGCCCAAAGTCGGTAATGTTATCTTGGCAGCCAGGCATCTCTCCACCAAATCTGTGTAGGCCTGTCGTTGGCACAAATTTGTGGCATGGTATACTAACAAGTCTGTTGATCCCCTTTCTGCACCTCTATCTGAAGTTTTCCTGTTCATCCTTTCTCTTGTCCAGCAGGGCTCTCCTTTGGGCACCCTTAAAGGCTATTTATCTGCCATCTCGGCCGTTCTCAGACTGCCAGACCAACATTCCCTATTCGAGTCTCCCATTGCTGGGAGGTTCCTTAAAGGAGTCGCCCATTTGTTTCCTCCAAACCCGTTCATTATGCCCCAATTTGACTTAAACCTGCTCTTTACCTACGTTATGTGTGCCCCTTTTGAGCCACTTTATAATTGTCTGCTGCTACTCCTTATATTAGAAACTGCTTTCCTGGTTGCTATCACCTCTGCTCGCAGAGTGGGTGTAAGGAAATGCCTTCCTTGGCATGGTTACCCCCTGACTTTTTGCCTTTTGTTGATTCCAGTTATGATTGAAAGTGTGCTGGGACCCTGCTAACCAGGCCCCAGCACCAGTGTTCTTTCCCTGAACTGTACCTTTGTTCCCACAATTGGCGCAGCCCTGGCACACAGATAAGTCCCTTGTAAATGGTACCCCTGGTACCAAGGGCACTTGTTGCTAGGGAAGGTCTCTAAGGGTTGCAGCATGTCTTATGTCACCCTGGGGACCCCTCACTCAGCACATGCACACTGCCTCACAGCTTGTGTGTGCTGGTGGGGAGAAAATGACTAAGTCAACATGACACTCACCTCAGAGTGCCATGCCTACTACCTCTCACTGCCTGTGGCATAGGTAAGTCACCCGTCTAGAAGGCCTTACAGCCCTAAGGCAGGGTGCACTATACCACAGGTGAGGGCATAAGTGCATGAGCACTATGTCCCTACAGTGTCTACGCAAAACCTTAGACATTGTAAGTGCAGGGTAGCGATAAAGAGTATATGGTCTGGGAGTTTGACAAATACGAACTCCACAGTTCCATAATGGCTACACTGAAATCTAGGAAGTTCAGAATCAAAATTATCAACACAGTAAATGCACACTGATGCCAATGTGTGATTTGTTGTAAAATACACCCAGAGGGCATCTTAGAGATGCTCCCTTAATACCAGAACGACTTCTAGTGCTAGGCTGACCAGTTTCTGCCAGCCTGCCACAACCAGACAAGTTTCTGGCCACATGGGGTGAGTGCCTTTGTCACTATGTGGCCAGGAACAAAGCCTGTACTGCAGGAACTGTAACACCTGGCGGTGAGCCTCAAAGGCTCATGCCTTTGTTACAGCACCCCAGGGCATCCCAGCTAGTGGAGATGCCCATCCCTCTGGCAACTGCCCCCACTTTTGGCGGCAAGGCTGGAGGAGATAATGAGGAAAACAAGGAGGAGCCACCCACCAGTCAGGACAGCCCCTGAGGTGTCCTGATCTGAGGTGACTCCTGCCTTTAGAAATCCTCCATCTTGAAATTGGAGGATTCCCCAATAGGAAAAGGGATGTGCCCCCCTCCCCTCAGGAAGGAGGCACAAAGAGGGTGTGGCCACCCTCCAGGACAGTAGCCATTGGCTACTGCCCCCCAGACCTAAACACACCACAAAATTTATAATTTAGGGGCAACCCTGAACCCAGGAAATCAGATTCCTGCAACATGAAGAAAGAAGAAGGGCTGTTGACCTGAAAGCCCCACAGAGACGACGGAGACACCAACTGACTTGGGCCCAGCCCTACTGGCCTGTCTCCAGACTCAAAGAACCTGCACAGCGACGAATCCGACAGGGACCAGCGACCTCTGAGGGCTCAGAGGACAGCCCTGAACCCGAAGGTCCAAGGAACTCCAGAGAACAGCAGCACTGCTAAAAAACAGCAACAACTTTGCAACTTTTTTGCAACTTCCAAGAACTCTCTCTTCCCGCTGGAAGCGTGAGACTTCTCACTCTGCACCAGATGCCCCCGGCTCGAGCTCCAGAGAACTAACACCGCAGAGAGGACTCCCAGGTGACTATGACGACGTGAGTAACCTGAGTCGACCCCCCTATATCCCCACAGTGACACCTTCAGAGAGGATCCAGAGGCTTTCCCTGACCACGACTGCCTGGTAACAAGTAACCCGACGCCTGGACCAAACACTGCACCCGCAGCCCCCAGGACCGAGAGGAATCACCTTCCAGTGCAGGAGTGACCAGCAGGCAGCCCTCTTCCTAGCCCAGTTGGTGACTGGCCCGAGAAGCCCCCCTGTGCCCTGCCTGCATCGCCTAAATGACCCCCCCCTCGGGTCCCTCCATTGCTTTCAATAGCAAATCCGACACCTACTTTTGCACACTGCACCCCTGTGCCGCTGAGGGTGTGTTTTGTGTGCCTGTTTGTGTGTCCCCCCCCCCCCCCCCCCCCAGTGATCTATAAAACCCCCCTGGTGTGCTCCCCGAGGATGCAGATGGTTACCTGCTAGCAGACTGGAACCAGAGCACCCCTGTTCTTCATAGACGCCTATGTGTTTTGGGCCCTTCTTTGACCTCTGCACCTGACTGGCCCTGTGTTGCTGGTGTAGTGACTTTGGGGTTGCCTTGAACCCCCAACGGTGGGCTGCCTATGCCCAAGAGACTGACTGTGTGAGTGCTTTACTTACCTGAGAAACCTAACCAAACTTACCTCCCCCAGAAACTATTGATTTTTTGCACAGTGTCCACTTTTAAAATAGCTTATTGCCATTTTAACTAAAACTATCTGTACTACTGCTTTGAATCAAGGTTCTATAATTACCTGTGTGAAACACCTTGCATTTTATGTTCTTACCTCAAATCTTGAATCTTGTGGTTCTAAAATAAATTAAGAAAATATATTTTTCCATATAAAAACTATTGGCCTGGAGTTAAGTCTTTAAGTGAGTGTTCCTCATTTATTGCCTATGTGTGTACAACAAATGCTTAACACTACCCTCTGATAAGCCTATTGCTTGACCACACTACCACAAAATAGAGCATTAGTATTATCTAATTTTGCCACTATCAACCTCTAAGGGGAACCCTTGGACTCTGTGCACACTATCTCTCACTTTGAGATAGTATATACAGAGCCACCTTCCTACAGTGGGCCTTCATACAAGGGCCTCCTTTCATCCCAGAGTTGTTACGCCTTTTCATGTAGGCCGATCCATCACCTTGCCTACTTTTTACGCACCTCCTCATCCATTTCATGAAGAGGAGAGACTCCACTATCTGGATCCAAAAAGAGCATTGGCGTTCTACCTCAGTCGTACTAAAGATTTCTGGGTGGACAATCAACTCTTTATAGGATATGTGGGTGCAAAGAAAGGACGGGTGGTGGAGAAGCACACCATCTCGTGTTGGGTGGTGCGCTGGATCAAATTGTGCAGCGCTTTTCTTGTTGCAGATTCCTTACTGACCCGCTCATCCTCCCCGCACTGGGAACTGATTTCTAGGGACAGTGTTTCCCCTTTCAGGGGCCTAGTTCTGGAGCACCATTCTCAGTGTTCTTCATGGCTCTGCACTACTGGCGTGGAAAGTCGAGAAAGGTAAATGGTGTCAGCGCACTGGGGTGGCTCCTATCTGAGACCGCAACGTCATCACGGCGACTACACCACCAATGACGGATGCGTTGTTGATCAACACCACCTTACGACAGGCAAGAGTACTGCTCAAAGAAAAATCCACGGATTCAGTTTGACGTCTGGGGCAAATTCCAAGGTGAGGAATCTGCAACTAGAATAAGTCTCTACCAGATCAATCATTTGTAACTTGTTCGTTAGAAAGAAACATCCTTTGGCTCCAGAGACTTCAGTCCCTCCTGAAAAGGAAAGTAAAAGACTGGATGCAGTGGGAAGAAAAATATGTGACTCTGCAGCTGTTATATTTGAGTGCATCTACCCTATCGGTGAGATATGACCAAGACTTATGGGAATCTCTAGCAGTGTTTGCAGATGACCAATTCCAACCTAGGAATATCCAAGGCAGAGGACAACAACATCCACAACAGAGACACAGTTTAACCTCCTGCAATACTAGATCAGCATCAAACAATGAGAATTCCACTTTCTTTGTTCAGTATCCTATTCCAGTGGGAGAGAGTGTCTCACATCATTGAACAGAGTGAAGTTGATAACCACAGACAAATGGGTCCTACAAATACATCGTCCAGTTCAAACATCATCCTTCTGCAATACCTCCAAAACCAGCACCAAAACACCAGTTGTCACTGTTAAAAAATGAAGTACAAGATTTACTTCAAAAACTAGCAATAAAATCAGTTCTCTTCTCTCAAAGAGGAAAAGATATCAATTCAAGATATTTTTGGCACCCAAGAAAAGCGAACGAAAATAATTCAGGCTTATTCTTCACCTAAGACATGCAAACAAATATTTCAAAGACAATAATTCAGGATGTTAGCCGTACATTAGGAGGTCCTAAAAGGAGACTGGATGTGTTTGGTGATTCCACAGGACACACATTTCCATGTTCCCATTGCGAAGAAATACACAAAAGTCTCATTATCAGCACAGTTCTTCCATTTGGGCTAAAGTCCGCACCCTGGATATTCTCGAAATGCATGACAGGGGCAGCAGCTCACCTCCAACAATATCTTCATTTATCCTTATGTAGACGATTGGCTGATAAAGGCATACTCACTCTTGTCGTCAAGCACAATCGGATTTCAATATGACAAACAAACTCTTAACAAAACTGGGTTTGCATATCAATCAAGAGAAGTCAGTCTCTTCACCTCGTCAATTTCTAGACTACCTAGGAGCTACAGTGGACACTACAAAAGAAGTGTATCTCACTGCTAGAAATGGGGTCTTTGGTTGGCAGTCAATCAGTCAATCAGTCAGGGGATATGTAAAGTGCACTACTCACCCGTGAGGATCTCAAGGCGCTGAGGGGCGGGTAAAAAAAGGGGAGGGGGTGCTGCTACTGCACGAACAGCCAGGTCTTGAGAAGTTTCCTGAAGGTATGGAGGTCTTTGGTCTGGCGCAGGTGGGTGGGAAGAGTGTTCCACGTTTTAGCGGCGAGGTGTGAAATGATCTACCGCCGGTTGTAGTTCTGCGGACGCGCAGTACGGTGGCAGGTCAGCAGAGCAGAGATGACGGGTCGGGTGTAGATGGAGAGTCGTTTGTTGAGGTATTCTGGTCCGGTGTTTTGCAGTGCTTTGTGAGCGTGGGTGAGGAGTTTGAAGGTAAATCTCTTGTTGACTGGGAGCCAGTGCAGGTCTTTCAGGTGGTCTGTGTTGTGGCAGTGGCGGGGGATGTCTAGGATGAGGCGTGCAGAGGCGTTCTGGATGCGTTGCAGCCTCTTCTGGAGTTTGGCCGTGTTTCCTGCGTAGAGGGCATTGCCGTAGTCCAGTTTGCTGCTAACGAGGGCTTGGGTGACTGTTCTTCTCGTTTTGATGGGTATCAATTTCTAGATCTTTCGGAGCATGCAGAGGGTGTTGAAGCAGGAGGAAGAAATGGGGTTGACTTGCTGGGTCATGGATAGTGAGGGGGTCCAAGATGAATCCTAGGTTGCGTGTGTGGTTGGTGGGAGTCAGAGCGGTTCTGAGAGTGGCAGGCCACCAGGAGTCATCCAATGCATAGGGGGTGGAGCCGAAGATAAGGACTTCCGTCTTGTCCGAATTGAGATTGAGGCAGCTGCTCTTCATCCATTTGGCGATGGCCTTCATTCCTTTGTGGAGGTTGGTCTTGACGGAGTCCTTGGTGAGGGAGAGGATCAGCTGGGTGTCGTCGGCGTATGAGATGATGTTGAGGTTGTGGGATCGGGCAATGTAAGGGAGCAGGGCCATGTAGACGTTGAAGAGGGTCGGGCTGAGGGACGAACCCTGGGGTACGCCGCTGATGAGCTCGGTGGCCTTCGAGCGGAATGGGGGAAGACAGACTCTCTGGGTTCTGCTGGTGAGAAAGGAGGTGACCCAGTCCAGGGCTCTGTCGCGGATTCCAGCATTGCTGAGGCGTGAGCATAGGGTGTGGTGGCAGATGGTGTTGAATGCGGCTGAGAGGTCCAGGAGGATGAGGGCAGTGGTTTCGCCGCTGTCCAGTATGGTTCTGATGTCATCTCGGTGACAGCGATGAGGGTGGTTTCGGTGCTGTGGTTGCTGCGGAATCCGGATTGGGAAGGGTCCTGGGTGCGGTTCTCCTCTAGGAAGCGGGTTAGTTGTCTGTTGACGGCCTTCTCAATGACTTTTGCAGGGAAGGGGAGCAGGGAGATAGGCCGGAAGTTCTTGAGGTCCTTTGGGTCCGCCTTGGGTTTTTTGAGGAGGGCATTGATCTTGGCGTGTTTCCAGCTCTCCAGGAAGGTGGCGGACTCGAAGGAGCTGTTGATGATCTTCCGTAGTTGGGGTGCGATGATGGAGCTTGCTTTGTTGAGGATGTGGAGAGGGCAGGGGTCGGATGGGGAGCCAAAGTTGATGGTGTTCATGATTTCAATGGTATCATTGTCGTTGACAGGGGTCCAGGAGAGCAGGAGGTTGGTCGGAGGTGAATTTGTGGTGCAAACAACTAGCATGTGACAAATGTCTAGCACGTACATTTTGGCCACCTGTCACTTTCATTTATAATGAAGCTGTGAACATACTACATTTGTTTAAGACTGTTGCTATACAGTATGTGTTTTACTAAATTAGCGTTTCCTGCTGTGCCACAATTACTTATTTGTTGGTTAGCTCTTTTCTAATTTAGAAGATGTTTTATTCATCATGAAATGTTCATCAATGTTATCAGAAGTTTTTGTTTCATCCTTGCCTCTGTCTACCTACTCCTAAACCGTAAAATCACTATTACCTCCCTTTATTGCTACTCACAATTGAACCATAATATAACCCTTATAGCACTTCACCTCTCCCAACCCCTGAACCCTAAATCACCCTTACCCCTTTACATCTACACACCTGAACCCCTCAAAAAATCACTTTGCTCCCTTTACCTCTACTCATCATTGAACCCTAAAATCATGCTTACCTCCTTTTACCCACCTGTAACATCACCCTTAACTCCTTTTACCTACCTGTACCCTAAAATCACCCTTACCCCTCGTTACCTCTACCCACAATGATTATCAAATTGCCCTTATCTCCACCCATCCTGAAACCCTGAATTAACCCTTCCTCCCTTTACCATTACCCACCCAAAACCCTAAACTCACCCATACCTCCCTTAACTTTGACATACAGCTGAACCCTAAAATGACTCTTACCTCCCTTGGCCTCTACCCACCCCTGAACCTCAAATTCATCCTTCAGTCCCTTTACTTCTACCCAACCCTGAACCCTAAATCCACGCATAACTCCTTTACCTCTACCCAACCATGAACTCTAAAATCACCCTTACCTCCCTTTACCTCCACCCACCAAACAATAAAATTAAGCTTAACTCCCTTTGATTCTATCATGCCTTAAAATTGCCCTTACTCCCCTTTACCTCTGTCCACTACCAATCCTCAAATCACTGTTAACCTTCCTTTACCTCTACCCACCTCAGACCCTAAAATCAAACTAAACTCCCTTTACCTCTACTGAACCCTCCCCTGACCCCTAAAATCAACCTTGCCTCCGGTTACGTCTACCCACCCATGAACCCTAAAATTACCCTTACATTATTTTACCTTTATATACCCCAAACCTTAGATTTACTCTTACCGTGCTTGACCTGTACCCAACTCTAAACCCTAAAATCACCCTTTCCTCTCTTTACCACTACCAATCACTGTACCCTAAAATCACTTTTTTTTTTAAATAACATAAAAAGCGTTATTAAAAAAAGAATACTTACCTTCATGGTAAAGTACTGTGTGGAAAGGAGGACAAGAGAGAAACCACAAGAGCTATACTAAAGGAAGGGGAATTGGCTTCGTCCTTCATCATTGATGCCGCAGTGGATGCTTCAGACACAGGTTTTCGCCAGTTGGCAGGCAGTGCAGTGCTAAGGAGGCAAGGCTTGTTAAAATATACAACCTTTTGTACAGTTGTTCAGTCCAAGGTCTTGAACATGTCTTTTAAAGGCCAAACTCTTTTTGGAAGCTTTGGATGAGGCTTTACTGGGCCGTACAGAAATACTGATACTGCAAAGGATTTGGGGCTGTTGCATTATCACAGATTTGGAGTCTCTAATGTTCATGGCTCACAGAGGTCACAGTATTTTAGAGGAGGATATAATCAGTACAGAGGTCAGTGGCGACCTTATTATCCACAGTTGCGCTATGATCAAAGATACTCCTTTAACACCTTTGCTGCCAGGCCTTTTCCCCTCCTGTGCCATGCCTTTTTTTGGCTATTTGGGGTAGTTCGCACTTAGGACCTCATACCTTTTTGTCCACATGAGCTATCCACGCCAAATTTGCATCCTTTTTTCAAACATCCTAAGGATTCGAAAAGTACCCAGCGTTTGTGCGTTCCTCTGGAAGAGACCAAGAAATTAGCCAAAATACAGCAATATTTTTTTTGGGGGGGTGGGAATGGAATAAAATGTGCTGCAGAAGAAAACGTGGTTATTTCCCTGCAAATGGCATCAACAAAGGATTTGTGGTGCTAAAAGCACCATCTTCCCAACTTTCAGGAACAGGCAGACTTGAATAAAAAAAACACATTTTTCAACACAGTTTTAGCATTTTACTGGGATATACCCCCATTTTTACTATTTTTTGTGCTTTCTGCCTCCTTCCAGTTAGTGACAGAAATGGGTGTGAAACCAATGATGGATCCCCGACAGCTAAACATTTCTGAAAAGAAGACAACACTCTGAATTCAGCAAGGGGTCATTTGTGTAGATCCTTCAAGGTTTTCCTTTAGAAAGTAACAGCTGAAATAAAATAAATATTGAAAGTGAGTTGATAAAAACAGCCATTTCTGTCTACGTTTTTTTCTGTAAATTTTTCCAGCTATGGCAGATTTTGGGAATCAATATACTGTTATATGACTCTTCTGGTTGCGGGGATGTGTAGGGCTTGTAGGTTCATCAAGAACCTAAGGTACTCAAAGCCAATAAATTAGCTGCATGTTGCAATGGGCTTTCATTGTATACTGGGCATACAGCAATTCAATTGGTAAAATGTAAAAAGTGACAAATAGGTATCAATGAGACCTTTGTATTTCCAAAATGAGCTCCAGATAAGGAGTTTAGAAGCAGTGGTTATTTGCACATCTCTGAATTCGGGGGTCCCCATACTAGCATGTATATTACAGGGTATTTCTCAAATAGACTTCTTTCTTACACACTGTCTTACATTTGGAAGGAAACAATTTAGAGAAAGACAATGAGCAATAACACTTGTTCTTCTATTCTGTGTTCCCCTAGATCTCCAGATAAAAATGGTACCTCACCTTTGTGGGTAGGCCTAGCGCCTGAGACAGGAAACGCCCCAAAACGCAACATGGACACATCACATTTTTACATTGAAATCTGGCGTGTTTTTTGGGCTGTAGCTCATCCGGCACTTAGGGAAACATACCAAACCTGTGCATTTTTTATAACTAGACACCAAGGGGAATCCAGGATGGGGTGGCTTGTGGGGCTCTCGCGAGGTTCTGTTACCCAGATTCCTTTGCAAAACTCAAACTTTGGCCAAAAAACACATTTTCCTCACATTTCGGTGATGGAAAAGTCTAGAATCTGAGAGGAGCCACAAACGTCCTTCCACCCAGCATTCCCCCTAGTCTCTCAATAAAAATGGTTCCTCACACGTGTGGGTAGGCCTAGTGCCCGCAACAGGAAATGCCCAAAAACACAACGTGAACACATCACATTTTTCTAATGAAAACTGACCTGTATTTTGCAAAGTGCCTAGCCGTGGATTTTGGCCTCTAGCTCAGCTGGCACCTAGGGAAACTTACCAAACCTGTGCATTTTTTAAAACTAGACACCTAGGGGGATCCAGGATGGCGTGACTTGTTGGGCTCTCCCTCTGTTCTGTTACCCAGAATCCTTTGCAAACCTCAAAATGTGGCTAAAAACACTTTTTCTTCATATTTCGGTGCTGCAAAGATCTGGAATCTGAGGGGAACCACAAACTTCCTTCCATCTAGCATTTCCCCATATCTCCAGATAAAATTGCTACCTCACTTGTGTGGCTATGCCTAGGGCCTGCGACAGGGAAGGGTCCAAAACACAACATGGAAACCTCAAAATTATCTATTACAAAAGTATCTGTTTTTGCACGGGGGCACCTGCGGTTTTGACCCTGGACTCGGCAGCCATCTAGGGAAACCTACCAAACCCAGACATTTCTGAAAACAAGACACCCGTGGGAGTCCAGAGAGGTGTGACTTGCGTGGATCCCCTAGTGTTTTCTTACCCAGAATCCAGTGCAAACCTCAAATTTAGCTTTAACGATCACATTTTCCTCACATTTCTGTGTAGGATCACCACACTGGCCCGAATTTCCTACCACACAACGTTTCCCAACAAAAGTGATACCTTGGTTGTGTAGGTAGGCCAAGTGCCTTTGATAGGGAAGGTCCAAAACATGTCGAAATTGAGGGGGAACCAAAGCGGGTCCAAAAGGGCAGTTTGAAAAAAAACAAAAAAATTTTTAAGCTGACAAGTAGGGCAGTATTTTTATCGGTATAAGTGCGAGAATGCTGGCTAGTAGGAATTTGATGGATTCCTGTGGATTCCAGAAGGTTCCATCACAAAAATGTGGGAAAATGCATGATTTCAAGCAAAGTTTGAGGTTTGCCTGGCATTCTGGTTAAGAAAATGGTGTGGGGTGCATGTGAAGCACTCCACCCAGGACTCACCCAGATGTTTAGTTTTCAGATGTGTCTAGGTCTGGTAGATTTTTCGATGTGGCAGCGTACCAAAGTTCAAAAAGTGCAGTAGCTCACCATTCCAAGTGGGACAGTATTGGGAGTTAGCCAAGCTCTCTTGGTCCAAATGTAAAATCAAACCCCCAAAAAATCAAATGTCCTCTTTCTTGTCATTGGGATGAGATGCTTTAGTGTGCAGGTGTGGGGGGGGGGGGGGCATAACAATGCCCATAGTGGTTTGCAGCACACAAGCCTCTTTTTTTTTTCTTAATTCCCTGGCATCTAGTATTCTTTCTGCCCATGCCTTTCATGCCTCTCTGACCTCCCCCTTCCAGAGGAGAAACAAATCAGTTTCTCCTTGGACGCTCAGGAAGCTAAGCTTCTAGCGCAATGTGGCTGACCTCTGATGAGGTCAGCATGCAATTGTGCGCTGACGTCATCAGATGTCCCTGGGGGAGAGGGGTCGGGGATGGCAGTGAAAGCACTTCCGCTGCCATCCCTGCCCAGGGTGTGTGGGTGGGGTGTTGTGCCACTGGACGTAACCATTCCGCTTCTGGCACCGAAGTGGTTAATCAAAACCAAAAATCAGTTTATGGAAGATCTTCAGGAAGGAAGAAAGGTTCACCACAAGCAAGAACCACTGACAATCAGAAAAGAGCTTGACTCTCAGCTTGCTTCCTCTCTTCCATCTGGTCCACAAAATCTGGGGGGAGAATTTCCCTTATTGCTCCTGTATGGACAACATAGCTTCATACAAATAGGTGAGGATGTCTAGTCAGGCCATACTTTGGAGTTCATCCGGTGACCCCCAGTTTCTCTGCCAAGGAAGGAACATCATCTTCATCTGAAGGAGATACAGATGGAAACTCTTATGCTTTTCTTCAAAGGAGCAATAGAGGTTGTCCCCAAGCCTCAAAGGAATCAAGGCTTTTATTCCAGGTTTTTCTCATCAGGAAAAAAACAGGTCAATTGAGGCCAATCCTGAATCTCAGAGAGCTGAAAAACTTTCTAAAGAAACAGTAATTTTTAATTCTCACTTTACAAGAAGTCCCTCTGTTGATGCAGGAAGGGGATTTCGTGACCTCCCTTGATCTTCGGGGTGTTATTTCCATATTCCCATTCAATAAAAACACAGGAAATATCTTCGATTTTCAGTAGCTGGTCAGTGCTGCCAGTACAGGGCGCTACCCTTTGGGCTCAAATCTGCCCCAAGAATATTCACCAAATGCCTCGCACCAGTTACTGCTTTTATCAGGTGGGGAAGGTCACCAGGCTTCCCTTATCTGGCTGACTGGTTAATCAAGGTGTCTTCCAGGAAAGCAGCAATAGAGTCTATGAAGGCTTGTATCAATCTATTCCACAGGTTGGGTCTCACTTTAAAGAGAGAAAAGTCATTGTTTTATCCCCAAACAAAGATCAAGATTCTGGGAGCAATAATACACACTCAGTTGGCAAGAACCTTTCCATGAGCAGAAAGAGTGCCAATGTTACAGGTAACTTCAAGGTCTATTGGGGGAAAACAAACAATTACAATGAGGCAATACAAGTCTTTGATAGGATTGATGGCATAATTTATAGGCCTCATTCCATTCTGTAGACTTCTGATGAGACCTGTTTAGCAAGAGTCGGATCTGCAATGGAAGCAGGTAGAATGCTCATGGGAAGATGGCGCATGGCGTTTGAAACAAGCTCTAATGATGTGGAGGATGCCAGCAAACCTAAGCATGGGTCTTTCTTTCCTACCATTAACAGAATGGGTGTTACTGACCACAGACACATCCATGGTTCGATGGAGAGCTCCTCTCTAAGAGCTTTCAACCAGGGGCCTTTGGTTAGAGGCAGTACAGAAGCAACACATCAGTGTTTTGGAGCTCCGCATCATAAGGCTAGGCTTACAGGCGTTCCTCCCCAGGTTGGCAGGTCCAGCTGTTCTGATCAAAATAAACAATACCATATTCTATATAGCCAAACAAGGAGGAACACGTTCCAAAATCTTTTCAGAACATGCACAGCTGTTGTGTAGCTGGGCCATTTCTCACAGGATAGGCATTGTCAAGGAACATCTGCCAGAACGATCAGGCGGTTGTACTCGGCTGACAAATGTCGGATTGTCACTAGTAGGTTTTGGAACAGAAGCAGGTGGATTACATGTTCGGACAGTGGGGTCACTCCAAAATCTATCTGTTTGCTACACCATACAACAAGAAAACCCTGTGCTTGGCAAGCAGGTTCTGGCACCGAGGGATGATGGACAATGCTCTTTCGACCAGCTGGTCCAAGACATTTAAGCCAAAGAGGACTTAAATATTCTTCAGTGAGGGGACGTCTGGCCGCAATCTCCAGATGTTGGAGGGCTGACAATTTATCGACTACTCTGTTTTCTCAAAGAGTCATTAAGCAGTTTATGAAAGGGCTCTCTGGAGCTCTTTCATCACTTCAACATCCTTCAGTTCCATGGGAGCTTAACACAGTCCTTAGTCTGCTAATGTTACCTCCTTTTGAGACAATACATAGCGCAGACTTGAAGTTTGTCTCATGGAAACTAGCTCTCCTCCTAGGTCTAATATCTGGTAGGAGAGTGGGAGAGATTCAGGCGTCCACTATCAAGGAGCCGTTCCTTAGTTTTATTAGGAACAAGTTTATACTCAGAACTAACCATAAGTTGATTCCTAAAGTGCCTACTGACTTCTATTTGAATGAGCCTGTCATTTGTAGATCTTTCTTTTCTAATCCATCCTCTTCAGGAGAAAGATCATTACGTTACTTAGATGTGTGTAGATGCCACAGATTCTGTATGGACAAGTCGGTGCATACACACTTCTGACCAGTTATTTGTGTCATTTGCTCAACCACGGACAGGTCTAGGTGAGTGAGTGAGGGTGCATTCCTCCAGGGGCATGGCTTCAACTGCAGTAGGGTGCCTTTGAGAAACATCTGCCATGCAGCCACCTGGAAGAGCAGGCATACACTCACAAAGCATTACTGCCTAAACGTGAACGCAGAGGCCAGCACAGCTTTCATTAAAGGGGAGCCTGCTTCCTGCTTTGTTGTATTCCAAATTGCGTACTTCTTGCTATTCTGATTCAAGCATGTGAATATATAAAATTTCCAATGTTGGAGAGGAATTAGTTACTTACCTGTAACTCAGTTCTCCAACATTGGAAACATTTATACATATGCATGAAACCCTCCCTCCTCCCTGGTCAGAGGTTTATTGTATTCTATTCTCACACTTGTGCTTTGATATTTGAAAATATGGTGGCCAGTAAGGGGAGTAGGAATGTTCAGGCTTCCACCTCATTGGCTGAAGTTTGGGTTCTTTCAAATGAGGTGGGTGTGCTGCTAAACATACTGTGTGTTCCTATTTACATTATATACTGTATATTATATGTATTTTACTCAGTAAAATGCAATTTTAAATATACCGGGGAGTCCCAGCCTGACGACGAGGAACGATTCAAGCATGATAATACATATAAGATCCCTATGTTCGAGAACTGGCGTTACAGGTAAGTAACTGATTTCTAACTACTAGGCATTACTAGTTAATGTAGCATCGCCACTCACATTAAATGGGAAGCTCGACCAATGTAATGATAAAGGCTGAGCCCTGTACCTGGCCCATCACAAAGCAGTGGTCCAAATGTGTCTACCTCTTTCATCCTCTTTTGTCTCTCCCTTCCACATTAGGCAGGTTACTTACTTTCCCTCTTCCAGCCCACCCCGCTGCAATCAGTGTTGGAAAACTGGCCATGTCCTTACTCCACTCCAGTCTTTAATACCTTGATCAGACCGAGCAGCACCCATACTTCTATCATTAATAGTTGTATTCTTGCTGCCCTTGCCCTACCCTCTGTAACTATTAACCACTAATAGTGTCCTCCAACACAGAACCAAAAAACAACAATTCTTCCTTCCCGTCCTTACGACATCTTTACTCGTTTGAGGAGAAAAAATTATGTCTGCTACTTCCCTCAGTCCACCCATTACCTTAAAGCTGGGGTTTCCAAACTGCAGTCTTAATGCTGGTGGATGATGTCTCACCGCTAAAAAGGAAGACATCTCAGAGAAAAACAAGGTTCTTTTTTATTCTGAATGATGCTGGTGAACCTACTAAAGGATTCTTATTCCGCATCACAGGCAATTAGACAGAAAACAAAGTGAGTGGAAAATCCAAGCCATGACCATCATGATAAAACAAGTGGCAAGGTAGTGTACATTTATCTACTAAAGTAAACATAATGAAACCCTCAATCTCAGGACTCTAAAGAAGGTTACTTGAGTAGAATCCAAAGAGCATAGATTGTGGTAAAAAACAAAAAACAAAAACAAAACTTAAGTGCACTCTACCTATTCTTGCACAACCATTGTTGTAATGTATCGTCTGCGCTATTGTGTCCCTTTCTTGGTTAGAGGTCAAAATTGCAATTTCTGATGACCTCCTGCTGTAATAGTTGCTGTAGCTTCAACGATACTTGCTTCACCAAGTTTGAGATCTCATTATGTTAAACATTAACAGCACAACAGATTGCACAACTTGGGGAAATATGGTTAGGGATTTAATGAACGGTTGAGTAGGTGTAATTGTGAGAAGGTGAAAGATAGACAAACACAACATTCACCAGGGTCCCTCGGTCTCCACAAATGTGATGGCAGTAGTGGCAGCACACCTTCGAAGGTCAAGGTTATCAGTCTTCCCTTACCTCGATGACTGGTTGTTGAAAGCGGACCACGCCTTCTAGCTTTTTTGGGGTTCACTATCAACGTGCCAAAGTCACACCTGACTCCTTCCCAGAAGCTCCCCTTCCTCTGATCCATTCTCGACAAAGTTTTATTTTGTGCCCATCTCTCCAAGAAAGTGTGTCTAGGACATTTTAGGCTATGATCTCGATCTTTCAGCCTCGGTCCTGGATTTCAGTGAGGTCAACTCTTAGGATGCTGGGACTGATGGCCTTCTGCATTCTGCTGTCAAGCATGCCAGGTAGCATATGTGGACTCTGCAATGGGATCTGAAGTTCTAGCGGGCCTAACATCAAGGAGACCTCTCAGACCGCTTTCAGATTTTGGGGGAGACTGCAAAAGATCTGCAGTGGTGGTTACTGAACCGTGATTGGGTCAGTGGCAAACCACTCTCCAGTCCCCTCAAAGTGCAGACAGTGATGACCGATAACATTGCTCCTGAGTTAAGGGGCCACCTTGGAGAGGTAGGATCAGAGGCCTCTGGTAACTGGCGAAGTCCTAGCTCCACATCAGCCTTCATCCTCTTGGCCCTGGATGTCGTTTCTGGAGCGCAACATTAGTGCGAAGCCACAAGGCACCACCTTCTGGTATGCATAGGTACTGCTGAAAAGTTTCCGTATCCAGTCTGGCGCCTTGGGGATATTCAAAAGGTGAGGAGTGTTACTGAAGGTAAGTAACGTGTTCTTTCTGTACCATGGATCTAGTATAGTGGCACAGATGTACTATTGGAAGTACACAATCTCTTTTTGCTTCCTTTCATTAATGTTCAAGCGAAGGATTAAGCAGTTGACCAAAGCAGCAGCTTCTTCATTAACATTGCTAAATGTATGTTCCACCTCTGGCAAATGTCCTTACAGCAGATGCCACAATGGGATCACTTAGCTTATTGTACGCTCTTCCTTCCTGACTTCCCATGCCATAATCTCAAAAGATATTAGCATTTGAATAAGGCATTGCACCAGCCACCAGTTAACCACCTAAGTCTTTGTGGCTTGGGCAGTTGAATCCCCTCTCCTTTGAATTATATAATGTTTGATAGACCTGTGCTGCTCAAGTGGGAATTGCAGCATGTAGTAGGTTGATTTCCAACATGTTGGCACCTCCTGTATGAGGGCTTTCACGGGTACTTTATTAGCATGCTGAATGATTCTCATCTGCTTCTAGGCTGTCAACAAATGAGTAACATGAGTGCAAGTTCTTTGACAGTGAATAAAATGTTGCTGACTACTTCCTTTTTTGAGGACAAGCTGCACAATTAGATTAATGCAATGCGCTAAACACAGGACTCTGAAGTAAGCTCCATCAGCCATTGCTTTGACAATGTTGCTTCAGTTGCAACAAATCCATTGCTGAGATCTCTGGGTTGAAGCCATTTGTAGGATTTAGTATTAAATTTGTCCAAGTTGTTGGTTGCTGTATGCTATTTCTCCATGATGAACATCACAACGTTTGGATGGCGCCTAATGCCACGTCAAGTATCTTCAGCAGTGATACCTGCAGTTTAGTCGTTGCTTCACTCACTTGAAGGGGATGTGTTGTGCAGTGATGCACATGTACTCTGTTGCTTGACAACTGGCAACATGTCTTTGTGAAGAGGATGGACTAAACAGAGGTCTTCTTCATGGCGTTATCCACCAATTACATCACTTTATGGTGCAGTGCTGGCACAGCAACAGTGGAAAAATAGGTGCATCTTGGATCCTTGCAATTTGAGCAGAGGGTCTCCACAAACTCAAGAAACCACTCTCTTTCCACATAAGAAAAGGGAAGAGGTCAAGCACTAGCATTTCTGTGAGCTTTCCATTGTGTTATTAGAGTTTTTATGGGTTCAGTGGTATGGTGACTTCTTGGTGAATTTAGCCTTGATAGTTGGTGGCTGTGACTGTTTTCCTTATGATGCCTCCCGTACAAGGAGAAAAGGTAGGCTGCTTGGGCACTTTGTGGGGATTATATTCTTCTGTCCCATGTGGAATTCTGAGGTTGTTGCAGGTAATGACTGCACTTACGTTGACCTTTGCAGGGTTACTTCGCATGACACTGACATCCTCTTATTCCTCAACACTGCCGCTTATCAGTTGAACTACTTTTCTCTCACCACCACTTACTTTCTTGAGGTGCTCTGCCCAAGCAATTGCGTGTTAGATTAATAAAGCATATACACACAACAAAATAAACTTGAAAATTGGAAATTTTAAAAAGCTCTTGAGGAATTTGAAATTAGAGACCAAAAATAAAGTTGGTGTATTTAATTTGATTAATTGGAGCAGGCACAAGTACAGCAAATAGTAGTATGATTGATTTGGTTTACTCATTGAAGCACTAGTATGCCCCAACAAAAAGAGAGGCTGCATTAAGAGCATCAAAGATAAAGTGATATGCAGGAGTCTAGTATATCACTTCGCCTTTTCAAAATAAAATCACATTTTCAAAAGCTTCAACCTTCCCAATAAAATTACAATGTTGATTTTTTTATTGTTTTTTATTAATTTTTGGTAATTTGTTTGATGTGTACTTGTTTCTGTAGTTTTGGGTATTTTTTTGAGTTTCATGTCGTCTAAATTGTTTAGGTGGGAGTTGGAGGCTTCCATCAGTGATTCGTTGGGGGACTATGGAAGTAGAAAGGTTAAGATCCGCTGACCTGATAAAGTAAATGAAGTACTTGCTGATGTCCTTTTTGGGCCCTTGGGAATCCTAGGAAAGGCATAAGGGCAGGAAAAAATATAGTATATGAATTAAGTAATTGCCTGTGCTGCTCTAGAGTTAATTGGGACCCTGTGGTGGCGGGGGTAAGCAGAAAATTGAATACATGAATTAATCAACTGCTGGTGTCCCTCCAGGGCCCAAGGGGAGCCAATGGGAGACAAGGGCAGGAAACATTGAATAAATAATTTGCTGATGTGGTCACCATACACACTATCTCCACAAAGTAGTGGTCACCGCATGGCTAGCAAAGAAAAGAGGCACGAAGAACAAAGACAAAATGGTGGCCTATGTTAAACACCCTTAGGCTACACAAAATGGGAACCTCCACATGGCCAGCAAAGAAGGAGACATGGAGAACAAAGAACATGGTTGTGCTAACCTTCCTCAAGTATCCCCATCCCAACAGAATGTTTTTGGAAAGTATTGTTTGTCTATATACATGTATTCTCTTTCTCGCCAACCACACACACAGAGCAACATCTATTACCCCTCCAAAATACTTTCAAAAGATGGAGAAAAAAAGTAAATGCTGTATCAAACGTCACACAAACTCACAAAAAATGGCAGGCAAGCACCTTGAGAAAAAGTTAGGTTTGAACAAAGGAACATGTCTTGCTACTTGAGTGCAGACCCTAGAGCCCACCCCAACCCTAGCCACCATCAAACATGCAGACAAAAAATAACCTACATTTCACATTTAGTGCAAGGGCATCAACAAACCTCTAAAATGATTAAAAACACATTGCACAGCAGCAGAGAGAATGTAAAAAAGTACTTTAAAAAATACCCAAGGCCTACTTCAGGGCAAACTAGGCCCAACACTAGAACAAAAGAGTTAAACGATTCATAAATCTGTACAAAATTCACACAAAAAACGAGAATTAAATGGAGAAATTATATTTATTACCCCAGGTCTCCACCATGCCAAAAATGTGCAACTATTAGCCCTTAACACAACTTAATCCCACAGGGTCCCCTACTCCTAACTCCGGGCCATCAGACAACAAACAACTGAATAGAAAACAACCTGAAAATAACTAAAACAGTGGTGCCTGCCCTCCCTCAAGCAACAAACAAATTTCAAAGTAACGCACTGGACTTGCTTGATTTTCCTAAACAGTAACAATGCCAAGGGTGTTGATGCGAGAGAGGTTTCAGACAAAAAGAGTAAGGCTTTCCCTCCAAAATGACCAAGGTTAGAACAAAGCAGAGAGGAGTCTTCAGGACAGGAAGAGAAAGTTGCTACTTTGTGTATAGTTTCATCCCAGTGTCTATGGCACTTGCTTCCTGTTCAAAAAAGGTGTTTGGTTGCCCTCATTGGTTCTGTGCATCTCACTTTTGGTTTTGACCCAAACCTGATTTTCATTAGATGGCGTAGTTTCATTAATTGGAAGTACAATTCATTATGTAAAATTATACCACCTTAATTAGAATTTCACTCAAGCCTAGTCCTGAGCGAGAATTGATGTACTGAAAGCATGTTTAGCAGTTGGCCAGAAGTTGAAATGTGGTCACTCTGAGGGATATAGCTTGTTTCTGGCTTTGATTTGTCATGTATCTTATTCCCAGTTTTTGGGTTGTTTAATGCTTCTATTTTCTGATGGATACAACTACCTGTGGATTCCTCACCTTATGAATTCTCCCAATGCGCCAGCATTCAATGGAAACTTTCTTCCCAGCTCTTCATGTCGACGTCACAATCACACAGTTCCGCACGCAACTCCATCTGACGTCATCATGGCAATAAGAGGTCCTCGCTGGCGTGCTGACGTCAGTTCTTTTTTTTCCGTGCCTTCAACGCTAACGTTTTTTTCCTAGCTCTCGAACAGCTACTGTTTCCATGGTGTCTTATTGTACTTGTTACAATGTCTCCGCCTAAGAAATTAGGTTTTAAGCCTTGTTGTGAGTGCGGGGGTCATATTTCAGTCACGGACCCTCATGAAGACTGTTTGTGGTGTCTGAGGTCGGACAAACGACGTGGAAGGGTGCGTTTCTTGCCAGAGGATGAATGCAAATGCGTTGAAAGAAATAGAAGCTAAGCTTTTCTTAGCAAAAGCAAAGAGAAGACACAAGAGTCATGGGAGGTCCAAGACAAGGGACTCTTCATCTCATAAGTCGTCGAGATCACACAAGAAGTGGCGCCGGCATGATTCTCAATGCCGTTCTTCAAGAGATCGGTCTCGATCTCGGTCTCCTTCTAGACGACTTTGTACGGCGTGGGAGGTCAGTCCTACTGTTACTCCCCAATCTCAGAGTCCTCAGGCTTCTCCGGCGCCATCACTGATCAAGGTGGTCGAGTCTCCTGCGAGTCCTCTGACTCACTTTTCACCTGTGTTGATTCAGGAGTTGGTGGCACAGGTTTCAGATCCGACCCAAGCGCCGCAGAAGAACAGAGGTTTCCAGCCTCACCGACTCTGGGAGCTGATCCGGTGGCTTTTCTAAATGCTATGTTCGTCATTTTTAATAAAGCTATGGCCCCTGCTGGTGCATCGGCTGGTCCCACGGGTCCATTAGCGTTCTCCTAGGGTTCGCCGGCTCCATACAAGTCGGCTCCGTGTGTGCCTTTCTATCAGGCTGAGGGTGCTGGTTCGGCGCCGATGACGTTGCCTCAAATGATGCCGATGGAGTCAACTCCGGCGGCAGATGGGTCCCAGTCGGGACGGAGTGTATCTCCTTCTTCTCCTTTGCCACGTCCATCTGTCTTGAAGCCAGTATCATCGACGTCGGCTAACTCTCTGTCGACGCCGAGATTGGAGGCCAGGCTGAGATCGAGGAGGAGAGCATTGAGGCTCTTGGAAGAGAAAGAATACCAGCGACAATTATTGGAGGAAGGAGAGTTTCAGGGTCTGGACTCAGCTAGTGGACTGGATACCTCCCCTGAGTGGGATCTTTCATCCCCGGGTGAATTTACGGAGGAGGTGACTTCCCATCACACTGTCATAAGGAATGCTGCAGATTTTTTAGAGCTTCCATTGCCATCTTCGGAAGTAAAAACAAACATTTTGACGGAGGTATTGCACCCTTCCTCCACTTCGGCGGAGCCTCTGCTCCCTTTCAATGATGCTCTCACTGAGCCTATTTTGGAGGTTTGGAGAAAGCCTATTACATCTCCAGCTGTGTCCTGGACTGTTGTAAGGAGGTACAGGGTTTCACCTGGAGATCCAGGATTTTTATCCCAACGTCCGATTCCCGAGAGCTAGGTGGTCCAGGCTTCTTGTTCTGCTCATTCTGTACCTAGTTCATTTCCTGCTACTCCATCGGACAGTGACTCCAAGGGGATGGAACAAGCAGCTAAAAAGACTCTCTTCTTGTACTAGGGCCCTAAAATCAGTCAATGCTACCTGTGTGCTGGGTAGATATGTTCATGCCCTGATGGACACGGCTAGAGCTGTGGTGCCTAACTTGCCTCAGGATATGCAGGGACAGTTTTACGAGCTCCTTTTGGACACCCAAGGGGCGGCCAAACAAATCATCCAGTCTGGTCTGGATACAGCAGACTCAGTAGCCAGGGCAATGGGTACCTTGGTCGCCACCAGGAGACATGCATGGCTAAGGTCGTCTGGGTTTTCAACAGACATCCAGGCAACTTTATTGAACCTCCCGTTTGATGGCAAAAAGTTGTTTGGGGCCAAAGCGGACTCTGTTTTAGAACATTTCAAGGACAGCAGGGCCACTGTGAGATCTTTGGGGCTACAGGCTTCTGCATCTACTCCCTTCAGATCCTTTCAGAGATTTAGGGGGTTTGGCCATGGATCTGCTTATCGTGGAAGACCTCAGTCCAGCACTCAACAGCCTGCCAACCCTCCCTAGAGATCTTTTAGAGGGCAGGTGAGGGTTAGGACACGAGGAGCCACCCAACAGCGCCCTGCCTCATCCTCTTCCTCTGGGGGAACACAACAAGGAAAGCAGCCCTAGTTTTCCATCCATCTTAAGTCATGCTTCTTCAGTAGGGGGCAGGATATTTCATTTTCTCCACTAGTGGGAGTTAGTCACATCGGAATCTTGGGTACTAAATATTGTGGGGAAAGGTTATGCCCTTCCTTTTCGGGAGTTTCCCCCTCTCATCCCTCCCCGTCCTTTGTTTTGTTCAGAGGATCATCTCCTATTGCTGCAGCAGGAGGTTCAAGTCCTTTTATCAAAAGATGCAGTGGAGTTGGTTCCAGAGCAGGAAAGGGGTCAGGGTGGCTATTCAGGATATTTCCTGATTCCCAAGAAGGATGGTCGATTGAGGCCTATCCTTGACCTGAGGATTTTGAATCGGTTCCTCAAACAGGAGAAATTCAAAATGCTGACTCTAGCGCAGGTGCTTCTGGTGTTGAACAAGGAGGATTGGATGGTGTCTATCGACTTGCAGTTTGCTCATTTTCATATCCCCATTCTCAAGTCACACAGGAAGTATCTCTGATTTGTGGTAGGGTAACAGAACAAAACTACCAGTTTGTGGTCCTTCCTTTTGGTCTTAATTCTGCACCTCGAGTCTTCACAAAGGTGATGGTGGTTGCAGCAAACCTCAGAGGAAGGGAGTATCTGTATTCCCTTACCTGGACAATTGGCTGATAAAAGCCAAGTCCCCAGGGGAAACATCCTTTTTTACGACTTTTTTATTACGAAAGTCGTGGTTAACGAAAGCGTAACAACGCTTTTTTTAACCACGACTTCGTATTTTTGTGCCTTAACTACGTATGTTCTGAACAACGAACATGCGTGGTTAAGGTACAAAGAAGGGAGTTGGCGAAGGTAAGTGGTGGGTTTAGGTTTTGGGGTGGGGTTGGGGTGGGGCGTTTTTGGTTTTGGGGAGGGGGTTGGGGGTAAGGGGGTTTTAGGTTTTGGGGTGGGGTTGGGGGGGTGGGGCGTTTTTGGTTTTGCGGAGGGGGTGGGGGGTTAGGGGGTTTTAGGTTTTGGGGTGGGGTTGGGGGGGTGGGGCGTTTTTGGTTTTGGGGAGGGGGTGGGGGGTCAGGGGTTTTTAGGTTTTGGGGTGGTGTTGGGGGGTGGGGCGTTTTTGGTTTTGGGGAGTGGGTGGGGGGTCAGGGGGTTTTAGGTTTTGGGGTAGGGTTGGGGGGTGGGGTGTTTTTGGTTTTGGGGAGTGGGTGGGGGGTCAGGGGGTTTTAGGGTGGGGTTGGGGGGGTGGGGCGTTTTTGGTTTTGGGGGGTGGGTGGGTGGTCAGGGGGTTTTAGGTTTTAGGGTGGGGTTGGGGGGTGGGGCGTTTTTGGTTTTGGGGAGTGGGTGGGGGGTCAGCGGGTTTTAGGTTTTGGGGTGGGGTTGGGGGGTTGGGGTGAGGGATGTAGGGTGAATGGTGCCTATTGCTAATGATTTTATCAGGAATGCCTTTACAACGAAATATCGTTGTTAAGGCATTCGTGGTAAAATCATTAGTAGTAAGGACGAGGTCGGTGTTCCGACCTCGTTGTTAAGGTTAGTAGTTGTTTTTAATTCGGTGTTCCGTCATATAATCAGTCCCCAGAGCTTGTGCTGCATCACCTGCAAATGACAACACAGTTGTTGTTCAAGCTCGGCTTTACAATGAACGTGCCCAAGTCTCACCTGGAGCCCTCTCAGCGCTTCCTGTTCATAGGGGCAGTACTGAATCGGGCCTATCCTCCGCCTCAGCGGATTCAGAACATTCAGGTTTTGATTCCAATGTTTCAAAATGGAGCGGTTGGTCCAGCCTTCAAGGTCCTACGTCTGCTCGGTCTGTTCGCTTCTTGCATTCTGTTGGTCACTCATGCACGTTGGCACATGAGGGCTCTCCAGTGGTGCCTCCGCAAACAGTGGTTTCAACACAAAGGGGATCTCGAGGAGTCCCTAACGGTCTCCAGAGACGCTGCAGTGGATCTATGATGATGGGCTGTGGGCAGCAACCTTTCCCAAGAAAGGCCGTTTTGTCTACCACCTCCGGTGGCCACGATCATAACGGATGCTTCCACTCAGGGGTGGGGAGCTCATCTGGGGGACATGGAGATCAAAGGTCTTTGGTCTAAACAGATTTTTCACATCAATCTGTTAAAACTACGGGCGATACGTCTGGCTCTCAAGGCCTTCCTCCCGTCCCTTTACGGCAGTCAGTTCAAGTCCTGAAGGACAACACTACAGGGATGTGGTACATCAACAAGCAGGAAGGAGTAGGGCAGGGCCATACCTTCTCTGCAGAGAGGCTCTGTGGCTCTGGTCCTGGGCACAGGACCATCGGATTTGCATAGTAGCAAACCATCTGGCCGAGGGATCTCAACGTACATGCGGACAGTCTATCGACATTTCTCGGCCGATTACGAGTGGCATCTCCATTCAGACCTGGTTCTTCACATCTTCCGGATGTGAGGTTGTCCACGGATAGACCTGTTTGCCACTCGGGAGAATGCACACTGCCCGTTGTTCTGCAGCCTCCAGTATCCGGTGCAAGGAGCATTGGGGGACGTGTTTCAGATGTCTTGGGTCGGACAGTTACATTACACGTTTCCCCCCCATTCCTTTGATTCCTCTAGTTCTGAGGAAGATTCGCCAAGACCGGGCCCAAGTTATAATAATAGCTCTGGATTGGCCAAGAAGGGTGTGGTACTCAGACCTTCTTCAACTCTCATTGTGCCCTCTGCTCAGTCTCCCTCACAGGGCAGACCTCCTCTCGCAGATGCGGGGGCAGGTTCTACACCCCCAACTCCAGAGCCTGCACCTACATGCCTGGAGATTGAACGTGGCAATGTGAGTTTTTTTTATCTCTCCCTCCAGAAGTGGTGGATGTTATTTTATCGGCCAGGCGACACTCCACCAAAAGTGTCTATGCCAACAGATGGGCAAAATGTGTTACTTGCTGTGGAGAGAGGCAAATTGATCCCTTAAAGGCCCATTTATCTGATGTTTTGCTGTTTGCCCTTTCTGTAGCACAGAAGGGTTGTGCAGTTGCAACTGTGAAAGGTTACTTATTGGCGCTGTTGGCCTTTCTGTGTCTTCCTGATCAACCTTCGGCCTTGGCTAGAGGAGTACCAGTGGTGGATATTTGCAAGGCAGCAACTTGGGCTTCCCTCCACACTTTCACGAAGCATTATTGCTTGGATTCAGAAGTTAGGAGGGATGGCTATTCTGTACGTTCTGTGTTGCAGGATTTCTTGTTGTGACCGGTCAGGCACCCACCTCCGAGTGCAGTACTGCTTTGGGACTCTATTCATAAGGTGAGGAATCCACTGGTAGTTGTATCCATCAGAACAAGTTACTCACCTTCGGTAACGCATTTTCTGGTGAATACAGTAGCTACCTGTGGATTCCTCACAGTCCCACCCGCCTCCCCATTGCCTGTCTGGTCATACCAAGACTTTTGCTAGTTTTGTATATACGTTTTTTGGTATTTTTATATTAATAAATATTGTGTTTATATTGTATTTGGATTGAAATATATATGTTCTTGTGAGGTCGGTTTTCACCTGTTCGCCTCAAGGGCATGTAAAAAAGGGTGAAACTGACGTCAGCACGCCGGCGAGGACCCCTTATTGCCACGATTACTTTAGATGGAGTCGTGTGCGGAACCTTCCAATTGTTATGTCCTCATCGATGTGAAGAAAGTTTCCATCGAATGCTGGTGCATTGGGAGAATTCATAAGGTGAGGAATCCACAGGTAGCTACTGTAGCCACCAGAAAAAGCATTACCAACGGGAAGTAACGTGTTCTTCAGGAGCTTTCTTAAGTGTAGGCTATTTGGCTTTTCTCTATGAGACTGTTTACTCCGGCATTTTTCAAAGCTTAGTATCTTGTCTGTGGAGTTAGATTCATAGTTTTGCAATTTGAATTTTTGCAGGAAAAATTAACAATAAAGACTGTAAGGGGTTTTATATTCTTGGTTCTGTCGTGTCAGATTCTCTCTGTATTCATCTGTGTAGCAGCACTCCATATTCAGCGTTTCTCCTGAGAAGGATGGATAGAAATACAAATATAGTGGGAACAGCTTTCTTATTCCCAGATTAATAATCCTTTGTCTGCCATACATCCTGAGGGACTAAATCACATCATACACTAAGATTTTATTTTTGGGGGGAATGGGGGTATCTCCCTTCTCCTCCTAGTAACTGAGTGTTCTTTAATGTCTTGGCTGCCTAATAGCTCCAAGAGGGATGACAGTGTTGTGTTTTTCACTCTGCCTACACAATGAAACAATAGTCCTATTATTCTATGGGGGTTGCATTAATGTCTACCTCAAGGTCTTTGTCGTGCTCAGGTAGCATCACTTGTGAGTTTTTTTTCCATTTAGAATGAGGCGTCTCATGTATCCTCTTTAAACTCAAGTGACCAAATATAAAACATCCAGGTTATATATTTGTATAGAGTTTTTTTCCAATTCAGAGTACTGTGGAATATGAATGTGAATGTTTCCAGGTTCTTAAAATGTTAAATGTCGCTCATTAGTCCTTTCCCATCAACTTCCCATTGATTTTTCTGGAAGTTCATCTTGAAGAAATATGAAACAAGGATTGGAAAAGCTAGTAGGTCTCACCTGTGACACCGAGGGTGCAGACCTGTTGGCTTTGTCCATACTTGTTTTGATTTTGCAATATTTGTATCAAAATCGTTGTGCACTTGGCTGGCATCTTGGAATGTTTTGCTTTCCCGAAAGCACAACACACTCATTGCCCCTCTTGAAATTAATTTGCTATGCTTCATAAAAAACATTGCAAGATAACAATTATGCCCGCACACAAGTGATCATCTTGGAATATTGTCTCATAAAGTATAAGAATAAAACATTCGCAGATGGCTGCTTTATATGGGCACATGCACAAGTGATCATCTTTGAATGATTTCTAAACCATTCAAAGATTGTCGCCCATTTCAGACGAACACTGGGAACACAAGCAGTGGCTGGGGTGGTGGAGGCAGTGGCAGCTGGGGATGAAGCAGGCTGTTAAATAAACAGAGTGGGTGGTTGGAAGGGGGGGAGGAGAGAGAAAGATGGAGGAAGGAAAATCATCCTTCCTGCATAGCATAGTAGATGGATACAACTCATCCACTCAAAACACAATGACGCCGAATTCCCCTTCTAGGCTAGACCAACATTAGGGAGGAAAGCCAGGAGCTAAAAACAGAGGTGGGCAAGAAAGCCTTTGAATGATGAGCAAAGGTATGGGTTGAGAGGGGGAAGCGAAAAACAACTTTAAGCGTTTGTATATAGGCGAGAACTATTTAAAAATAATCTGAGAAAATTGCATCAAATTATTTACCCTCCAACGAGGATACTCTCAGCACAATGTATCTAGATATTATTTTGCACACTTTTAGCGATTCTCTCTTTTTCGTTAACTAAAGCATATATCTGTTTTTCTCCAGTAAGCTTCCTGAGTTTCTTTGTGCTTTTGATTTAGAAAACCGATTTTTATGCTGTGAAATCCTGTAAATAAAATGAAATCAGCGTTCCCGAAAGTATATTATGGGATTGTCTGGAGATGGCTTTAGCTGCATTACCCAAATAATACAATCCATGCAAACATAATACAGCCTATATCTACAGACGAAATTGCTGCCTTCTAAGCTGGTGACTGTTTTAAGTGTCATATGCTTATAGACCAATCCAAATTAATCAGCTACTACTTGATTGCAACTGTCAGCCATGATGTATGGAGTTTAGCTACAGCACATGCCGATTTCTGGTCCTCTGTTTTCATTGTTGATACAGGTTAAAATGAAAAGTTAACTAGGAATTGTATAAGAAGCTTCTTTGTGTTGCGGGTTAAAATATGTGAGATGCCACATAATTTTAATGTACTCATTGCAAAATTTCGTGTAAAATCCCCAGGTTTCTTTTTGCAGTGCGTGTGCGAGATTGCATATGGTAAAGATGCAGTGTTAAGATCACGCGTTTTAAGTCCAGTCACACAATTTTGCATATGTGCTTCTACAGCAAAAAAACCTTTATCCTGTAGGTAGGACACAGATTGTAATCCTAGTGACAGAGCCTAGCAGGTTAATGAATCTACTGTAGCTGTTCATGAACAGTGTATGCATGTCACAGGTTACAAGAGAGGTCAGACAGATCAATATGCCTGTTGCAGGGTTTCTGTCTTTGTCACAGGGTCCACACATCAGAAGTTCTTTCTATCACAACGGCCCACACACAGCTGGTTTGTCAGGAGAGCGCCATTGTTTAAAATAATTAATATAAAAAACAAAGAATTTTGTACGTTATATGCTCCTTATTATAGTTGATACAGACCTTGCCAAGGTGCTTTACATTCTAAGGATTGTGAAAACTGGTTTGGACACTGACGCTTTCATATTTCTTCCTAGAAGAAACTGGCTTGATTATGGGTCTTTATTTATTTGTTCAATGTGGAACTGGGTTTTTCTTGATTCTTTTTCAAAAGTTCTCGCTCGTGAATGTTTGTAACATGTTTTGTTTTATAGCCAATGTATTGTATAAATTGTTTGAGGAAAATACGTTGTTTGGCTCGAAAATGCTCTTTTACTGTAATTACCAAACTTATTTCACGTAGTCCACTAAAAGTCAGCCAAATAGCAATATTTATTTTTCGTGGCTGACCTGGTTGAATCAAGATAGCGATATTTGCTAAAGTTTTTTTTTTTTTTTTTGCTCGTGCTAAACCATAAATTTCCCACTAGAGGTTTGTTTCGACTCCTGCTTTGTTCCTTCACCTGTCCGCATCTTTAGTTACCACTCCATCCGACATGCTGGTATACCTTAATGCCCTATACTATGAATCTTTCACTTCCACAGAAAAACCCTACGTGTATTTTTCAGGTTTTTATTAATTTTGAACTAAAGAGAAGTAAAAAAAAATTAAAAAGCATAATATAGTAATAAGACATCCAAACAGTCAGTTTTGTAGGTGGATAACCAACCCTCATTCCAGAGTCAGTTGGATGGAGATAAATCAGGCGTCCACAGTAAACGTTTACACAGAGTTTTTTTTTCGAAGCCTACATATATTTTTTTTAATTAGCATGAAAAAAACTCAATCCTGTATAATTTTTTTCTGGCCTTTCCTATTCTATTTCCATATTAATTATTGATGTAACTTAAATGAACTCACCCTCATGTGATGCAATTTTGCAAGTTGCAATTTTTATCTCCCTTGACCCACCGTGGGTAAGAAGCTGGTGAGCCATCCGAAATTTTCAGCTAAGCATTTACAGTTTGAATATCTGTTCACATTCTGCTAGTTTCCAGGTCCCACGAGATTAGGAGACACTTCACCTGAAGATGCAATCTGATGTTTTAGCTTGCCAGATGTGGAATAGTGCACTTTGCGCTAGCCTTGGCAAACACATGTTTGTTTTTCACAGGTTAGTTTGAGTATTGCAGGAGGCTGCGAAATTCTGAAATGCTCCATTCAGAACTTCTTTCCTTCCCTACTTAGGAAGTAAGTTCACACCTGTAAATGCGTGGGTTCTCATGCCACTATGGAATACCATCCCTCTTTTTTAGGTTGAGCTTAAGCATTCGACCTAGTGTATACTTTTTAGTATATTTCTTATGGTTTAAAACGATTTCATTTGTTGGTTGCAGTGTCCTTTAAAAATTCTTGCTCGCTAGTGGCCAGTTCCGCCTTTTTCTGTTTCAGAGCAGTGACCAACTACTGTATTATTCCACTTTGGTTTCTCTATCTGTTGCTGTGACAGACTATTTTTGTCATTTCTTTGGTGCTCCCCTTTCACTGTGGGTGTTTTCGGCTGGTAGCCGCCTGCTTTTTATTACAGCGTTCCGTTCCTCCCATCTCCTTCCATATCCCTGAAATTTGTTTGGCTTTATTCCAGTGCTGTCCTCATTTACTTCTGGCTCCTAAAATAAGCTCATTTTACAAAAGAAACACCCGGTTGTTTAGTTCACTGGTCATGAAAGCTACAATATGCCCTTTCTGGTAGAATGTAGCTAAACCTAGAAGCATTGTTGTGAAACTTGCTTAACCTCACATCGCATCTCAAGTCTCTTTCCAGGGCCCCTCCCTGCAAGCACTCACTCTCACAAAATAATACACAGGGCATTGTTTATCTCCTTTATTGGGGCCATAAATCTTCTCAGGCTGCTCTGCTTAAAATAAAAAGAAAATACTTTTCCAGCCTTATTTCCCACTTTCTGTTCAGATTTATGATATCAGTAACTGCCAGTGACCACCAAAGGATGGCAGGAAAAGACAAAATTATGAAACAGGGTTGAAAAGTTCAGTTCTGAATTTACAATGTCAATAGCTCTAACTCAAGAAAATGCGAAACCTATTGCATTATAAATACTTGTTTATTTTTTTTTACCATTGCAGGATTGTGCTTTGTTAATCCCCACCTTTTATTTGCAGTGTTATCGTGGGGCTTTTCGAAATGTAGTACAGGATCTCCTTTTAGATTCCTACCAAGAACATGTTCAACTGCTGCTACCTGCAAGTTACAGGACACTCTTAGGTTATTAGGTCAGCTCCACTGAGAAAATGCAAAATGCGTTCAAAAGCTGCCTGCTAACCATTCTCCAGCTATTTAGTCTTACATGATATGATCTGCCTACCATCTGTTTGACTCATTTATGTCCCTAACATAATCCTTTACTGTTTATCTCATCTTTCTTAATCCTAATGCTCTAATTTGCCCTTGCTGCTCTGTTCCTCCATACCTTCAGTGTTCTCCATTGTTCTTGAGTGGACATGAAAAATTCATCCGCAGGAGTTGTTGGCTGGGGCACACTGCATTGTCTGATTTTTCTTTTCTTTACACTTACCTTTTTCAATGGTGTTTTAGCATCCTGAAGTGTCTTTCTCCAGTTGTTTTTAGAATTCATGATGCCTGTGTTCTGACGCTGTTTTCACACGTTCCATTAGATGCTGGAGCAGGATGACCTAGAGGAGAGAGGACACATAAGGTCACAGATACGGGAACTGCGGGCAGCACAGACCAAAGAAGCAAAGGATGCTGCAAGTAAAGGTGTGTGTTGAATAATTGATTATAGACATGTGCTTGAATTCTCTCTCGTTCCCTATGTTTTCTGGCTTACTCAATAGCACAACCATGTCCTTCAGTGTGTACGGTAGTCTTTACAGGGTGAATCCTGTAGTAAGTCTAGTGACCTAGTTCACCGGCTTGAGTGCTTCTGTTAAGTGGATGAATCCACTGTAAGCATGGTCTCTTGACGCTTTTAGTTGGTAGTACATTACCTAGTAGAGCTTTATAATTGTTTGTTTCACATTGCGCCAAGAAGTGACTTGCTTGATAGACTAAATGCCAGGGCTGAGGTGGAGGTTTTGGCAAGCTTAATGCTTGTCTGGGTTGGAATGTTTTTTTCTATTGGGGAGAGTGCCCTAGATTACCAATAAGCCTTCATAGAGGCTTGCGCTGGAATCATCTTCCATGGTGGTTCTCCCACAGGTCCCTCCTTTGGAATGATTCCCCTAGTGCTGTGACTAGACGAGGAGTAGCCCAAGAGCAACATGGTTTGAGTACCCGCTGGACATCTTAGCCTCCCACGGCTCATAGAGAGATTAGAAATGTTACCATGGACTGCAACGTTTCACAGCAGAGGCAAGTACAGTTAGAGGACAGGGATGCATTGTTTCCAGTGTAAAACCACTGATGTTGCATTCGCCTATCTTCTTCTGGATGACTGCTGGCTCTAAATCTAGTGGTAGGTCAACAGTCCAGCCTATTCAAGATCCCAGCAAATAGTTCCTTGATATTTCTTTTTATTCTCCCTTTAAATTTGGACCAGGTAGCAAGAGTCACCAGTCACATTTTTATCTTATTCCGTTCAAAGTATTTTTAGTGCTTTTAAGACTCACTTAGCGCCTTCAAGAACTTAAGAGCCCGGGTATCAAGAATAAATGGTGGCACTAAAACACTGGGTTTGTATTTGTTTTCCTTAAATGTAGCAGGTTGCTAGTTTTATAAAGTTCATCAGTGAATTAATTTGAGTCAATCACAGCCTGATAAAATATGTTGCTACCTGTCAAGAGGCTGTGCTTAACCTTGGAGACATTCGGTAAGCATTTATGTCTTGACCAATGCTATCTAGGGTTTAGTAAAAAGAGCTACTAGTCTGCATGTAGCCTGGCACATTCACATATCTTTATAGACTGACTATAAGAGCTTGAATGAGCTTAACTGACAGCTGGTTGAGACCATGCATTAAGTGGGAAATGCACTTCCTTTTTGGGAGATTATTACCAATGTAAATGGTCTGGTTCTGTTCCATTTGTAAGCAAAGCAGCATATATTGTCTGAGATCTGCATATGAGGTATTACAGTAGTTTTGTTTGACACACCGATTGTAGTCCTAGATACAAAAGCCAGATGGTCCTTGAATAGAAAGGAATTTCTGAGCACAAGCTAAAGGTTTCAGGTAATAGGAGGAACTCGCTTTTTGATTCACTGAGAGTTCCATCCTCAAGCCAGAGTCAAAAATATCCCTCATGTTTTAACTTTGATGATTGAGAGACAACAAATGACGGGTATTTTTTGGATAGCGGAGAGCTTCTGCGGTGTGGCACAGAGGAGCATCTTTGTTTTTTAAATGTTTTGAATGAGCAAATTATCTGCCATCCTTAAGTGAACCACTGATCAGACTTACATCTTTGCACTCTCAAAGCCTTTTTGAGGAATGACATATTCATATTGCTCACTTTAGCCTCAGTCCCTTCTGCTCCAAACCTCGGATACTGGATGGTGGTTTTGGACCTGAAGGATGCTTATTTTCGTATCTCTGACCTGCAGGGCCATGGGTGCTACTTGCAATTCAGAAAACGGCAAACCTCCTAGCATCATTGGAGTTCACTATCCAAATGCCAAAGGTACATCTGACTACTTCTGTAACATTGGATCTTTTATATATTCACATGCTTGAATCATTCCCCATCATCAGGCTGAGAATACCTGGTACATTACATGAGCAGAATCCAACATACAGTATAATTCAAAATTGCCATAGGCATAAAACATCGCAGTCTGTTTAGCAACACATCCACCTCATTTGAAAGAATCCATACATCAGCCAGTGAGGTGGAAGCTTAAGCACCCCTACGCACCCAGAGGCCACCGTAGCTCAGATTTCTACTGCATGTTGTGTGCGAGCGAGTCTTTTGTCAGAGCTTTGCTCTAACCTTTCAGTGAACCTGAAGTTCTTTCCATTTTGGTCTGCCTTGGATTTGAACTAGCCCTTTTTTGAGCTCTTCTGTACTTTGGGGGATTATTAGGCAAGATTTTTTCTCTTTGTGGACTAGGGAGATCTGATAAGTAAGTGTCTCCTACTGTCACCATGGCTGACAAGGAGAAGAGGTCTCTTTTTAAAAGCTGTTTATCTTGTGGTAGCAAGTAAATTTACACTGAGGATCCACACTCATTGTATGTTTGTCTTTACCCTGAACATAAGTGGATTGCAAGATCTGTAAGTCTCTCTCCTAAGACTCTTAAGGACAGTGTAAGGAGGTTTGCATTATGTCTAATGAATAAAGAGAAATTTCCTCCATCTAAAGGAGATGCCCCCCCCTTTGAGGGAAGATTCTGTGAGAAGCACCCAACCCAACCCCCCCCCCCCCCCCCTTCCCCCTGCCTAGTTCTCCCATGAAGGCAGCACAGAAGAGGAGACTTTTGCAGTTTCCTGAGCATTATCTATTTGGAATAGCACTTACAGCCACCTCCTCTGCTGAAAAGCAGAGCTAAGTACCACAGAGACTCACCTGTGGCAAAAAAGAGGAAGTCTTTAAAGGAAATTTTGTCGACATTGACGTCATAAACTTTAACTCCATCGTCAACGACGAACATACTGTCAACTTTGGCACTGTCGATGTCTACACAGTCAACAATGACACCATCGCTGCCGAGCATGACGGCGAGGAGACCGTCGACGAGGAACATACCATTGACGATGACCATGCGTTTGATGGCATCGCCGTTGGCAGCCACGCAGTCAATGAAAAACATGGGAGAAAATGTTTTTTACCTTTGAGGGTGATGGATGTGCCTCCAGTTCAATTATTTCAGTCAGACCAGGAAAAGCAGGCTAGTGATGTCGGTCTCACAGCTGACAGAGCAACTCATTTGGATGGGAGATACGTCTCAGATTTTGAAGAGGATGCAATGGACAATGAGGAGTCCTGCAGTGCATGTGTGTGCCAGCTGGAGTGCAAGTTTGGAAGTACTTGATCGGATTTAAAACAGAAGCTTCCTAAGTATTGTAGAGAGTCAGATGTTGTCCACGTGCCAAATGCCTTCATATCAACCTTGCAACAAATGATGGATACTTTTACTAAGATGTTACCGCAACAACCAGCCAATGATCCTAATATGGGATTACCTGCTGATCCCACTCTCTCACCTCCTCATCCTGCTGTTTTTCCAATTTCACCTCCTAGGCAGCCATCACCGCTACCCTCTCCTCCAACCCCAAAGGGATCCAACCATGGAGAAGACATGGATGATGTTTACTTCAATGGTTCTGCCTACTAAGTTATAAAAGGAGGAATATGAACTACCACAAGACAGTGATGATAATGGCCAACAGTTTATTATACCAAGTGGAAACGATGGGGCAATTTCACAAGATGCTACGGATGATATCTCTACATTTCATTAGTTGATTGATTGAGATACTGTAGGAAAGTGCAACTGTAGGCATGGTTCCTCCCCCCCACACTTTGTGCCTAGTGTTGATGCCAATTTTAATTGAAAGTGTGCTGGGCTCCTGCTAACCAGACCCCAGCACCAGTGTTCTTTCCCAAAATCTGTACCTTTGTTTCCACAGTTGGCACACCCTTTGCACACAGTTAAGTCCCTTGTGAAAGGTACCCATGGTACTAAGGGCCCTGTGACCAAGGAAGGTCCCCTAGGGCTGCAGCATGTATTATGCCAACCTAGCGGATCCCTCACCAAGCACATGTACACTGCCCTTGCAACTTGTGTGTGCTGGTGGGGAGAAAAAGGCAAAGTCGACATGGCACCCCTCTCAGGGTGCCATTCCCACAAACTACTGCTTGTGGCATAGGTAAGACTTCCCTCTACCATGCCTTACAGCCTTATGGCAGGGTGCACTATGCCCCTACAGGGTTTAAGTCCATTCTTAGACATTGTAAGTGCAGTGTAGCCATATTGAGTATACGGTCTGGGAGTTGTCATTATGAACTCCACAGCTCCATAACGGCTTCACTGAATACTGGTAAGCTTGGTATCAAACTTCTCAGCACAATAAACCTCCACTGATGCCAGTGTGGGATTTATGGAAAAATGCACACAGAGGGCATCTTAGAGATGCCCCCTGTATGTTAGCAAAACTTCTAGTGTAGGACTGACAGGTCTGTGCCAGCCTGCCACTTTCAGACAAGTTTCTGACCTCGTGGTCTGAGAACCTGTGTGTACTCTGTGGTCAGAAACAAAGCCTGTCCTGGGTGGAGGTGCTTCACACCTCCCCCCTACAAGAACTGTAACACCTGGCAGTGAGTCTCAATCCTCTGATTACAGTGCCTCAGTGCACTCCAGTTAGTGGAGGTTCCTGCCCCACTTTTGGCAGCAAGTCCGGCGGGAAAATTAGGGAAAACAAGGTGTCCAGAGCTGAGGTGACCCCCCCCCCCTCCCTGCAGAATCCTCAATCTTGGTTTGGAGGACAGGGACCAGTAGGATCAGGTGTGTGCTCCCCTCCCAAAAGAGTGGGCACAAGGAGGGTGTAGCCACCCTCAGGAACAGTAGCCATTAGTTACTGCCCTCTGACGCCTAAAACGCCCCTAAGTCTAGGATTGAAGAGCCTCCCTGAAACCCAGCTCACCAGATTCTTGACAACCTAACAAGAAGAAGAACTGCTGAGCTGAAACTCCAGCAGATAAGAAGGAAGAAGACAACTGATTAGGCCCCAGCCCTACTGGCCTGTCTCCTGCTTCAAAGAACCTGCAAAAGAACAGCAACACATCCAGAGGGACCAGTGACCTCTGCCAAGCTCCAGAGGACTGCCCTGCACCCAAAAGGACCAAGAACTCCAGTGGACAGCGGCCCTGTCCAAGAAGAAACTAATGACCAAGGACTCCCACCTCACTCCGAAAGCGTGGGTCCTAACCACTCTGCACCTGACGTCCACAGCCCCTGTCCAAGTAGTCCAACCAGCTAGAGGGGATCCCCTGGCATTTCTGAGCAAGTGCCCACCCTGGGTTGATCTTTCCACCCCTCCACAGCGACGCCAGCAGAGGGAATCCCGAGGGCCCCCCTGACAGTGAAAGCTCTGGACGAAGATATCTGACGCCTAAAGGCCCACTGAATCCGTAGCCCCCAGGCCTTGGAGAAACCGACAACTGATGCAGCAACATTCAGCAGGCAGCCCTTCTCCCTGTCCTGCCTGTGGTTTGCCCGAGACAACCGACTGGACCTTGCCTGCAGCCTCTGAGTGAACCCGTGGGTCCCCTCATAGAGAATCATTTGAGACCCGACAACATGTTTGCACCCTGCACCTGGTTGCCCCAGTGCCGATGAGGGTGTATGTTTGGGGCCTACTTGTGGCTCCCTCAGTGCTCCTTTAAACCCCCCCAGGTCTGCCCTCTGTAGACACGGGTACTTACCTTCCTGCAGATCTGAAACCGAGTGCCCTAGTGTCCATAGGAGCCCATGTTAATTTTGTCTGCACTTTGACCTCTGCACCCGACCGGCCCCTTGTTGCTGGTGGTGGGTGTTTGGAGTTAACTTGAACCCCAACCTGTGGACTTCCTAATCCCCGGAGACTGGAACTGTAAGTGTTGTACTTACCTGCAAAACGATCTAACTTTTCTTCCCCCCAGGAACTGTTTCTGAAAATTGCATTGTGTCCATTTTAAAAAAAGATTATTGCCAATATTTCAAACAAAGTACTGTTGATACATGTGTGAAATACGAATCTATTGAAGTACATATCTGCAACTTGAATCTTGTGGTTCTAAAAATAAATTGACAAGTTACTTTTGCTATAAAAAAAACATTGGTCTGGAGTTAAGTCATTCAGTGTGTGCTTCTTCTATTGTCTGTGTGTGTGTACAACAAATGCTTTGCACTACCCTCTGATAACCCTAACTGCTCAACCACACTACCACAAAAGAGAGCATTAGTATTGACTACTTTAGCCTCTGTCAAGCCTCTACGGAACCCCTGGACTCTGTGCACACTATGGGGGTCATTCTGACCCTGGCGGCCGGTGACCGCCAGGGTCACCGACCACGGGAGCACCGCCAACAGGCTGGTGGTGCTCCCTCGAGCATTCTGACCGCGGCGGTTCAGCCGCGGTCATAAACTGAAAGTTTCCGCTGCTCGGGGGAATCCTCCATGGCGGCGGAGCGCGCTCCGCCGCCATGGGGATTCTGACACCCCCTACCGCCATCCTGTTCCTGGCGGGTCTCCCGCCAGGAACAGGATGGCGGTAGGGGATTGCCGCGGGGCCCCTGGGGGCCCCTGCAGTGCCCATGCCAATGGCATGGGCACTGCAGGGGCCCCCGTAAGAGGGCCCCACCTTGTATTTCAGTGTCTGCTATGCAGACACTGAAATACGCGACGGGTGCCACTGCACCCGTCGCACCCTTCCCCCTACGCCGGCTCCATTCGGAGCCGGCGTCCTCGTGGGAAGGGGTTTCCCGCTGGGCTGGCGGGCGGCCTTCTGGCGGTCGCCCGCCAGCCCAGCGGGAAACACAGAATGGCCGCCGCGGTCTTTTGACCGCGGTGCGGTCATTCGGCGGTTCCCGCCAGGCGGGCGGCTCCAGCCGCCCGCCGGGGTCTGAATGACCCCCTATATCTCATTTTGATATAGTGTATACAGAGCCAGCTTCCTACAGCTATCCAGAAATTCACCCTACCAATGACCACTGTGGATAAACCATGATTCCTGTATGACTCTAAAGAGCAGTTAAATATATATTTGTTCTTAATTGTGGCTGGTCAGAAGGTGTGAAATTAATGAATACACCTGCCATCGTTCCAGCTGTGATACTTCACGTGGAAAAGAAATACAAAGCCCATGATTTAGCTCCAGCTTGCCTCACTGGTCATTCTAGGCTGGATTCAGTAATTGCTTTAGCGGCTCAAAGAAGAATCAAGTCCCCAATAATGTTGTCTGGCTAGGATAGCAAACGTATTGACAATCTGGCCCAGAGAATTTCCTGTATGGCAGTAACCTCAATGAACACAAAAGGGTGATGAACGGAGTGCTGAAACTTTTCAAACACTCACCCCAGTCACAGATTTGGGTTTAATCCATTGTTCTGCTCACCATGCCACCTCGGTTTGGACCCAGCCATATGCAAATAATTCTTGACCCTGTTCCCCATGGGAACATTCCAGCACGAACTATCAGGCCAGGTCCACCCTGGACTGGAAACAAGAATCCTGGGACCAGTCTTGGGTTATCACCCCTCATCAGCCAGGCTAGCTTTAATCCGGTGGAATAATGAGCAAGGCACCCATGTCTGGGCTACCATGGCCAGACGGTGACTTTAGCAACACGAAAGCTGGGCCCAGGATGCTTGTTTCTGCGGTGCAGGAATAATGGTCATCACCTCTTCAAATAAACCTTCACAGATCTGCCATATTTGTAAAGTTTGGCAAAAAGTGGTCTCAAATATTCTTCAGTCAGGGTCCAATCGATTGCAGTCTCCAGATTTAGAAGGACTGACAGTTCAACTAATTTATTTTCCCCAAGGATCATTAAACAATTTATGAAAGGTCTCTTCACAGCTTTTCCAGTTCTTCTGCATCC